>NC_080080.1:37133611-37449728 GCF_949987535.1 Balaenoptera acutorostrata | reverse complement strand
TGTTGGCCGTCTGTATGTCTTCTTTGGAAAAATGTCTATTCAGATCCTCTGCCCATTTTTTAATCAGGTTGTTTTTATGATATTGAGTTGCATGAGTTCTTTATATATTTTGGATATTGTGGATTCTCAGTTTCTTGGAAGGAAGTGTAGCCTTGGATTGTTCCAACTATTTGACATTTGAGCTTCCTTTCTGAAGTTCTTGACAGTTTTTTGGGAAAAAATGACTTCTAGCCCTCATTGATAATTTTGTAAACTTTTTATACTTCCTTTAATACCTTTCCACTCCCTATAAAAGCTATTATAAATTTTCACCACTTTCCTCAAGGTTATCTGATTATTTCCCCTACCCAGCATACAACCTCCTTATTACCTTAATGAAAGCATTGACAACTTCCCATCCAAACAGGGTCCTGATACAGGACCTTTACACTTACTATTCACCTTCCAGAACACTTTTTTCCCAAGTAGCCTCATGCCTTATGTCTCTATGGAATGTCATTTTATCAGAGTGGCTTTTCTGGACTATCCTATCTTAAAGTGGCAGCACCCTGTTCTGTTACCCTGCTTAAGTGCTCTTCAGAACATCTAGGACCATCAACATACTATATGTCATTTAATTATTAGTTTATTATCCTTCTTTCCACAACTAGAAGGCAAGATCCATGAGAACAGTGAGGTTATATTGTTCACTGCTCTCTCCCTAGATCCTAGAATAATATCTGGCATATATTTAATTCAGTAAATACTTGTTTAACAAATGAATCTACCTTACCTAGAATAAGTCTTTCGTCTGCTGACATTGCTTAGGACCAAGCCATTTTTATTCATTTATCCATCTCAGTCCATCCCTCCCTCCCTTTCTCCTTTCCTTCCTTCCTTCCTTCCTTCATAAAGCAAATATTTATTGAGTGCATACTATATGCTATGCACTACGTTTTTACGGAACTTGCTTCATCAATTATAACCTCCTTACTTAACCCATGTTGTCATATAAAAATGCTAAAATTGGGCTTCCCTGGTGGCGCAGTTGTTGAGAGTCTGCCTGCCAATGCAGGGGACGCGGGTTCGCGCCCTGGTCTGGGAAGATCCCACATGCCACGGAGCAACTAGGCCCGTGAGCCACAATTACTGAGCCTGCGCGTCTGGAGCCTGTGCTCTGAAACAAGAGAGGCCGCGATAATGAGAGGCCCGCGCAACGCGATGAAGAGAGGCCCCCACTTGCCGCAACTAGAGCCCTCGCACAGAAACGAAGACCCAACACAGCAATCAATCAATCAATCAATCAATAAAAAAAATTAAAAAAAAAAAAAGTTGATAAAAAAAAAATGCTAAAATTTCTTTCAACTTACTCAGTTAACAGAACAAACCTCTTATTTGCAAATCCAGTGGAAACCTTTTAATCCTTGATGTTCATTGATTCTTTTTTGAAATTCTTTCTTAACTTCTGGATAACCACTTTCCTTGATTTGTTTTCTGTGGATAGTGGCTACTTCTTTTGAATATCATTCATGGGCTCCTTTCCTCTACACTTTCTTTAAAGATAGGTGTTCTTCATATTTATAGCTTTACTAGGTATTCTCATCTATACCTATACTTAACCTGTCACCTTTTCTCTGACGGTTTACAAATCTAAGAGATTGTCACATACCTGACTTCTTTGTTCCTTTTTTATATCCTTAGGTATCTGTTTGACCTAGATTGTCCATCAGTTGGCACTGATAACATGATAGAATCTTGTGCTACAGAGTAACAGTTATTTTCAATACCAAAATTGCTCTATTCCTAATTTCACAGCTAGTCGCTGGTCATACCTGTCAGCTTTAGCATGTTTTTAAAGTGGTTCACCTGAGCCCCAGAGAATGAAACCATACTTGAGGTGCCAAGTTATGGATAAACATGATCTCCACGACTCAGGTTTTCTTCTATATAATTCCCTTCTGTATGAGGTTTTCATGAAATACAATTCATTGATTCAGACTCTTTCATTTATCACACTTTTTTTTAAAGTCTTTATTGAATTTGTTACAGCATTGCTTCTGTTTTATGGGTTTTTTTTTTTTTTTTTGGCCCTGAGGCATGTGGGAGATCTTAGCTACCCGACCAGGGATCAAACCCGCACCCCCTGCATTGGAAGATGAAGTCTTAACCAGTGGACCACCAGGGAAGTCCCCAAACTCTTTAATTTAGTATTTGGAATAGTTTCTTGAACTGAAAGAGTCCTTGGGTCATCCATGAACTTCCTATCTTCCAAAAAAATTCTTTAAATAATAATACCAAATAATGAAAGAAGTGAAATTAATCAGGACTTTACTTTTTACCTTTTTTTTTTTTAACTTTTTTCCTTTTTCTTTGCTCTTTATTCTTATGTCTTTTCTTTTGTCACTAAGTTGGTTCTTTTACTGTAATGAAATAGTCCACTCAATTCTTGTGAAGGGAAAGGCATGAAATGGCTTAGCACTTCATGTGGAAAAAGCAGAGGAATTAGGAATTAGCATTTCTCCTCTAATACTAAGGGATAGTTAGAGCTAGGATATTTACCTAAGTCTCCCTGGTGCAAAATACAGGCTCATGCTGTAGAGGCAGTGTCATAGTGTTCTAATGCACTCAGTAAACCAGTTTATCAACTTAAGTAAATTGATATACTCTGTCAGTAATATAAAATGAATACACAAATGTGTATCTTTTATTCCTAACAAATACTCATTTATTATGAAGGTTAACATGGCAAAGCTTTTATGCATTAGTCAGTCTTGACTTTCATCTAATGGCAGTAAACAATTCTTTTGCAGAAGTCTTGGGAAGGTAATAGATTTAACTCAAATTGACTAAAATGTCTACATGTACTATGTGTTATGTTAAGGGAAATGATAAATGAATTTATTATCTAGGATGTTTGTGTTGTAAATGTTTATAAGTATTTTTATTATTTTTGTAAATATAATGTATATAGTTGAAAATGTTTTGGAAAGGGAATCATGTCTTAATCATGTTTCTTATGTTGTTAAAGTTTTGAGAACACGGTGTTTGTAAAATACATATTCAATTAAAAAAGCTTAATGGATAATTGGCTATTCAGTTATTTAAGAAAAAGCTAAAGTAGAAAACAATCAGGAAGCAAAAAATAGCATTTAAAAATAAGGATATTTAAAATACCCTATATTTTTTAAGTTATAATCCATATATCATATCACTGAGTCATGAGACCCAAGAAATATTTTATGATAATGTGTCCTTAATTATGTAGGTGTCTATGTAATAATTTAAGTGAGGTAAGAAGTGCCATTAGTTAGTGGTAAGTCACTTTAGAAAATGTTTAATTGTAACATATCTTGACAAGCTGTAGGAACTGAGGGTATGTCTTGTTAGCTGACCATATGACCTTAAATAAATTCTGCATTGCTATAATTTCGACACCTCTTTTAAAACTGTAAAGTAATTACTGATATATTAATTGCTTGAAAGACAGCACTAGTCTTAGAGGTTACTTTTAGTTTTAAAAGCAATAATTGTTCTGGTTTTGCATTGTTTATATCTGCAATCATAAGTTTTAAGGAATCTTAAAAAACAGTATTATATTTCTTTATCCAGTAATGAAAATTTGATGATTAAGTTATGATTAAACCAGTAATAACTTTCAGACGTGAATACTAGTTAGCACTGAATGCTTTTTTTTTAAAATAAGTTTATTTATTTTATTTATTTATTTTTGGCTGCATTGCGTCTTCGTTGCTGCACGCGGGCTTTCTCTAGTTGCCGCTAGCAGGGGCTACTCTTCGTTGCGTTGCGCGGGCTTCTCATCATGGAGGCTTCTCTTGTTGCGGAGCACAGGCTGTAGGTGCGCGGGCTTCAGTAGTTGTGGCTTGCGGGCTGTAGAGCACAGGCTCAGTAGTTGTGGCGCACGGGCTTAGTTGCTCCGCGGCATGTTGGATCTTTCTGGACCAGGGCTCGAACCCTTGTCCCCTGCATTGGAAGGCGGATTCTTAACCACTGCGCCACCAGGGAACCCCCCGCCCCTTTTTTTTTTTTAATACATGCTGAGTTTATAAACATTTATATATGTACAAAGGCCTATGGAAGGATTAAAAAAGTGAATCAAGCACTGAATGCTTGGGTTTCTAGATATGAAGAAAATATTTCACAAATTTGAAATGAATTGTCTATTTTATCATGAATTAATAATCATGATATTTTTCAATATAAATTTTATATATTTATATAAATTTTATGTATTTTTAATTTATATTATTTTATACATGCAATACATTTTACATTTCCTAATACAAAGCCGTATTTTCTTCCAAAGTAGAAATTTGGTTACAGAGCAAATAAAACTATATGTTGCTCATTTTCATTTCCTTCTCTTCTAGGCATTTCAGCAGTTCTCCTCTTCCAGGAGAATTGATTATGCTTTATATCTTCTTTAATGCCTTCATTCCTTGAACATTCCCACTGCTTAAATTAATATCATGTAGAATTAAAGAAACCCTTTATCTCAACTGTCTGTAAATCAGTTTAGTGCTAAGTGGTTTGGGGAAACAGTGTCAGCACTTTTGGCTCATTTATGTTTGTAGAATACACTGCATCTGTTTCCAAATTGTTAACCCTCACAATTAGCAGTAAAATATTCCTGATTACACTATTTCATATTTGAAATAAAAACCTGCCTGAGACATACTGGATTGTGGGACATAGGGAAAAGAGTTAAGGAGAAGAGGAAAGACACCGTTTTGTTTGTTTCGAAAGACACGTAATGACTAAGGTTATGAAAGAAAGAAAACTGAGGGGGAGTATCTCTAATATTGAACAGTTTTCTTTCTTCATTTTCTATATTGATCTTTGTAAGGTGATTTACCTTGGTGCAAAGTATATATACTTTTTCCTATAATAAAGCACAGCATCTTTAGAAAGGGAAAGACCAATTCTCTTTGCAGAATATTGATCCCTGCCCACCAGTATTGAAGACTGTAAATTAGTCTCACACTGAATTTTATTTATTCATTTTGTCTCAAAGCTTTGCCATATTCACTTTCTTTTACATTAATTCATCTGAAGTTCATTAGTGTTTGGTTATCATTTTTTGAGAATTAATTTATTGGTATTCTTTTCTCTGTTGATAGTGTAGAGGTTTCACAAATTCACACAGAAATGGCATTTTCAATCTTCCTGCTTTGTTTTTATTTTTTTCTTGTTCTTTAGACAATTTGACTATTTCTGAATTCTGCCAGCAATAAATAATTTTTCTAAAATGAAAGACTCATTTTATAGCCTTAACACTTTCTAATTAAAGTTAAAATACTAGTCTTGAAGGTCTCAGAATAGTACATGATCCTGGTCCGTCATGGATATCTGAGCATATTTTACGGAGTCCTCAGAACAGTATATTGCCAGTGTTGTAAATAGATGAGGTGCTTTTTATTTTGGGGGGTGTGTGTGTGTGTGTGTGTGTGTAAAAGGAATAGGTGTGCAGGTAATGATGTGTTAACGTTTTGATCATTTTTTCACAGTGATTAATTGTGGGAATGTTTGTCATTACATGTTAAGCTCTTCTAGATAGAGTGTACTTTTTAAAATAGATGATCTGCTTGTTAAATAAATGGATGTAAAATATTACCTTAAAAGGTTCTGTTTAAGACTTAGAATATGGTATACCCAATTTCAGCTAATGGTCTGATTCCAAAGAAGAAGCAGAGACACATATCTGAGATAGTACCAATGTCATTTGGAATTCTTTTTTTCTATTTCATGAATTTAAATGTGCGTTTTACCCAACATAATCACCATTTAACATTTCTTGGATAACATAAAATTTGAAGGACTATGTATAGCTCGCTACAGATTTTAAAATATGTAACCTGAAATCATTCCAAAGTATTTTAAGACAAATTTGGCAAAGCCTTTATTTTGTAAATAGCATGGAACTTTGTGTAGGTTTTAAAATAATTTCAGAATTAGTTACAGATGATTTAAAGTTTGTCATTCTTTCCTGGGGGCAAAATATTTTAAGTCTTAAGACAGGCAGAGTACCACGGTGCTGACCACATATTATTATGCAGTTTCCATTGTTTCCAGTCAAGTTGTTGTGGACTGCTATGTAGCTAGATTTAGTTTATTATCCAGGTCTCAATTTCAAAGTTTCCAATTTTAATTTTATTAACTACTTGATCAAGACATTTTGAATGTTCAAACATATGAGAATCTATCTTGTAGCATCCCCTGAGTATCACCATTCACAATTCAAATGCTTATTTATATTCCTTTAGTATATATGTTTATAGCATGATCTACTTAGTTATTCACTTGGTATTTTTTTTCTTACTAAAATATAATATGAACCTAATAGTACGATGTGATCTGGTTCCAGCTCTGTGTGAGCACGTCCAACACTACAGGGGGAAAAAAAAAAGACTTGAAGGAAAAATAATAACAATGTTAATAGTGCATATTCCTGGGAGTAGCAAGATGGAAGGTGAATTATGACTGGTTTTGATATTTTTCTTTATATATTATATCTTCTAAGTTATTTTCAGTGAGACACTAGTACCTCTCTAATTAGAAGATAAATATTTTCAATTTGTTTTAAAATAATCTAGATACTTAAAAAGAAGTCTGTATTATACTATCTATACTATCAAGTGCTAGTAGAATTGCAAAGTCAAAAATACAAGTCATAGGAACATATTTTCCATCAAATTGGCATCCCAGTAATGAATATTTATGAATGTTTTAATACTGAGTACACTTTTAAATGCTATTTCACAAAGTATTTTATCTATAGCCATAATAAAAAAAAAAGATAGTTTTGTCTCATAAATTTATATTAACAATTTTTTTCTCTGGTAAATTAATAAAAGAAAAAATACTAAAACAATGAAAGAAATTTTGCTTTTAATTCTGAAATGTATGAGTACTTTTATTTTTAAATAAAATATACTTGATTTAAAAATAACATATATAAGAATCACCAACTGAAGATATGTACGTGCGTCCTGGGTCTTAACTATCAGAGATTTCTGATTAAGTAGGTCTGAAGCAGAAACCAGGAATCTGTATTTTATATCAGCACACATATGACTCTGATGCAAATGGTCCGACAGACCATAGTAAATTGTTTATTCTTTTTTTATTCTGCAGTCAGATCTGTGGTCACCTTTAGTTCATTTTCCTAATTTTCCTAATTTAACACATTCTCTGTGGTCTCCAAGGTATAATGCATACATCCCAGCAGTTGCACTGTACAACCCACTAGTACAAGGGTGAGGGAGGAAACAGTTAGAACTTGTATTTATATTTTTATCTCATTTCCTTAATTTCTACTTGTATGTTTTATAATGTACATAATTATTGATATAGTAGTATGTTATAATAAATACAAATATAAACATTTTTAAAAGGTAACCCTTATATAACATGTAAACTGTTTAACATGTTGGTCTCTGGGATACAGCATACGCTATTTATGGTGCCATATTAACTGTTTTATATTTCAAATATTAACAGTAGATACCTTACTATCAAGTGACAATTAACTATATTTTTGTTTGTGTGCCTCCCTACCCCCTTTTGTCCCCATTATCAGGTGATGCCTTTCCTTGGACAATCAGCTTGCATCATTTCAGCATATACACCCTTTTTGGGAAACAAGTGACACTTTGCCTAGTGGAACCTATGGGTTGTACCTCTACTCTAGCTGTTACATCTCAAAAACTACTCACTACAGGACCTGATACGAGGCATTCATTTGTTGTCTGTCTGCATGTTGACCTAGAGTCACTTGAGATAAAATGCTCGAACCCCCAGGTTGGTACATTTGGTTTATGAAAGGAAATTTAAAATAATGTGATTTAAGAACAATTGTTACTCATTTTGTTGAAGGGTTTCTCTTCTATTAAGTGTCTTAAGTTATTTTTAACAGGGCCATCAAGATCAGAATGGTTAGATTAAGTATTGCTTTGAAGTTCTCTCAAGTTTTGTAATTCAAACTCTTCTGAAAATGTAATGGTGGCAGCATAAATGCATCTTTTGGCTGATGGAATGAAATCAGTTGCAGATGTAAAGTTTTTTAAACGGTGAAGAACTACTTTACTCTCAGACTGGAAGAGTCTATTGAAGTGATCAAATGTAATTTCCAATCAGATTCTCACTCAAAACTTCTTTTGCTCAACGTGTAGTATTTAAAAAAAAAAAAAAAGGCACTGTTTACTCTTTAAAAAAGGCATTTTGTTAATCCTTTAACATTCCAGTTGGTATAGGCCAAAGATGTTATATTCTACAGTTTTATAATTTAGTATGAATTCAGATCTCCTGGGTTTGTACAAATTATTAGTTACATATAATTTAATACTTGTTTCTTTGACCTCAAGCAGACTCTTGTATATTTTCTACGCAGATTATCAATGTTGAATAGTATTTGAAATTATATTTTTAAAACAATACTATTTAGAGTTTTATTGGATCTGTTAGGTCAATGTCGATAAATCTTTGTTTATTCCAGCATTAGTGGTGACAAGCTAGTTTTTAAAGTGTGTTTTTTTAAGTGGGTTCAAATATTATTCCATATGTTATAGAGCCTCCTTACTGAAACCATCCTCCTTCTTTCCCCTCTTCTCTCTGCCTTGCTCCACCTACTGTATACTCTACAGTTTCGTTTAACTTTCATATGTATTTGTGCATTTTGAAAAGATCGGACCTGCTAATTTAATCTTGGTGATGGCCTTATTAAAAAAATACATACAGTTAGAATTATGATGAGGCAGTTATACTAAACTAATAGCTTATCCACCATTATAAAAGTAATTTCTTTTATAATCAGTAGTAAATTCTTTTGAACAATAGTAAATATTCCAGATTAATGGCCATTTGCCAATCTATTATGACCCGTAGTAGTATAGTAGAGAATAATTATGAAATGACTTACCTCCTCTTAGATTATTCTTTGAATGCTACTGCTGATGGTTGTTGAAATGCATTTCCTAGAGGAAGGAAAACTGCTATTGGTTGAATTGTGTCTCCGACAAAAGATATGTTGAATTCCTAACTTGTAGTATCTCATCATGTGACCTTATCTGTTAATAGGATCATTACAGAGGTAATCAAGTTAAAATGAATTCATTAGGGTGAGCCCTCATCCAGTGTGACTGATATCCTTATAAAAAGGGAAATTTGGAAGTAGACAGTCACAGAGGGAAGTTGATGTGAAGATAGGCAGGGAGAGTGCCATGTGAATGGAGGCAGAGATTGGACTGATCCAGCTTCAAGCCAAAGAACACAAGGATTGCTGGCTACTACCAGAAGAAGAACCAGAGGCAACGAAGGATTCTCCTGAGTCCCAGAGCATGGCCCTGCTATTACCTTGAGTAGGGACTCTCTAATCTCCAGAACCATGAAACTATAAGTTTCTGTTGTTTTAAGCCACCCAGTTTATGGCACTTTTATATGGCAGCTCTAGCAAACAGATTATAGAGAAACAGATTCACCTTCTTTAGCTCCTTTATCACAGAAGCTGTTAAAAGGGAAAAAATAGATTTAGTTCTATCATAGCAGCAGAAGCCCATCTCAGCCCATCAGTCCCACTGATTATTGCTATATACTCTGGGGAAAAAGAAAGCAAAAACTAACAACATAAATGAATGTTTCCAATTTGCTTTTTAAATAATTGAATTGCAAAAAAGACTTTAAAACAGCTATTATAATTTTTTTTATGAGGTGTAAAGGAAAGCAACACTGAATGAAAAATGTAAGAATTCTCAATGGAGAAGTAAAGTATAAAAACAATCAAATGGAATTTGAGAATTGGAAATACAATACCTGAAAGAAAAAACCATACCGTATGGGCTTAGAGGTGGCCTGCATGTGACAGAAGAGTCGTTGAACTTGAACATTGTGCATAGAAATTATTGAATTTGGAAAACAGAAAAGATATTAAAAATAGGATCGAATCTTCAGTGGTTGTGGGACAGAATGTTCGAATATATGTGTAATTGGAATTCCAGAAGATAAGGAGAAAAAGCTGGGGCCAGAAAAATATTAACAAATAATTGTACAAAATTCCCAAATTTGCAGAAAGAGATAGGCTTTTACATATTCATGAAGTTTACCTAGTCCCAAGCATGTTTATCTTGCATACATTGTGATTAAAATGCTAAAAACCAAAGATAAATTTTTTTTAAATCTTGAAAGCAGCTGCAAGAAGATACATTATATATGGCTTAATTTGAATGAGTGCCGATTTCTCATTAAAAACCATAGAGAACATGGGACTTCCCTGTTGATCCAGCAGTTAAGTCTCTGCGCTCCCAATGCAGGGGGCCCAGGTTCAATCCCTGGTCAGGTAACTAGATCCTGCATGCTGCAACTAAAGATCCCGCATGTGAGAACGAAGATCCCGCACGTGGCAACGAAGATTCCGCTTGCTGCAACTAAGGCCCAGTGCAGCCAAATAAATAAATATTAAAAAAACAAACAAAAAACCCCACAGAGGACAGAAGACATTAGAACAATATCTTTAAAATGCTAACAGAAAAACACTGTCAAGCCAGTGTGCATGTCTCACAGAAATTAAAGTGACATAAAGACACTGTAGATGAAGGAAAACTAGGAAAATTGTCACCAGCACCTCTACTTTACAAGAAATACTGAAGGAAGTTCTACAGGCTAAAAGGGAGTGCTCCACAACAAGAGAAGCCACCGCAATAAGAAGCCCACGCACCACAAGGAAGAGTAGCTCACCGCAACTAGAGAAAGCCCACGAGCAGCAACGAAGACCCAACACAGCCAAAAAAAAAAAGAGACAACTTCATCATCAAAGTTAGTGGGGGATGGGCTAAGGGGACCTAGTGGTTGTCAGATTCCTAAATATCTCATGAAGTGGTACAGTATAAATGTAAAAGTAGACTGTGAAAGTTTTTCTACATATATTAAAATTTCCTAGAATAACTACTAAAAAAAAAAGCAAATATACAAAGAGATATAACCAAAATGCCAATAGATGAATTAAAATGAAATACTAAGAAGTATTCAAATAATCTAAAGAAGTGAAGAAGTGGTGACAGAGTTACATAAAACAGAGGATGGAAACAGAAAACAAAAAATAAAATTGTAGGGCTGATCCTGCCTTAGCAAGAATTACATTAAATGTTATGATCCTAACTGGGAGTGTTTAGACCAGGATTCAGCAAACTAAGGCCTGCAGATAAATTTGGCCACACCCTTTTTTTCACATACTGTGTAAGGTTGCCATCATGCTACAACCACAGAATTAAGTAACAGCAAGGGAGAACACTATGTAGCTCACAAAAGTCTAGAATATTTACTATCTGACCATTTACAGAAAGTTTGCTGACCCCTGGTCCAACTGCTCCTATTAGAGTAGGAATAAAGCAAGACTCTACATACATTGCCTAAAAGAGAAACACTTAAAATATAAAGAAACAATATAAATAAATGCATAGGAAAAAATACACCATACAAACAGCATAAGAAGGATGGACTTATTTATTTTAATATCAAATAAAATAGACAAAAAGAAAAAGAGTATTACCAGAGATAAAGAAGGACATGAAAGAAAAATGGACAGAATTAAAGGAAAAAATAGGTAATTCTATTCAATCATATTAGGAAATTTTTATACGATCTCTCTCAGTGGTTGTAAAACAACCAGATGAAAAATAAATAATTGGAGATATAGAAGATATGAAAAATACTGTGAACTCACCTTGACCTAGTTGACATTTATAGGACACTATATTCAACAGCCATGGAATGCACATTTTTTTCAGGTGTACATTATATTAAGAGGCAGGTCTCATTATATTAAGAGAATTAAAATCAGTAAAGTATATTATCTAACCATAGTCAAATTATATTAGAAATCAATAATAAATTAACTAGGAAAACTGTAAATATCTGGACACTAAATAATAACTCATATCTGAGAAACCAGATATCACACTTAATTGTAAAATATTGAACTGTTTCCCACTAAGATCAAGAAAAAGCCCAGAATGCCTCCTTCTATCACCTGTTCTTTGTCATACTGGCCATCTTAGCCGTTGCAATTAGCCAAGCAAAAGAAATAAAAGACACAAAGATAAGAAAATAAGTAAAACTCTCCCTATTTTCATATGATCAAATATTTTATAGAAGATCCTGGAGGAATTAAGAAACTATTACTAGAACTAATAAACTTATTATGGTTGTAGGAGACAAGATAAATATATAAAAACCAATTGTATTTTTCTGTACTAGCAGCTAACAATTGGAAAATGGAATGAATCAGTTCCATTTATATTGGTGCCAACAAACATACACAAATGCATCTAACAAAAGATGTCCAAGACCTCTACCCTGAAAACCACAAAACATTGCTGAGAGAACTTGAACATCTAACTGGAGCGAGATACCTGTTCATAGATTAGAAGATTCAATATTGTTAAGATGGCAGCTGTCCCCAAATTGATCTAGATATTGGGCATAATCAAGTTTAAAAACATTTTCTCCTTGAAAGACACATTAAGATAGCAGAAAGCCAGACACTTGGAAAAAGTATTAGCAACACATTTATCAAACTGTTACCGAATATTTATGGAATCCTTTCTACTTGGTAACATGAAGACAAAGAACAATAAATAAAATAACATGAATACAAATAATGGGGAAAAGATTAGAACCACACAAGATGTGTGACTGGTCAGTAAACACATGAAAAGATACTCAACATCATTATTTATCAGGAAAAAACAAAATAAAACATGAAGACATACCACTACATACCTATTAGATTGGCTGTAATTTAAAAGATGGAGTATTATGAACCAACTAGAACTCTGTATACTACTGATGGGAATGTAAAAATTACGTAACAACTTTGGAAACAACTTTGAAGTTCCTGGAGGGGAAGAAAAAAACAAAAAACGTAGGACCCAGCCATTCTTCCCTAAGTATTTCTTCAGAGAAACAAAAATGTACATCCACTCAGAGACTTTTACATGGATGTATTTAACAGCTTTATTTGTATAGCCAAAGACTAAACATAACCCAAATGTTCATCAGTAAGTGAATTTAACAAATTAAACAAATTATGGCTTATCCATACAATGTAATACTATTCAGCCATAAAAAAGACTGAGTTATTGATAAAATGCAAGATCATGAAAAAATATTGCAGTCATTACACTGAGTGAAGGAAGCCAGACCAAAAAAGAGTACTTACTGTATAATTCCATTTATATAAAATGTTATAATGTGTAAACTACTACATTGTGACAGAAAGTAGGTTCCTGGTTGCCTGGAGGCAGGGCAGGGAGAGGGAAGGAGAAGGGGGTGGTAGGAAGGATAGACTACAAAGGAATATGAAGAAACTTCTGAGGATAATAAGAAAAAATTTTTTATCCATAGTTTATATTTAGTAGTAGCTCAGTCCCTATAAAATAGACAGCTAACTACTACTTGGAGTTATCTACCAGAGACCTTATATTTTAGAGACTTATTTTAGGAGTCATTATAGCCTTGGGAGGATTGTCCTACTCCACGTGTTCTGGTTATCCATAGCAATCCCAGCTGAGAATAAATTCTGTTCCCATTATGGTTTTAGCCTGGGACTCCACTATTATTAATCTTTAAAAAATTTTTTTTCTTTTACTTTGAGATACTCAATAGTATGGTGATTTCTGTGGAGTCTTACTAAATGCAGGACTGTGGCTCAAAACTAGAGCTCTGGGGTATCTTCTTTAGATATTCACCTTATTTAGAACTAAGCTCAGGTTTTGTTGTTGTTGTTTAAATATAAACCAGTTCTAAGCCAAGTCATCACATAAATAGAATTTATGTTCGGCCTGGCATTACCTTCTTATGTCTGCTCCTTCCTTTTGTCCTTTTGTTGATCACTTGACTCCCATGGGCTCCTTGCTGCTGCTCCCCAAATACCAAGGGCCTTTTTTTTTTCTTTCCTGAGAATTAAACCAAGACTGAATGAACCTCATGCCCTGAGAATCCCTTTGCACCCAAAGTGTAATGAATTTTATTTAGGCACTTAATTCTACTTTATCTTCTTGATAAGCCCTGATAAACCAACTTCTGTAAAATTGTTAGCAACTGCTATATCCAAAGTTGATCACCAGGTTGTTGGGAAGTTTAAGTGAGATAGTTATGAAAATACTTTGCAAACTCTCCAATGGTATATGAATGTCATTTTGTTAGTTTAGATTGACTCTGATGTAAAATGTGAGATCCTCTGTGTAAATTGGTATGAATATCCCTGGTGGACTGTAGCGGTATTCCTAAAGGGACAGGAAGTCACAAAACAATATAGCACTCTGAAGAATCAACATGTACTCAAAGAAAAAAGTAAGGAGTAAGTACTCTTTTATATCCTTGTGTGCCAGATTAACCTAAATTTTAATGGTAAAACATGAGACTCCAAATAAACCTCTTTTTTGTGAGTGGTTGCTTTAGCCTGTGCTTCCAGACTCCCTCTGGATTCTGTCAAAATTACAAAGGATGACTTGATTTTTTTTTTTTTTCCTAAGTGAATTCAGCAGATATTTATTGAGTGCTACATGTAGGCCAGAAATGAGGGGAGAAAGATTAATAAGATAAATACATGAAGAAGGCCATGCCTACACACATCATAATCCAACTGTTGAAAGCCACAGATAAAGAGCATATCTTGAAGGTATCATGAGAAAAAAATGACACATGCAAGAGAACCAAGATTTTGTTAGCTTACTTCTCATAAGAAACTGTAGTGATCAAAAGAACAACATCTTTAAATCATGAAAACTGAGAAAAATAAAAGCCTCTCAACACAAAATTCTAAGTAAAAAAATATATAACATTTATGAATGAAGACAAAATAAAGACATTTTTTGTATGAAAGAATCTATCACCAGTTGGACTGCACTACAAGAAATCCTAAAGGAAATCCTTCATGCTGAAGGGAAATGAAACCAGGTGTTTGAGCAACTTTTCAAATATTTATTGGCCGTTGAGTTTGCTCTTTTGTGAATTGGCAGTTCATGTTGTTTACATTAATTTGTATTTTCCCGATTATTAATAAGGATGAAAAGGTTTTTCAATGTTTATTGGCCAGTGAATTTGCTCTTTTATGGTTGATATTTCATATCATTTACTTAATTTTTCTATTAAATTTCTTAGCAATTTGAAGAGCCTCCCTTATATTCTATAAATACAAACCCTGTATCTGTAATGCAGTTATTTGCCTTTAAACTTTATGGCATCTTTGGCCAAAAGCGTTTAATCTTTCTTAGTGAAATATATCTATATGTCTTTTCTTATTTTCTGGGTGTCCTGCCTTATATAAAGTGTACTGTGGGCCCTAAATTCCAAATATCCATATGCATATAAGATCCTAAAATTTCTTTTACTATTTTTATTTTTCCTTTTAAGATTAATGACCCAAAATAAACCTCTTTCTTGTGAGTGATTTCTCACTGATTAATCTGGGGGGTTTTTTTGTTTCTTATTTGTGTTTTTTGTGAAGTACTTCTTACCCTTTTTTGTGCCATGGACTTCTTTGAGAATGTTATAAAAGCCTTTCCTCCAGAACAATGTATACGCCCACTAAATTTCACATACACTGTCAGAAGCTTTATGAACTTTGGATTATAGCCAGTGTATAAGCTTCTTGATTCCATTCAAGTAATTCCTACTTCAGTGCCATTCTTTTGTTTGTTCGTTAGAGTGACGTTAGAAGTGTTTGCACTTGTACATTAATTAATTTGGTTCATTATTGCTCAGAGCCCTCAAGTAGTTTATATACTCTAAAGTATAGTGCAAGCTCTATATGTAGGGCAAGCTTAGACCAAATTTATTGTCATGTCTGACATTGTTGTAGATCTCTGCATCAACTACAGAGACCTAAATTGCTGTGTCAGTTCCTGGAACTCACTGCCATTAAAAGCCTTAGACACTGTAAATATTTAACCTGGTTGAATATTCAGAGAATTTGTTCCTAGGAGTGAGTTCCACCAACCTTGCCTTTTATCTTAAGTGTTTTACTAAAGTTACCCAATTCCCTTTAATGTCTTTAGGCACTAGTCTCTCAGACCTTAAAAATTGTGTTCATTCCAAAACTAAATGAATCCTCTTTAATATAGAACCTTCTTTAATATAATAAAATTTCAATTTTCCCTCTACCAATAAATTGATACATTTTGTCCACCTATAAGGCATTCCGAGAAACATAAAACTATCTTTGCATTTTTTGGTTTTAAGTTGTAAAACTAGAGAAATAATGGGTTTTATGCTCCTTTCCTATCCATTTTGTCATAGTTTTTATTGCTGTAAGTTCAGTTTTCACCAAGCTAATGGAATTTGGCATCACTGTCTAAGAACACAAGCATTCAGTTCGGACAAAACTGGATTTGTATTCTTACACAAATCACCCATTTTTAATTTCTCTGAGCTCCTGATTTTTATTTTTATCTTTTAAACAAAAGTACACATTTACACAAAAGTGTAATGCTCTGTATGAAAAGGATGTTTTTGTTTTTGGCAAAAACTCTTTCTTTTGAAACTGAATTTTAATGATTAGTAACAACCTGCGTGCCAAATGAAATAGCCTTTCTAAATTCATATTCACTTAGAGCTCTTTTTTGTTCAACATGGATCAGTAATTGCTTGTTGAAGTTCCATTCCTGCTTGGTTTCCATTGACATTGTATATCCATGGTTTTTCTTCTTCATGTCTACCTTTCTATTTACTCTTCTATCTGACTCTCCTAATATGCTGCAAAACTTGTCATGGCCCCTATGTCATGTCTTGTTCATTTCCTGCACTTGGCTATTGCTCTTGGTATTCTTATGACTGGAATGGCTTTTTGCACCCACTTAAATTCTATCTATCCTTCAAGAATGTATTTCCTTGAGGTTTGTCTCAGCCTCTCCACTCCAATTAAGTCTTCTTTCTGATTGGTTATAAGATTAAATGAGAAAATGTATGTGCAGTTAATTTTTCAACAATAAAATGTTACTTTTTTATATTTAATATCTTGCATATCAAATCAGTAGTTGATATGCAAAATATTATTGATATTCAATCACCTTCACACATAACCTATATAAAGCTGCCTCACGTGATGCTCAGTTTTTAGAGATCTTTTAAAAAAGTTTTTTTGGGGTTGACATAAATACAATAAACTGCACATGTTTAGATTATCTAATTTGATAAGGTTTGACTATGTATACCCATGAAATCATCTTCACAATCAAGATAATGCATTAATCCATCATCCTCAAAAGTTTCTTTGTGCCCCTTTGTAATCCTCCCTTTTACTCCTCCCCCAATCCCAGGCAATCACTGATACTGTCATTATTGATTAATTTTCATTTGCTAGTATTCTGTATAAATGGAATCATACAGTTTGTGTTCTCTCTCTCTCTCTCTCTTGCCTAGCTTCCTTGATTCAGCATAATAATTTTGAGATTAGTTCTTGGTTTTGCATGAATCTATAATTTATTTCTTTTTATTGCTAAGTATTCTGTTGTATTGTTGGTTAACTTATTGGTTAACATTTGAGATTTTTTTCCAGTTTTAGACTATTACAAATAAAGCTTCTATGAACATTTTTATATAGGTCTTTGTGTGGACATAGACTTTAATTTTTCTTGGGGAAACACTTAGGAAATGGCTCATTCACATGGTAGGTATATGTTTTTTTCAGAAATGGCCAAAGAATATTCTAAATTTTGCATTCCATCAGAGTAAATGAGAGTTTTAGCTGCTCTACATCTTTACTGTTACTTGGTCTGATTATGCTTTTTAATTTCAGACGTCTTAATAGGTAGGTAGTGGTAGCTCATTGTGGCTTTAGTTGGCGTGGTTTTCAGTACAGCTTGAAGGATAGGAGTTGAACATTTATCTTCAGCATTTTTGCCCTGTTTTTTTTAAAACCTCTGAATTTGTGAAGTCTGGATTCTGTGATAGCAACTTTCTTCTTTGAAAATAATAATACGTTTAAAGTTTATGTCAGTGTTTGCTTGGCATGCTGAATACACAGTGTACTTGGTGACATTCATATACAGTTATTTAACGGTAACGGTTAAAGGAAACCAGAAGTAGCGACAATAAAAACGGCATCAATTCTCTTAGGTAAATAAACCTTATGCCTTTGAAAGTATTTAGAAACTGTTTATGGTTTCCTTATTTGTCAGTTCTAATTGTTTAAGAAAAAGTAAAATAATCTTTTTAAAAAATTTGGTTTGGAACAAAATGGTTTCTTTTTAGAAAACACTCATGATTATGAAAGACAAAAGAATTTGAACTAAAATTTTTCTAAGAGCTTTTTTGTAGGATCTCTAGCCATTAGATTTTTTTTTAAACAAAAAGAGCTATAACCTGAGATTTGAGACTTCATCACACAAAAAGCAGGAGAAAACTGTAACCCATATACTGTTTTATATCAAATAAGGATTGACAACACTGTTTTTAGGCATCTGTTCTGCCCACATAAGAAGCCAGCTTTATCATCTGGATGTGTCCTGGGGCTGAAACTTCTTATAAATATGAGAATTTCTTTCTTTCTTTTTTTTTTTTTTTTTAATGGCAAGCAGAATATGGTATCCAGCTGTGGATTTGCTTATACATTGTATTTGCATTTTCCCCCCTAGGCTTGTTTTATACAGTATATGGCAATATGTTGTCATACAGATTCCATGATTAATGCTTATTTATGAAATCTTATGTAAATATCTTAGAACTTAGTCAAACAACGTGCAAGTTAAACAATTTTTTTTTCTGAATATTGGAATGACAAATCTGAGGGGAATAGTAGGTTGGATAGTTTATGTTCTTTATCTATAGAAAAGTCTCATATGTAACATTTTCCTTTTACTATTCTGTGTTATATCTTTCTTTTTTACTTTATTTTGCTGGGCAAGAAATCCAGTTTCAGATTTATTCTTCAGAAAATAGAGAAAGTTTAAATGTGTAAATAATTCAGAAATAAGAATGGTAATTATTTCATGTATAACTAAATAATCATGTTTACTAGGATATATTTGACTTCTAATTTTGATCCTGACCTCTGTTTAAGAGGCATTTCTTTGTGGTTGTTCTATTTGTCATATATTAAAAGAAATCTACTGTCCCATAATAAGCTGTTTTATTAACATTATTTTATTAGCATTATTTTCCCACAGAAATGCTAAATTGCTTATAAAATATCAAAATGTGACTATGTGGCAAATTACAAGTGTGAATAAATTCATTATATTTCTCAAATTCAATTCATGATAAAATGTTTAATATTGTATATTTTTATATGAATTATTTTTCTCTATATCTCATCAGAATTGTGGTATTATGACAAAATAGTCATGATCATAAATATAATAATTACAGTATATATAATATATAGTAATTATATATCACAGATTATAGGTCATAATATTAATACCATGATCAGTGATACATTGATAGATTTTTGTTTCATATATTCTTATTTCCCTGGACTTGTTTTCATTTTCTCACATTTAATATTTTAGTCAGTTGTGACCAGAAGTTGAAAGATTTGTTTTTCCTTTTTATTTTTTCCCTTCTGCTTAGGTGCAGCTCTTATATGAGCTAACTGATGTCATGAATGAAGTCTGGAATAAGATTCAGAAGAGAGGCAATCTCAGTTCTTTTTCAGCTTATCCGGAGTCGATGGTGGGGCCTGTCCCTAGTTCTCCAGTTAGAAGCAGTATAGGCACAGCTCCTCCAGATACCAGCACATGTAGCCCATCTGCTGACATTGGAACTACTACTGAGGTAAGTGTTTCTGAAAAATTCTGTTACTAAATGAAGGGTGGTATATATACCACAGAGTTCTGTATCAGGATTGAGAATGAAGATGACTTCACCTCTGTGGAAGCTGGTGAGTTTAGAAGGTTCGTGAGGAGCTATGGTAGCAGTGGCTGTGTATTACTGTTTCTTTTAGGTCCAAGTATTTTAATCACTTTCAGTAGTTAGTGGGGTAGTTCAGGACAGTAGGGGTTCTGTGAAATGGCAAAAACTGAGACAGTAAATGTATGGTTCCTCAGAAGTATGGAAACGTAGAAGCTGATACAACAGAGGCTCGGAACCAGAGTGCCTTTGTAATCTTCAGGTTAGTGATTTTTCAGTCTTGTCTGAACCAAAGTTCTCTCCTTCTTCCTTCTGATCATAGAAGCCTTTCTTTTCATTTTTAACACCATAACCTCACCCAATATGCCAGTGCCCCTTTTAATAACAAATGTTTTATAAAGCCCCCTTTACTATCCTGAAATGAAAATAAACATAATATAAGCTACATATACATATAATTTCAAAAATATCTAGTATCTTGAATAACATATAAAGGATTAAAGGAAAGTAATTTAAGGTATAATAATTATTATTTTAATATATAAATGCTCAGGCATGGTTACATTAGAAGTTGTAATGAAGTAGCCAGGTACATAGAATTACTGTGAGTGTGTCTACCACAAATAGACTTGTGCAGGTCTATGTTAAATACCACAAGTTGGTACTGTTGTTGTTGCTGTGATTTCCTGAGGTAATGGCAAACTTGATAAAGTTTCAAACAAAAGTTTTTATTCTTTTCATTTCAGTAGTTGCATTTCTGGAACTCTTAATATATAATAAAATCATGCATAAATGCAAAAATATTGTGTTTAGATTTAAAACAGAATTCAGTTTTATGCTCAAATGTTGACTTATAAACAGGATTTTTACCTACTTCAGTGTCTGTAAGATAGTGTTCATTTTTCAGGACAGTCCTATATATCATAGGACCTCTTGATACCCTAACTGCTAACCCTTAAATTCCAGTGGTGACACCCAATCACTGAGTCAACCAAAAATACCCTAATACATTTCTGAAACACCCCATAGAGGCCTGAATTTTTACCACTGAGAACTACTGTAATATAATAGAGGTAGAAGTTATGTTTTTGTTTTTGCATAAACACATGCTGGAGTAGATCTATTTGACCCCTGCATAAGCAACTTCTCTATCCCTGCTCATTCCAAATCTTAAGAAACACAATGACCTAAGTGATAGGATTACTTTTTTTCCCCCCAAATGAAAATCTAGAAGTGTGCCCTTATGGAGTCAATGGGACATATCCTTTTAGGGTAAAAACAGTAAATCCTTTCTTGGAGATTCTTAATATTGTTAGATTACAAAAGCTCTTGCAGTAAAGAAAACTTTGACTTTCTTCACCGCAGTACTCTCCAAACTCATTTAACCAAAGACCCCTTTATCATAGCCTACATGTTAACATTGCACAAAATACACTGTGAAATACTTTGGTAGAGTAATCAAAGCTTGGGGTGATACATTGCTAGACAAAGCTAGTACAAGTGAAATTGATAAATGAAGTTAAATATTC
Source organism: Balaenoptera acutorostrata (assembly GCF_949987535.1). Classification (NCBI taxonomy): domain Eukaryota; kingdom Metazoa; phylum Chordata; class Mammalia; order Artiodactyla; family Balaenopteridae; genus Balaenoptera; species Balaenoptera acutorostrata. Next base: position 37,428,360 of record NC_080080.1, on the reverse strand, counting down.
TGGACATTTGGCAGAAAGGAGAGTGTTCCATTAAACAGTTGTTTGCTAAGTACTGTATTCATTGGAATGTCAAGATGAAAATGAGTACCTACCTTGGGAGTAGTCTTTTAGAAAGAAATGTTTAAGAAAACATTGCAAGCCCAGAAAAGACAGGGCTCATGTGGAATGGTCACACCTGTTGGTCATATATCTAGAGCCTGCCATTCACACAAAGTACAGATTGAATGGTACTTTCTAGAATTGTGTAGTGTCCAACCTATACAGAAGGGCATGGTGACCCTGATTATAAGATGTAATAGAGACGAGCATGCCCTGCAATTATAGAGAAGTTATTAACAAATTCATTCTATGGGATCTGTAGGTATTTTACAAAGGCAGTAACATATGAGATGGATCTTCAAAAGTGAAAAAGACATTAGTGTCAATTTTGTTTTAGTAGGTGTATAATAAATGTGATAGACTGGAAGAATGGTGAGGAAGTTAAGAAAGGGAGAGATTAACAAAGGGAGAGATTTCCTCAGTCACTTAAAAAAATTAATTCTGATTTAAAAAATAAGTTCCTTACATGACTGCAATTAATTTAAACTTAGAATGTTGAGGATTTTATTCTGATTGGATTATAAAGATAAATAATGAAAATGTTTCTAGTGGATTTATTAGTTTTGTATTAGGTATGGATTTAATCTGATCTGTGTGAAAAAGATCTGAAAGTGAAAGAATCTTAATGCAAAAGGTTCACATTAATATTCCAGAAAGACCATATAAAGCAGCTTACCTAAGGTAACAGAGTTATGGGGGAAAATGTGGTAAATATTTTCAAAATGTACCTTCTTTTGTTTATGTAGTGTGGTTAAGAAAAGAAAGAGGTGAGTGATTACTAGCAGTCCAGTATGGATTTGAAACCCACACTCACTTGAGAAGCTTGTTCCCTGAGAAATATCTTAAAATAATTTAGCTGGTTTGTTTTCCATAAAGGGCAGGAAGATTTTTGTGTAGACAATTTTGATATGATGATCAATGTTAAGACTTTGATTTAACTTTACAAATTAGAAGGTGTTCGTGTATTGAACATTTCATGTTTAATTTCTCTTCTTGCTCTCAAGAAAATATTTATGTGGAGATCAAGATTAACTATGTTTGCATCTGAGTTTAAATTTACCTCTTTGAGAATTAGCCAGTAAATGATGACATCAGAAAATATAGTCATTGTTTTCTCCTTTTTGTATGAATGCTTCATCTATGATTAAATCTGTGGCCGTTTAATTCATCCAGAAGTCAGAATTTGTGCCCAAGCTTTCATTTCTCATTTCTTTTTGTTTATAGTGCTGCTAAAATTGTGTGTAATGACCTTTGTAATTTTTATTCCTTTTGTTTTGAGTTCCAACATGGTAGATATGTTACTGTGATCCTTTGAATTCCATTTAAAAAATGTTTTTCTAATTTTCATGAAGTTTCCTGTATATTTAAATGTGTTACTGACTGAATGGAGATAAAGCCGTGTCCTCTCACTGGAGAAACTACTTAATGAATGGGGCTAGGGAGGACAGTGTGGAGAGGGTATGCATATATTTTGTTGTAATCCATAATAGGCCTTTATGCCTATTTGACCTGGCATTCCCAGGAAGCTCTAGCATCCCTTTGCTCTTGCTAATCATTGACTAATAATCTTTTGATTATAAGAAGACATTCTGTGGACAACACTGTCATGTAAGCAACAGAACTGTCTGCATACAAATTTAAATATATGGTATATGATAATCTCTAGGTCCATCCATGTTGCTGCAAATGGCATTATTTCATTTTTTTTTATGGCTGAGTAATATTCCATTGTGTATATATACTACATCTTCTTTATCTATTCATCTGTTGATTTAGGTTTCTTTCATGTCTTGGCTATTATAAATAATGCTGCTATGAACATTGGGATGCATGTATCTTTTCAAATTAGAGTTTTCTCCAGAGAAATGCCCAGGAGTGGGATTGCAGTGAGACCTAGAGATTACCATATTAAGTGAAGTAAGTCAGACAGAGAAAGACAAATATCATATGACATCACTTACATGTGGAATCTAAAAAAAATGATAGAAATGAACTTATTTACAAAACAGAAATAGACTCACAGAGATAGAAAACAAACTAAAGGGGATAGTGGGTGGGGGGGGAGATAAATTAGGAGTTTGGGATTAACATCTACACACTACTATATATAAAATAGTAAACAACAGGGACCTACTGTATAGCACAGGGAACTATACTCAATATCTTGTAATAATCTATAATGGAAAACTGAGTCTGTAATGACTCAGTTCCCAGTCATTACCCTGACTTTGTGTTTCCTCTTCATTTCTGACATCTTGAGATTTCCCTTTATTTATTTCAAGTTTGACTATTATATTAGTTAGAAAAAGATGGCATTCTCATAAGGACAAAGGTGTTGACTGGGAAGGGAAACCACAGGAGATAGTACAGTACCTGGAGCTAGTAACGCTGGAATGTTTTTGCCACAAATAGGCTTACGGGCAGGGAGAACAGGGGATAATACTGACTTCGTTCTCCTCCCTCCTTTCTATCTCCTGCCATGTTCCTCATTAGCTGAAAACGACCAGAAACCAGAGGACAAGAATATTTGTACATATTGTTCGCACAGGTTAGCTTCCCAGGTAGAGAGGGTATTAATGATTGAAGAGTAGGTCTACAAGACCAAAGAAAAGATATACAGCACTTTAATGTATTAAAACAAATTCTTGTGTTTTATCTAGAATTTCAGTGCTTTTGTAGTAGAAAAGGAAAACATTCATTTCAACTTAGTCTGCCATGTTACTTGAATTTAAATTTCTTTAACATCATTAAGTACTAAGAACTGGTCTTTGGAATCTTTGTTTTTCTCATTCTGCCTTGTACATATTATATTAGATTCTCAATATCATTGGTAACTTTTTTTTGCTGAATTTTTTTTTATTGTGGTAAAATATAAGTAACATAAAATATATCATTTTAACCATTTTTATGTGTACAATTTCGTGGCATTAAATAAGTAATCACAGTGTTGCACAGCCATAACAACTATCCATTTCCAAAACTATTTTATCATTTCAAACAAAAACTCTTTTCCCATGAAACAGTGACTCCCCATCCTCCCAACCCCATCCCTGGTAACCTCTACTGTACTTTCTGTCTCTGTGAATTCGCCTATTCTGGGTACCTCATATAAGAGGAATCGTAAGTATTTGTTAAGCTTATTTCATTTAGTATAATGTTTTAGAGATTCATCCAGGTAGTAAGATGAATGTTTTATACATTCATCCATGTATAAGAATTTCATTGCCTTCTATGGCTGAGTGTTACTCCATTTGTGTATATAGCATACTTTTTTTTATCCATTGATCTGTTGATGGACGTCTGGGTTATTTGCTCCTTTTGGCTATTATGAATAACGCTACTATGAACATTGGTGAATAAAGGTTAATTAACTCTTAATGAAGTAATTTTGCCCTGAAGATATTATATGCATTTTATATGACTGGTGCCTGACAAACCATTTCAAAACTAATACCAGAAATGCTATTTTAATTTTTCTTTACCTGTTGAAATATTGGGTTGGCCAAAAAGTTCGTTTGGGTTTTTCCATAAGATGTTATAAAAAACCCGAAAAAACTTTTTGGCCAGCCCTATACGTTGATAACTGAGTTATTTGGTATAGAAATTAGGGGGTAGAGGAAAGTGAATGCAGAATCATTAAATATACTTTATTTAGTACTGATTTTCTTACTCAGAAGAGCACATTTCTGTCATTTTAATGAGATTTGCTTAGTATCAGCATGAATGGTATAGAATTAAAATGGCATTTAATATTATCCCTAAATGTATTCAAGCATGTTTCAAAGCTTCGCCAAAAAATGTGGTACTAAAGGAAAAAAAGTGAAAATTAGAAGTCGTTTATTTAGTTTCCCTAGTAACCTTGCAAACAGAAAAATAGAATGCTGGTAATTTATTTTCTCTAAGGTGTATTTTTTTTTTCTCCTGGGGAAAACTAGCTAAATTCTGTGTGCTACTTCCCACTTTTTGTCATAGACTCTCTACTTTGTCAGCTTTAAGAATTGCCTTCCTCTGACTTTGGTATAATAATTTTGCAGAGCTTGACAAGTGAGAAAGATGTTTCTCTTAATTCCATCAATTTACAGCTATACTATTGAAAGGGATTGTTGGAAGATCATTTACTAGAAAATTGAAATGCAGTGAATTGAAGTTAGTGTCACACAAAGTAGGGACTGGGCCAGCTCATCTGAGTGTGATTCTAAGTTAATGGAATCTATAGAAGTCACTTTGGAATCAGACAACTTGAATTTTTAATTTCTGCAGTTTATGATCACATTATTTAACCTCTGTGCTTTAGTTTCATCATCTCTAAAAGTGGAGATAATGTTAATATTCATCTCAATATGTTAGTACAAATATTAACTGAGTATGTATAGTTTGTCCGTATACTCTATGAATGTGGCACATTCCTCTATTTGTGTTTTCTTTAATTTCAATAAGATTTTAGTTTTCTTTTTAGAAGTCTTGACCATTTTGTTATAGGAGTACACTTCAGTATTTGGCACTTTTATTCAGTTGATACGATTATGTATTCAGTACTTGCTTCTTCTTCTTTATTCCTTTAAGGTGACTAGTAACTTTGGTTGATTTTCAAATATTAAGCTGATCTTGCGTTTCTGGAACAAATCCAACTTAGATGTAATATATTTTCCTTTTCATATCTTGCTGGATTGTGTTTGCTAATATTTTATTTAGGGTTTTGGTTTCATAGTCATGAGTGATACTGGCCTTTAACTTTTCTTTTACATAATATCTTTGTTGTATTTTGGTATCATGATTACACTGTCTTCACAAAATGATATGGGAAGTGTTCCCCCTTGTTTTATTATCTAGAAAAATATGTTTTGTGTGGAAATTCTCACAATCACTGTATATTCCCATGATAATCAACAAGGTAATCCTAATTGAAAAGGCACTAGTGTATAACACATACCTCATCCAAACTGGGTCTTAGTTTAGGCATTCTTTGCATATAGAAGAAGTTTTAACTTAGAAGATTATTAGAAAAGAGGTAAGGACTGGATAGACAAAATACACTAATGTCATCATCATAAAGGGAATATAGGCATGCATCTTGTTCCAGGTTCCCAACTCCAACAATGCTATTGCTGTATTCCTAGAAAATGAATTTTATACTACTCATTATTGATAAAGTAATAGTTAATGGTAAAATAAAGATGTTTTATGGAGTTCTGGTAGCCCAGGCTGTATAAAATGAAACTACTGAACATAGTTTTTATAGATGCTAAACAAATACACTGTCTTTTGATACTGTGCAATTATGACTTTATGTCCCAGTTAATGTTTTTATGTCAAATTTTTTATCCTGGTAAAATATATACAACATAAAATTACCTTTTTAAACCATTTTTAAAAGTACCCTTCTGTGACATTAAGTACATTCACATTGTTGTGCAACCATCACCATCAACCATCTGCAAAACTTTTTTTATTTTTCCCAGCTGAAATGTGGTACCTGTTAAACAGTAACTTCCCATTTTAACATTAAGTTTTCCGATCCATGAACATGGGACATTTCTCCATTTGTTTGTGTCTTCTTTCATTTCTATTAGCAATATTTTTTAGTCTTTCACTTCCTTGGTTAAGTTTATTCCTAAGTATTTTATTCTTTTTGATGCTATTATAAACAGAATTGTTTTATTAATTTCCCTTTCTGATTGTTCACTGTTATTGTGCAAAAACACAGATGTGGGTTTGTATCTTGCTGTATTTGTTTATTCTAAAATTTTTTGTTGTTGAATCTTTAGGATTTTCTACATGTAAGATCATGTTGTCTGCAAACAGAGATCATTTTGCTTTTTTCCCTTTCCAATTTTGTTGCTTTTTACTTCTTTTTCTTGCCTAGTTGCTCTGGCTAAGACTTCCAGTAATATGTTGAATAAATATTTCACTTAACTTTTTAAATATTAGGCAATGTTTTCAAGTTGAACATAATTTTCTCTTTTGATAATAATTTTCTGTGAAGGAAACCTTCTAGCATATTTCAGCACTAACAAATTTTGTTCAAATAGCAAAAGATGTATTGAAAATTTGACACTGTTGCTTTTTCTGTTCCCATATTAGTTGTACTTTTTATACTATTTTTTTCATCTGAAATAAGTGTTAAGTCAAACGTTATGGGTTGGAGATAAAATGATTTACACTGAGAGGCTTACATTGGTTCAGAAGTAACAGTGTTAAATAATGATTATACTGCTTCAATGCCATACTGGATGTGAACTATAAACTTTCTATTATCACCTGTCACCTATTATCTTTATCATCATAGGATAACCCTAATTTGAGCAACCAGTACCTACTCTGTACCAAGCAGTAGTGCTTGGTACAGAGTAGGTTTTAAACACATTGTTCTTTAATATATGGATGTTAAACAATTTGGGAAGTCAACTCATTTTGAATAAATTAAACCTGATTTATTATAGTACGGGGTGTAGAGATGTATATATTCATTGTCACTACAAATATATTTTGATATGAATTCATAAAAGCATATATTGAGTTTATTTTTTGTTTGTTTTTATCTTTTGTTGTTTTAAACATAATTCTTTTATATTATTTATCAGATCTGTTATCTGAATTTCTTGAGAGTCTAATCCTACTGTTGTATTCTTAACCCTTGCTCTTAGTAGACTGTTTCCGTATGTGTTATGTGCTCTTCTATTGGGAGTTCTTCACTAGTGCGACTTTATGAGACTCTTACATAGCATATGAGGGCCTGTTCCCCAATAGGGATTTTCTGTGTTTCCTTCTCTGAGGGACTCCAAGGGCCATCACTAGCCTGGGACTCCTTTACTGTTAATTTCATAGCTAGATGTTTTTTGAAACATTTCGGTAGTATGAAATCAAGCCCTCAAAGCTACATGTAACCCAGAGTTGTGTTTAAAAAGTCTCAAGGGTAACTTTTTTCCACTACCTAGGCTAAGATAGATATTGCTTTTTTCTTGGGTTTATTCTGTTGTTTTTCTAATTTCTTAAATTGGATACTTAGCTTAATAATATTCAGCTTTTAAAAAAAATTAAGCATTTAAGACTCAGTCCTTTATCTTTAGCAGAATTTATAATATTTAACTTTGGGGATGAATATGTGTATACACCTAATATATAGGTGCACTGGGAAATTTAGCCCATCACTGCATTGCTGCTTCCCAGAGAAAATTCTGTATTACATAGAAGGGTGAGCAAAAATTTTGCTATAAAACAAGATGTCTCTGGCATGCTAATTCTTATCATGAACCCAAAGTAAGGCTTTACCTGTACACTTGAAGAACATATTTCACTGTATTTCAGCTAGTTAAGGTTGTCCAAAATTTGTCTTCAGGTAGATGTTCAGGAAAGTGAAACACTATATAATCATGTTCATTGAAATATTTATGCCATTTTGCTTACAAGATAGCCCAACAATAAAAACTGCCTTTGAAAGTGCTAACATTTTGATGATTTGTTTTAATAACAAGTAAACAAAGCAAATAGATACACAATACACAAATACATACACATTCACATGTTTCCCTTATAGGGTAAGTATATAAACTGTTAAGTCTTTTGGAAGCTGTTCTAATTATATAAAATGTTATTTTGAACTACTGGATTTTCAGTACTTTCCATAAAGGTGATATAGGAAGGACAGTTATTACGGATAGCTGTATTGTGTTCATGAAATTAAATCCCTCCAATTAAGTTGTGATTTTAGGCAAACCATTAAGCATTTTTTCATTTTAGCTTCTTGTATATGTGTATAATGTCTTTGATAATGTCATCCTTATTCACAGCATTTTAAAGAAATAATTTTAAAGCTTTAGAAAAATCTAAAATGCTGAATGAATGCTAGAATATTGATTTATAACTCAACCTAAGGTAAAAATTGACAAATTAACCAACAGTGTTGGGAGGTTAGGGTCATGGCAAAATTCGAATTGCATATTTTATTGATTCTGGAATTAAAATTACTTCAGCAGCCTAGTTCTCAAAAAAATCCAGCATGAGCTATATTGTATAGCATGGAATATTGTCAATATTTTATAGTAACTTTAAATGCAGTATAATCTATAAAATATTGAATCACTCTATTGTACACCTGAAATTAATATAGTATTGTAAATCAACTATACTTCAATTATAAATATATATATTTCCAGAAAACAATCCAGCATGAAGTGGTTCATTTCTTAGTCCCCAGTAATTATTTAAAATGCATTTATTTTCAGTTAAATCCAAAGTGAAAATTTGGGGGGAGAAATGAATGAAGGTGGTCAAAAGGTACAAATTTCCAGTTATAAAATAAATAAGCCCTAGTGATGTAATGTACGCCATGGTGACTGTAGTTAATAATACTGTATTGTGTATTTGAAAGTTGCTAAGAGAGTAGATCTTAAAATTTCTCATCACAAGAAAAAACAATTTATGACTGCGTGACAATGGATGTTAACTAGACTTACTGTGATCATTTCACAATATATATAAATATCGAATCATTATGTTTTATACCTGAAACTATTATGATATTATATGTCAATTGTATCTCCAAAAAAAAAAAAAAAGTGAAGTTGTTTGGCATCAACTGCTATAGCAAAACTATTGTCAGTTTTTCAGTGATTTAAGTGCAGTTAACCTAAGCAGTAATCTACCTCAAATTATTATTCTAGACAACCTTTTAGAAAGTAAGTTTAGTTTGAACATTTTTACTCAGTTGATATTTTAAGGATGTCTCATAATAGTTTTAAATCTCTTCCTCAAAATAGACTTATTTCATTAAATATTTACCTTTAAATGATTTTATCTTCAACATTTAGGGAGAAACTTTTATTCAAAATGTAGAAATCTTAGCATTTAGATTATCATCTAATTAATTGAGTAGCTGTTGAAAGAACCAAGATAATACATATATCAAAGCAGGTTATTGTTTAGCCTTCACATATGAATCAACACAATATTTTGTTGTCATGCTTTTCATATTTCAAAATAATCATGCTGGAAGATGTCTCTAGTTTCTCAATTATTGACTTTTTTTTTATGCAAAAATTTTATTACATAAATTTAACCTATTTATCTGAGGTCACCTTACATTTGTTGTGCTTATTTATATTATGTATCTGTATGTTTAAATTTCTAATTAATATTTGCATTCCAAAAGTCCATAAAATTTAAAAACACTATTTAAGGTATTTGTTGCTGAGTTGGGTAAGAACTATTATTTTTAAATTATTTCGACAATAAAGAATTCACTATAAATGAATCTAGTTTAAAAAAGCACACTCTTAACAGTTGCTTGTGTTAAGTAGAAGTATTTGCTTATATGATCCTTGGATGACTTATACTTTAAACTATGAGTAATTCTTTTTATGTTGACATGTTGATAAGGAGCAGTATACTTTTCAGTGGATATAGCTCTAGCTTCCTGAATATCGATCTCAGTGGTGGTAGAAGGGGAAATATGAGTGGCAGGCTTAAGTAGTAAGCTTAAAAACAGTTATTCATTTTTCCCACCCTTCACATTGAAATGGTGAGAGCAAAGGTAGTGGAAACCACAGCAGTCCACTTGTTATCGTTGACTTAAGTACAAACAGCAGTGGAAGTGTTTAGACCTTTGGGAAGTTTTGTGATTGAAAAAGAATGCTGGAGTTATTTTGATAAGGGAGAGTAGCAGTGTGGCCAAAAGTATGATCATCCCTGAGCTCTGAAGCAGGCCAAGGATGAAGGGCTGAAGTGTTTGCTCTTCCAGATGAACAAAGATAAATTCAGCTAGCATAATAAACTCAGTATTTTAGTCAATTTGCGACAAAATGGTGAAAGAATTGAACTGTATATTTTAGACCTTGGCTAAAGAGGTGTGGGAAAATAGTTCAGCGTCTCCAATTCTGGCCCAATTTTTGCTATAGATTTAGAAATAGAGCAGAAAATTGATGCACAAACATATTTAACAATACCATACCAAATGTTGTAAATCCAAAATGAAAATTGAAACTGCATGAAGAAGGAGAGCAAAACTTTTTCTCAGGAGTGCTTGCTTATTAAATTTGAAGCCACAGTTTTCTTAGCATTCCTACTAGGTATACTTAATAGTGTTAACAATCAAGGTTTCATTGATTTGAGATGGTCTTTTCCCTACAATTTCCATTCTTGGGATTATAATGTTCCTCTAAGTGTTGGAGGGAGAATTTAATTTATGAATTCTTCTGCTCTAAGACCCAATCCATAGAGAAAGGCATACTGACTACATTATGCTGTCTTTTATTGAATTTTTGTAAAATGTATCTTTTTCTGGGATTAGTTTGTGCTTTTCATGAGATGTTGTGTTACTTTAGACAGCTAACCAAAAACCTGAATTTTTATATAGCTTCTCAAATTCTAGGAATTTCAATTTTAGCAGATTTAGGACCACTTAGTTTTGGAAAAGCATCTAGATGAAAACATCACGAGCAGTGAGCTTTCTGCTTTGCTTGGTGTAATTGGAACAAAGAATGGCTATACTGTCTTCAATACATCATGCTGCCTGCCAAACTAAGCTTAAGTACATATAACTAATATTTAAATATATATACATGTTTTAAAAAGTAAGCATGCTCTGGTGTATTTGATCAGTTCACAGAGAATGAGTTTAGGTTCTGGAGTTTTTTTGAAGGTTTTAGATGGACAGCAAAGTTGGGATTTAAAAAACCCAAATACTTGGTAGCTAATCCTAAAAGAACAGAATACGTGAGTGAGGGATCACTGTCTCTGGCACCATCTCTTCCTGCCTTTGAGACTGAAGCTGTTCATCTTCAAACCAGGATTTATTTTCAGCTGCTGAAAAGATAAACAACCCAACAGACCTTTTACAGAAAGTTTATTAGTACCAAATTTAGGACCTTATATGTATCCAGAATTCAGTATGTATTTGTTGAACTGAATAAGCTTAAGTTCTGATGAAGGTTTGGGGCCAGCATGTATGGCAGGTTCTCTGAAGCTGCAAGATTCCCTTCTTCTGGGCTGAGGTCTGTGATCCAAGGGTTATATTCTTGGGCTTCAACTGCCTCTTATTGGGCTGGAGACACACTCTGAAGTACATCAAATTACAAAATAATACCATCCCAAATGTGCAAAACATTGAATATTAACCTGGGAAAATTTCTTGAGCTAAGAGGTATTTATCAAAAGCCTGCTCATTTTACTTACATTTTGTTTCATTGTTATCATTTTTATTGTACCCTCCTGTAGGATATGTATAATTTGCAGAATATATTTCTGTAAAGATAACCATAACACACACACACACACACACGTTCATGCTCTTTACCTCTAATTAAGAGACTTTTAACCATATAAATCATTTAAAAAATCTGTTGTCAAATCTGCTAACTTTTAAATGTCTCCTTAATATTAAAATATGTGAGGCATGATGAATGTTTTGCTGTTTCTTAAATCATGGTGATTATGCTGTGTTTTACTATGGTTATTATATGTTCATACATAAATACACCATAGCAGGGGTAGACAAACTTTTTCCATAAATGACAAGATAGTGAATATTGTAGGCTTTGTGGATCATAGCAGCTCTAAAGCAGCTACTTAACTCTGCTAATCAGTAGTCATAGGCAATAGATAAATGAGTGGATGTGGTTGTGAAGGTAGTAAGACTTTATTTCCAAAAATAGAGCCCGATTTGGCCCTTGGCTATAGCTACTCTATAAGGAAATACTCATTGGTATGATCCTAACTCGTTTAGAGGAACTGGAATGGCATGCATGTACACTGTAACTATGAAAACCATATGATTAGTGTATGTTTATATTACTGGCATTATGTATAAGTATTCATATGATTTGCATTAGCATATATGATAAGTTAAAGCAGTAATTGCAGATTTTAAATTATAAATTTTTAGTTATTTTTATTTATGTTACAAAGTATTGTTGTTATTCCTCATCCCAGGGAGATTCTGTACAAGCAGTTGATGATTCACCATTCTCGGATTCTGTTACCTTGGAACAAACTACAAGTAACATTGGTGGATCCAGTGGTCGTGTTAGTCTGTGGATGCAGTGGGTGCTCCCCAAAATTACTATAAAGCTCTTTGCTCCAGATCCTGAAAATAAAGGCACAGGTACAGGATTACTTTTCTACTGAAAAGATAAAATATTAAACACTATTTTTAGAAGAAATTGGTGATTTAGTTTTATTTATCATTGGCATTTAAATCAATCATTAAGTCTAACTCAAGTGATTTCTATTAGTAATACTAACATGTTGCCTATAATACCTAAATTTTGTCTTATTTGTATTAAAATTCACTTCAAAAGCCATGAAGTAATTTCTTCATTGGTCATATCACTAAATGTATTGCAAAGACTGTTGACTGATATTAGATGTAGCACTTCATACATTAACTGGGATTTCCCCTGTTTTGAAATAAGCATCGTGTCTTAATTTTGAGGCCTATACTGATATTAATTTTCCTTATTATTGTAGAATCTTATGTGGTTAATGAACAGAAGGTCTTAGTCCCTCTGTAGATGTCAAGGATATACATGCTAACATTAAATGTAAATAGAAAGTTTTAATATTGATTGTGAACCCTATACTGATATTAATATTTGCTTCTTATTGCAGAACTTTGTATGGTCAGTGAACTAGAAGATCTCAGTGCTTCCATAGATGTCCAGGATGTGTACACCAAAGTGAAATGTAAAATAGAAAGTTTCAATATTGATCACTATAGAAGCAGGTAATTAATGAACAATGAATATGGGAAAAGCTATAGTTTCCTTGAACAAAGTCTATAAAAGAATTTTTATATTTTAATTTGATTCCTTAATTTTTAAAAAAATACTGTACATATTCCCAAAGATGGTTCTTAACAGATATATTGGTTAATTTTACTTGGTATTCATTCATATATGGAATATAATAAAGTTTTGCTTTCTAAGAACGCAAATCTGTTCATAAATATCCACACTGCCATATTAAATGAAATAAGCTGCTTTTACTAATCACCTCACAATTTGTTATGCATGTTGTGTATTTGCCAAGATGCCTGGGACACAGTTAATGGCTCTGGTTTTTGCTGAATACTCCTCATCCACTCCCTATACCATAGATTGAAATGGAGCAGCATATCATGTTCCTTACAACTTTGAGTACTTTTCTTATCTCACAGATGATTAATGAACATGTGGTGGATGTTCGTAGAACCATATTTTTCCTTCCTAATAAATTTCTACCAAAAGTAGATTATAAGTAAATATGATTTGTTTATAATAATAAGTAATGGTAGTAAAAAAGTAACGTTTTAGATATTTTCATAAAGATACATAGCAATTTTATTATTAATTTTTCCCAAATAAAAATACGAATGCTTTTGGGAGTTTTTTTTGCTTTATAACACTACCCTGGAATTGAGTTTTTTTAACTGCAATATAATTCACATACCATAAAACTCACACGTGCTTTTTTAAAATTATTTTTTAAAAAACAGCATCGTATTTTCTACTTCATAGTATTTTGGCAAAGAAACAACCTTACAGTCCTTTTTTTCCTGGATTCATAATATTTATTCATTCAGCAATTAAGTGTCTCCAGAAGTACACATGTTTCTGTACCTTTATTGATGCATTATATACTCTAAAAGCCGAAGTCTTTTTATTTAACGGGTTTCTAATTCTACATTAAAAACATTCGAACTTTCATTCTTTATTATACATAACATATTGTTTATGAAAATAACTCTCAACTCTGTCACAGCCAAAAAATTGTGTCATAACAGTGATGGTCAAAATATTTTGCTGGGTTTATATTAAGACCTGTTATAATAGTATTATTTTACCAAGTGTATGATAATTGTTTTTGTTGTAGTAACAGTGAATCATTAATTGATTTTTGATAATGGAATGGTTAGCTCTTCAGTTTCTTTTGAATGCTATATCTCTATATCAAAATGATCCTAGCAAGTGATACATGAATTTTATTTTATTGCTGAAATAATTTCTTGATTATGTGAATATTACAATTTATGTTCTAGATTATCAATGATTTTACTGTTAAATTTATGTAAGCTTTAAATATTTAGATAATTTATTTATTCATTCATTTAATCAAAATATTTATTGAATGTATATTATGTCCCAAGCACTATGCTAAGCACTAGGGATATAGTGTTTAAAAAAAATAGACATAAACCATGCCCTTATGGACCTTAGAGTCTCATGGGTGAGAAAGAAAAATAACCTTGGTAAATATAGAATTTACCATTAAGACAAATGCTTCTCTGCAGAACTACCAGGGTGTGGTGCTAATGTAAATTGTTCTATTGATTGCATTGTCAGATCCACGTTTTAGTTCAGTGTAGTGTTGTTTACATCAGAACTACTTGAAATAGTTATATATGCTCAATTTTTTTAACTCAGAAAAATTGAAGAGAACAGATAAGGTGAACTTATGTTTTCCAGGCCAGGGGAAGGTTGGCAGTCAGGACATTTTGAAGGAGTATTTCTACAGTGCAAAGAAAAACCTGTGGTGAGATTCATTTAGTAATTATGATTTTTAAAAAATATATTATAAACTGTTTTTCTTTGTTCTTTCATGCAATGGGACTAATGGTTACAAGAATTAGAGCTCAGTAAATTCTTTTTGACCTTTTCCTCCAATATTACATTATAAAATAAAACTATTACTTCCTTTAAGCTGCTTGTGTTTTGTAACCATTTTCCTGTTAGAGCAATTAAGTAAATTTTTCAATAACGCAAAGGTAGGATTGCTTTTATTAATATACTTTACCATTAATGTATTATTATGTTGACCTTTTAGAAGTTTTTCCTAATCATAAGTGAGTTCATATTGGATTGTTCTTTATTATAAATTGAAAGTAGTCATTTACAATAAAAGCAACTATTTTTTGTTTACTTCCATTAACAATGCTTTTGCAGAAGATGGTCCAGGCAGAGGCCATACCTAGCAGTGGCTCAAACCTAAACCTATGCAAACTTGAGCAGAATTAAAACTATCCAGATTTTTTTGCTTATGGCTTTTATTGCTTTTTGTCTTTTCACCTTCTTTGCTCCTGTCCATCACCTCAAGCCTTGGGGAAGAGTGTTGGTCTCTGGGGCAATGTGGAGGTGTCTTCCTTTCCTGTACTGACAAGCTGAACAGACGCACCTTGTTGGTTCGACCCATCAGCAAGCAGGACCCTTTCAGTAATTGCTCTGGCTTCTTTCCTTCTGTAAGAAATCATTTTTAAATTATGCTACAGAACTCCCATTAACAGGAACCCAGAGAAGGAATTGAACTATCCATAGAGTCAACTCTTGATTTTCATCTTCCTCTGTATCATTCACTTTGTAAATGAACTATAATGTATTCTTAAATCATAGACTGGTTTTCACTATAATTTGTTTATGGGTTACTTGAGTATGCTATTTGTCATTCTGGTTTTGTGAATATAAACTAATTTTACCATCAGCATTAGAAAATCAAAGTAGGATGTTGAATATGCTTGTTAAATTATACATGTATTGAATGATCAAGAGTTGACCATACTGCTTTTGTCATTCCTTTTATGATTCTTCCTTACATTGCTTTTTTTCCCCTATTATTATACCATTTCCTTCTCAGAACTAACTCCAAGTACCTTATTTGGTGCCTGTTACATCTGGACAAGGCTGTACGTCTGTCATTTACTGGACGGAAGATGAACGGTAGACTGTATACCAGTGGGTTTTAGAAGTTCAGAACCTTTTTTTCCCTAGTGGTACAAAATATCTGAATATGTTATTAAGCAAGTTCTTTTAAGTGACATTTTTAAAGTCAATAAAAATACATGTAATTTTTAAATGTTAAGAGCAGATTATCACCATGGTAATAGCAGTTTTCTTAAGAAACTATTAAATCAGTGCAAACATTATTAGACATTTTCTTAGCATGTGTAAACTAGTATTTCTTTCTTTCCCCTTTTCTGTAGCTCAAAAGGAATTTAAGACATATATCTTTAAAGAGAGCGTAAAAATTAGCCAAATATTTTAAATAATTGTGTTCTTAGATTTAGTGTTTAACATTGTATTTGCATAGCAAATACTAGTTTCTGATTTTGAATTTTTTCTAGTCTACTCTGGAAAATTTTTCATGTCAGTGGAAGCTCTGTTTAGATTTATTTTCTTCTCTTTAAATGTTCATTAGCGTCCATGAGGAACTTTCTTAATTTTAACATGTATTCATGAAAGAAAACCAAAATTATTGTTAATGCCCTTTTGTTTTGAATTTTTTAAAATTAATTTTTATTGGAGTATAGTTGCTTTACAGTGTTACATTCTACTGCACAGCAAAATGAATCAGCCATATACATATATCCCCTCCCTTTTGGATTTGCCTCCCATTTAGGACACCATGTTAATGCCCTTTAAAATTTTATCAATTTTTCTAAATTTTAAAATTTTCTTAACATTTCAGTAATCATTGCTTTCTAACTTTTCACTTTAAATACTATAAAATATTGATTATTACTATATGAAAAGTAATATTTATATTATCTCAACTCCAGTTAGTATTCATTCATTCTTTAATTATTCCCGCCTTTTATTAGGGGAGTTAGGGATAGAGCAGTTCAACACACTTTCTCTCATGGGTGTTGACCTTTCAAGAGTACCTACATTCAACATGTTTAAAAATATCTTCCCCAAATCAAAACATTTATACACTGAAACACCTTTTATACTATTTCCAGGATTCAAATGTTGCCATTAATTAAGATTTGAGGTGGGTTATTTAGATTAGTGGTTGATTCTACCCCTCCCCACCCTAGTTCCTGGTTGAGACACCTAGAGACACTGTTGCTATGGCCTCTTCCATTGGGGCCATACAACAGCACCCTTCTCCATCCACGGTTGCCTGCAATCTAGCATCATAGCGATAAGACTGGGATCACTTTTTCTTGTTTTACTGTATTTCCTTTTGTTTTGAGTGTAGAAAGCAAAAAGAAAGGGAAGTTAGATAAGGGGCAGTGAGAAAGTTGGAAATAGTAAAAAATGCTTTGAGGGCAGGACAATTATATGAAAAGTGATTATATTGCATATTCATGTAATGCCTACTTTCCAAGTTTTTTTTAATGGTGAGAAAATTAACTTTGAGAAAAAACATATGCAAAGGTAAATTTTATCTCACCTTTCTTCATTATAAAGTCCAGATTAAAAACAAAATTAACAGTGAAAACTGAATTTCATACTATTTTCTTTTCATTAGGTGATAGACAACAAAATGAGAGGAAGAAAATGGAAGTAGAAGAGATTTACTAGTGATGGGATAACAGGCTCAAACACATTGCTGCTTTGCTACTTCTAACTTTTTTCTTTTTTATGTGAATGTATTTCCTTCTTGTTCTTCTTCCTCGGTTCACTTCCTCTCTTAACATCACTCTTTGGACTCTAATAACTAAAAATCTTCATCAGGCCTTGGGAAGAGGGGTTGGGAATGTGGAATATAACGACTTAACTCTAATTTTATTTTGAGTAATATGCAAAATAGAATTTTATGTACATTAATTGGTTCAGGAAAACTATTGGTTCCATTTCACAAATGGAAATACATAACATGGTATTTCAATTTTGCGTGCATAGAAACCCCCTCTCTGACCCAAATTATGACAGCATATTGCTACTCTTAATGAAAAATTATCAAGAATGAAAAGATAAATCTAGATATGATCTGTTCTAAATTCTGAATGTTACAGAAAAAGTAGAAATTATAGAAACAGGCACAAAGAGGTTAATTACCTCACTCAAGATCTAGAACTCCAACCCAGGATTCTAACTTCAAGTTCAGTCATTCTGTCTTAGAGGCTTTTGCCCTGTCTATGGAATTGATCAGTAATGTGCTCATTAAGAAGTGTGCTTTTATTTTTTTATTTGTAATAAACAGCTGACCAGTCATGAAAAAAAAAGTGTGGACGTGATAAAAGATTAAAGTATCAACCGAGATTGTTTTCTGCTTTCAAATAGTTTGTTTTGTTTTTTTTTCCCTTTGTTTAATAAAACATGTATTGTGATTTCCTTTTTCTGGAACAGACAACTGCAAAACTTCTAGATGGCTCTCATCAGCAGCATGGATTTCTCTCTTTGACATATACAAAAGCTGTAACAAAAAATGTTCGCCACAAGTTAACAACAAGAAATGAGCGAAGAAGTTTTCATAAGTTACCTGAAGGTTTAACAGATGGTTCCCCTCATTTTCTTCATGAAATACTTCTTTCAGCACAAGCCTTTGATATTGTCCTTTGTTTTCCTTTACTTAATGCCATTGCAAGTATATTTCAAGCAAAGCTACCAAGGACCCAAAAAGAGAAAAGAAAATCTCCTGGTCAGCCCATGAGGACCCATACGCTGACTTCACGCAATTTACCTTTGATTTATATCAACACAAGTGTAATCAGAATTTTTGTTCCAAAAACAGAAGAAATGCAGCCAAGTATTGAAGGTATGTCTTCAGAATTTTTTTTTTATTTTTGCTCTGATTTTCAATAACCTTCATCTAAGGACTTTAGTTTTTCTTTTTGTAATATGGTAGCTGGTTGTAGGTTGCAGTTTGGTGTATTTTAAAAAGAGTAAATATGTTATAGTCACTTTACAACTAAATCTTTAGGAGTTATATCAAAATATTGGGAATGTTTCTGACTCTACTAATTACTAGAGTAAGAAATATGAGATTTTTTTCCTTTAGGTCTTTTGCTAGTAAAGCTTATACTTTCAGTTGTTTTGTTAAACTCAAATGTTGTGTTCTGTATACCTAAGATAACTAAAAATTGCTTTAAAAAATTAGCAAACACACCACACACTGCATTAATGGCATAAATTATATTGACAATCTTGTGCAGCCTTCACCACTATTTCCAAAATGTTTTCATCACCCCAAACAGTAACTCTATACCTTATATATTAAGCAGTAACTCCCCCATGGTAACCTCTAATTTACTTTCTGTCTCTCTGAATTTTCCTCTTCTAGATATTTCATAAAAGTTGAATCACAGAATATTTGTCCTTTTGTGTCTGGCTTATTTCACTTAGCATAATGTTTTCCGGGTCCGTTCGTGTCGTAGCATGTATCACAATTTCATTTCTTTTTATGGCCGAATAATAACTATTGTGTGGATACACCCCATTTTGTTTATCCAGTCATCTATCAGATACTTGGGTTGTTTCCACTGTTGGGTTGGCTATTGTGAGTAATGCTACTATATACAACCGTCTGTTTGAGCCCATTTTTATTTCTTTTGGGTATATACCTAGGAGTGAGATTGCTGGCTTATATGTAGTTCTTTGTTTAGAATTCTATGTTTTTGAGTAACCATCAATCTGCTTGGAAGCCCTTTTGACTAGGGCAGGATTTATGGTATTTTCTGAACAATACTAATGTGCAGGCATAGTTGAGTCAACAGGAAGAGCAATGGGAGCTCCCTCTTAGTAGGGGTGGTAGTACTTGTGTGCTGAGCGCCTTCTCAATGAGACACAGGTCAGCAGTTTCACTGGTTAACTCTAGCTTCATTTTTCTGTCATACTCAGTGGTGGTTTATTGAAACAGGTTCTGTGTTTCATTGATTTTTGTAGATGTCTGAAGGAATACAAATCTGGCTATTTGAGAAAAGGGTGGGAAAGGAACAGCTTTATTTCCTTTGTGTTTGCATTTGTTTTGTTTGTCATTTGTTGGCTTATTGTTTTATGACCAATTAGTTATGTTTCATGACTAATACTATATATCACACAGTTTTGTTGATGTTGGTTTAAATTTCCCATTTGGTTGCTATAACTAGGAAAATCTCCAATTGATTGTAATTGCAAGAAAATTTCTAAACTCTTGCTATTGTATTTTTAAAGCTGCTTTTTTCTTTTTTGGGTGGTGCTTGTGGTGGGATTTTTAAGGTATAAGTTCAAAATTCTGATTCCTAAGCACCTGCTAAGCAGGTAACCTTGAATAAGAGTATGGGGTGAGGCTGCAGGTGGGATCTTGTTATAGCCATCTTTGGAAAATATGGTCTGCCACATTTCTCTGTGGCCTTTGGTTAATTTTAATCCTTTGCTTGTGTGAATACTTTTTGTAATAAACACCTTTTTAGTGGCATTTTTCATGACTTGGGTAAGTATATATATATAGAGAGAGAGAGAATAAATTCCTAGCAAAAGGATTGCTAGATCAAAGGGTATAAATATCTTTAAAATATTAAGAGATGTCAAAATGCCCCACTAAATGGCTGTACCAGTGTATACTGTTTCCACACTGTCAGTCTAACAGAGGTTTATGAAACCTAAATGGCTATACCAGTGTATACTGTTTCCACACTGTCATTCTAACAGAGGTTTATGAAACCTAAATGGTTGTACCAGTGTATACTGTTTCCACACTGTCATTCTAACAGAGTTTGATGAAACTCTTTGGTCTTTTCTCAGTCTCATTAATAAAAAGTACACTTTTTTTCTAAGGAGTTGCGCATCTTCATCATTTATTAAGAGCTCTTTGTGTTAAGCCTTTTGTTTGACCTACACTGTATTGCATATGTCTTTTCATTTTGGGGGTGTTTTTGCCCTCTGTGTGTGTGTGTGTGTGTGTGTCTATGTGTACATCTATATTTATATCTACATGTACATATCTTTATTTATACCTGTTCTCATATCTGTATCTACCTGAGATGTTATGAATTGCCAAACTATGTGCCTATCCACAAAATAATATATAAAAATGCATGCCAAAAATTCAAAGGTTTTGACATATTGTATTATGTTAGATTTTTTTAACACGTTATCTTTTGGCATTGCTACTCTTAATTCAAATGGTCATAATATTTTTATCAGATTAATTAAACCAAATGTAAATTATGTCTTACTGAGTGTGATAGCATACTGAAATGCTGCTATATCATACTTCTCAGCAGGAACTATTTTATAAAACTATCTCCAAGCAATTTGTGCCTGTCGATCAGAGATGATTGGTAAACTAGATGCAACTACATTTCCCATTAATATACGTAGTCATTAGGTTACACATTTATTGAACCTTCTTTCTGTCTTCAACTGCAAGTATGGCAATAACTAATAAAACCTTTTGTTGATGGCTTTGTGTAGGGTTGTCAGTATAGTTGTGGCTTTATAAAACTTGAGACTTTAGATGTTTTATTATGTAGAGTTTATATTGAGAATCTTAAAGGAAAAGTTGAAGTCTCTAAAATGCTTTTATTTTATGTTGAATTTAAGAAAACTGAGCTATGAACAACAGTCTGACTTTGTCTGACAATTACATGAAAATTCTGCTCTTTATTTAAGCTTTTGGTTACTTATACAAACTCATAATTTCAGAGTTGTTCATAGTCTTTTCATTTTCAATACATACTCTTGCCTCAAGAAAAGATGAAATCTTTCAGACTCACGTTTCATTTTACAGTAAACGTAAAAGTTTATAATAGTTCATCTTAAAATTTAATAATAAGAAAAATATATTTAACATTCTAATGTTTTATTTAAAGAAGTGATATTGAAAGTCTGGTTTTCAACTTGAATATTGCTTGCTTTATGTGCGATTATTATCAAGATTCTGAATCTACAGGTGTTTGGCTTCCAGCTGGAGCTACTTATTTCATAACAGAGGACTGGTTTTTGGATCTAGTATGAGTCTTCTAGTCTTCTAGTTCCTCATGAGGCTTAATTTTTAAAAATACAGTTAAAGCAAAGAAGGAAGGCATTCATTTTCGTGTTGAAAATGCTTCTAGAGGGAACATTTCCTCATTTGGTCCAACTATTAAATGCAGGTGAAATAAACCAAAAAAGAGAAGCTTTGAGGTGGAGTCAAGATGGCTGTGTGGGAAGACGCGGAGTTTGCATCTCCCCACAACTAGGGCGCCTGCCAGCTGCCGGTGGGGGACTTTGATGCCCAAGGAGATGGGAGGAACCCCAGATTGAACCGGTAGCACGTAGGGGGACTGAGTGGGGAGGAGAAGTGGAGGCCAGAAAGGATCGGCACCCCTGAGGCTGGGGAGGTAATAAGAGGCAGGTGGGACGGACTCTCCAGGAAGAGCAGGAGAGGAGTGGAGGGCGATCGCCTGGCCCACTTGGGCCGGGGAGCCTGCTGAGCACCCAAGCCGGTCCCCCCCACTCCAAAGCCCCATCCAGGCCATGTGGGTCCTGGGGGCATAGTAGGGAAGCTGGGGAGATCAGGAGAGGCAGGCGGGAGGGGCCCTGTGGGAGGAACAGGAGAGGAGCAGAGGGCGTTTGCCCCGCCCACTCAGGCCAGGGGAGCCTGCTGAGCTCCCAGGCAGATCCCCTGCCCTCCAAAGCCCCCTCCAGGTCACGTGGGTCCTTGGGGGCATAAGAAGGAGGCAGAGGGGAGAACAGGAGAGGCAGGTGGGAGGGGCCCTTGGGAAGGAGCGGGAGAAGAGCAGAGGGCGATTGCCCCACCCATTCAGGCACGGGGAGCCTGCTGAGCTCCCAGGCCGATACCCTGCCTTCCAAGCCCCCTCCAGGCTGCGTGAGTCCTTGGGGGCATAGGAGGGAGGCTGGGGAGATCAGGAGAGGCAGGCGGGAGGGGCCCTCCCAGACCCCAGACCAGAGGAGCAGGAGAGGAGAGGAGAGTGTTTGCCCTGCCCACTGGAGCTCAGGAAACCTGCTGGGCTCCCAGGTGAGGTCCGCTGCCCTCTGAGACCAGGGGTGGAGGGCACGCCTGGGCCCCTTCTGTTTCTTGAGCCTAAGCCCCACACCCCACGGCCCCCATGGCCTTTTCCAGCCCTGTGGTCCTGAGCATTGGCCCCGCCCACTGCCCAAACCTCGCCCTGACTTAGGCCCCGCCCTCCACAGCCAAGGCCTTCCCCCCCACACACACCTTTCCCCCCCCCCCCTTTCTTCCTATTGTGGTACTGATGTACCTTTCGGTTGTTGATTCATATATATTTTTATTTTTATATACTTTCTAACATATCTGTTAGTTTCCTAGTCTAAATTTACTTTTTACCTTGTTATTGTTCTCTTTTTTTTTTTTTTTTGCCACCCCATGTGGCTTGCAGGATCTTGGTTCGCAAGCCTGGGGTCGGGTGGAAGCTCCTGTGGTGGGAGCTCGAGGTCCAAACCACTGGGCTAACAGAGAACCTCAGACCCCAGGGAATATTCATTAGAGTGAGGTCTCACAGAGATCCTCATCTCAGCACCAAGACCCAGCTCTACCCAATAGCCTACAAACTCCAGTGTTGGAAGCCTCATGCCAAACAACCAGTAAAACAGAAACACAATCCCACTCATTTAAAAAAAAAAAAATGAGACGGCAAAAAATATGTCACAGATAAAGGAGCAAGGTAAAAACCTGCAAGGCCAAATAAATGAAGAGGAAATAGGCAATCTACCTGGAAAAGAATTCAGAGTAATGAGAAAGATGATACAGAATCTCGGAAATAGAATGGAAGTATAGATTGAGAGAATACAAGAAATGTTTAACAAAGATCTAGAAGAACTAAAGAACAAACAAAGATAGATGAATCAACACAATAACTGAAATGAAAAATACACTAGAAGGAATCAATAACAAAATAACTGAGGCAGAAGAACGAATAAATGAGCTGGAAGACAAAATGGTGGAAATAACTGCCAAGGAGCAGAATAAAGAAAAAAGAATGAAAAGAATTGAAGACAATCTCAGAGACCTCTGGGACGACACTAAACACGCCAACATTCGAATTGTAGGGGTCCCAGAAGAAGAAGAGAAAAAGAAAGGGTCTGAGAAAATATTTGAAGAGATTATAGTGGAAAACTTCTCTTACATGGGAAAGGAAATAGTCACCCAATCCAGGAAGCAAAACGAGTCCCATACAGGATAAACCCGAGGAAAAACACAAAAAGACACATATTAATCAAACTAACAAAAATTAAATTCAAAGAAGAAATATTAAAAGCATCAAGGGAAAAACAAAAAATAGCATACAAAGGAATCTGCATAAGGTTATCAGCTGATTTTTCAGTGGAAACTGTGCAGGCCAGAAGGGAGTGGCAGGATATACTTAAAGTGATGAAAGAGAAAAACCTACAACCAAGATTACTCTACCCAGCAAGGATCATTCAGATTTGATGGAGAAGTCAAAAGCTTTTCAGACAAGCAAAAGCTAAGAGAATTTGGCACCACCAAACCAGCTTTACAACAAATGCTAAAGAAACTTCTCTAACCAGGAAACACAAGAGAAGAAAAATACCCACAAAACAAACCCAAAACAATTAAGAAAATGGTAATAGAAACATACATATAGATAATAACCTTGAATGTAAATGGATTAAATGCCCCAACCAAAAGACACAGACTGGCTGAATGGAAACAAAGACAAGACCCATATATATGCTGTCTACAAGAGACCCACTTCAGACCTAGAGATACATTGAAAGTAAAGGGATGGAAAAAGATATTCCATGCAAATGGAAATCAGAAGAAAGCTGGAGTAGCAATACACGTATCAGATAAAATAGACTTTCAAGACTGTTACAAGAGATAAGGAGGGGCTCTACATAATGACCAAAGGATCAATCCAAGAAGAAGATATAACAATTATAAATGTTTATGCACCCAACATAGGAGCACCACAGTACATAAGGCAAATGCCAACAACCATGAAAGGAGAAATCGATAGTAACACAATAATATTAGGGGACTTATACACCCCACTTACGCCAATGGACAGATCATCCAAACAGAAAATAAATAAGGAAACACAAGCTTTAAATGACACAATAGACCAGATAGATCTAATTGATATTTATAGAACATTCCACCCAAAAGTGGCAGAATACACTTTCTTCTCAAGTGCACATGGAACATTCTCCTGGATAGATCACATCTTGGGTCACAAATCAAGCCTCAGAAACTTTAAGAGAATTGAAATCATATCAAATATCTTTTCTGACCACAACGCTATGAGATTGGAAATCAGTTACAGGAAAAACACTGTAAAAGATACAAATACCTGGAAGCTAAACAGTGCACTACTAAATAACCAAGAGATCACTGAAGAAATCAAAGAAGAAATTAAAAAATACTTAGAAACAAATGACAGTGAAAACATGATGACCCAAAACCTATGGGACGCAGCAAAAGCAGTTCTGAGAGGGAAGTTTATAGCAATTCAGTCTCACCCCAAGAAACAAGAAAAATCTCAAATAAACAATCTACACTACACTTAACTAGAGAAAGAAGAACAAAGAAAACCCAAAGTCAGTAGAAGGAAAGAAATCATAAAGATCAGAGCAGAAATAAATGAAATAGAAACGAAGAAAACAGCAAAGATCAGTAAAACTAAAAGCTGGTTCTTTGAGAAGATAAACAAAATTGATAAACCGTTAGCCAGACTCATCAAGAAAAAAAGGGAGAGGACACAAATCAATAAAATTAGAAATGAAAAAGGAAAAATCACAACTGACGCTGCAGAAATACAAAGGATTACAGGAGACTACTACAAACAAGTATATGCCAATAAAATGGACAACCACAAAGAAATGGACAAATTCTTGGAAAGGTACAATTTTCCAAGACTGAACCAGGAAGAATTAGAAAATATAAACAGACTAATCACAAATAATGAAATTGAAACCATAATTAAAAATCTTCCAACAAACAAAAGTCCAGGACCAGATGGCTTCACGGGTGAATTCTATCAAACATTTAGAGAAGAGCTAACACCGATCCTTCTCAAACTCTTCCAAAAAGTTGCAGAGGGAGAAGCACTCCCAAGTTCATTCTACAAAGCCACCATTACCCTGATACCAAAACTAGAAAAAGATATCACACAAAAAAGAAAATTGTAGACCAATATCACTGATGAACGTAGATGCAAAAATCCTCAACAAAATACTAGCAAACAATCCAACAGCACATTAAAAGGATCATACAGCATGATCAAGTGGGATTTATCCCAGGGAAGCAAGGATTCTTCAATATATGCAAATCACTCAATGTGATACACTATATTAACAGATTAAGGAATAAAAACCATATGATCATCTCAATAGATGCAGAAAAAGCTTTTGACAAAATTCAACACTCATTTATGATAAAAACTCTCCAGAAAATGGTCATAGAGGGTACCTACCTCATCTTAATAAAGGCTGTATGTGACAAACCCACAGCAAGCATCATACTCAATGGTGAAAAACTGAAAGCATTTCCACTAAGATCAGGAAGAAGACAAGGATGTCCATTCTCACCACTCTTATTCAACATAGTTTTGGAAGTCCTAGCCACGGCAGTCAGAGAAGAAAAAGAAATAAAAGGAATCCAAATTGGAAAAGAAGAAGTAAAACTGTCACTGTTTGCCAAAGACATGATACTATGCATAGAAAATCCTAAAGTTGCCACCAGAAAACTACTAGAACTAATCAATGCATTTGGTAAGGTTGCAGGATACAAAATTAATGCACAGAAATCTCTGGCATTCCTATACACCAACAACGAAAAATCAGAAGGAGAAATTAAGGAAACACTCCCATTTACCACTGCAACAAAAAGAATAAAATAGCTAGGAATAAACCTGTCTAAGGAGGTGAAAGACTTGTACTCAGAAAACTATAGAAAACTGATGAAGGAAATCAATGATGACATAAACAGAGAAATATACCATGTTCTTGGATTGGAAGAATCAACATTGTGAAACTGACTCTACTCCCCAAAGCAATCTACAAATTCAGTGCAATCCCTATCAAACTACCAGCGGCATTCTTCACAGAATTAGAACAAAAAATCTTACAATTCGTCCTGGAAACACAAAAGACCCCGAATAGCCAAAGCAATCTTTTTTTTTTTTTTTTTAACATCTTCATTGGAGTATAATTGCTTTACAATGGTGTGTTAGTTTCTGCTTTATAACAAAGTGAATCAGCTATACATATACATATATCCCCATATCTCTTCCCTCTTGCATCTCCGTCCCTCCCATCCTCCCTATCGCACCCCTCTAGGTGGTCACAAAGCACCAAGCTGATCTTCCTGTGCTATGTGGCTGCTTCCCACTACCTATCGATTTTACATTTGGTAGTGTATATATGTCCATGCCACTTTCTCACTTTGTCCCAGCTTACCCTTCCCCCTCCCCGTGTCCTCAAGTCCACCAAAGCAATCTTGAGAAAGAAAAATGGAGTTGGAGGAATCATGCTCCCCAACTTCAAACTATACCACAAAGCTACAGTAATCAAGACAGTATGGTACTGGTACAAAAACAGAAATATAGATCAATGGTACAGGATAGAATGCCCAGAGATAAACCCATGCACATATGGACACCTAATTTACAACAAAGGAGGCAAGAACATACAATGGAGAAAAGACAGCCTCTTCGATAAGCGGTGCTGGGAAAACTGGACAGCTACATATAAAAGATGAAATTAGAACACTCCATAACACCAAACACAAAAATAAACTCAAAATGGATTAAAGACCTAAATGTAAGACCAGACACTATAAAACTCTTAGAAGAAAACATAGGCAGAACACTTTATGACATAAATCACAGCAAGATCCTTTTTTGACCTACCTCCAAGAGAAATGGAAATAAAAATAAACAAATGGCACCTAATGAAACTGAAAAGCTTTTGCACAGCAAAGGAAACCATAAACAAGACCAAAAGACAACCTTCACAATGGGAGAAAATGTTTGCAAAGGAAGCAACTGACAAAGGGTTAATCTCCAAAATATACAAGCAGCTCAGGCTGCTCAATATCAATAAAACAAAAAACCCAATCCAAAAATGGGCAGAAGCTCTAAATAGACATTTTTCCAAAGAAGATATACAGATTGCCAACAAACACATGAAAGGATGCTCAACATCACTAATCATTAGAGAAACACAAATCAAAACTACAGTGAGTAGTTGGTCACACTGGGCAGAATGGCCATCATCAAAAAATCAACGAACAACAAATGCTGGAGAGGGTTTGGAGGAAAGGGAACCCTCTTGCACTGTTGGTGGGAATGTAAATTGATACAACCACTATGGAAAACAGTATAGAGGTTCCTTAGAAAACTAAAAATAGAACTACCATATGACCCAGCAATCCCACTAGGCATATACCCTGAGAAAACCATAATTCAAAAAGAGACATGCACCCCAACGTTCATTGCAGCACTATTTACAATAACCAGGACATGGAAGCAACCTAAATGTCCATCGACAGATGAATTGATAAAGAAGATGTGGCACATATATACAATGGAATATTAGCCATAAAAAGAAATGAAATTGAGTTATTTGTAGTGAGGTGGATAGACCTAGAGTGTGTCATACAGAGTGAAGTAAATCAGAAAGAGAAAAACAAATACTGTATGCTACCACATATATATATAATCTAAAAAAAAGTGGTGGTGATGAACCTAGTTGCAGGATAGGAATAAAGAGGTAGACATATAGAGAATGGACTTGACACGGGGTGGGAGGGTGAAGCTGGGGCGAAGTGAGAGTAGCATCGACACATATATACACTACCTAATGTAAAATAGTTGGCTGGTGGGAAGCAGCAGCAAAGCACAGGGAGATCAGCTCGGTGCTTTGGGATGACCTAGAGGGGTGGGATAGGGAGGATGGGAGGGAGGCTCAAGAGGGAGGGGATATGGGGACATGTGTATGCATATGGCTGATTCGCTTTGTTGTGCAACAGAAACTAACACGGTATTTTGAAGCAATTATATTCCAATAAAGTTCTATTTAAAAAAAAATATATATATAAAATATATATATATAGTTAAGTTAAAGGTGGGGATAGATAAATTCATAAAGACTAATTCACCAGTAAGATGTTGCGTTACCTACCAACATTCATATTAGGTTGGAAGGCCCAGAGTTAATTATTAGGCCATCTCATAGATAGCATGAATAGGCTTTGTCAGGGAGAGTTATTCCCTCCAGTTCTGGATGGACAGAAATAGAAAAGATCTGTGGTGTTGTTTTCCATGATGTTGGCTCAGGAGTCTTGCCTTTGACTGCAGTCTTAGCTGCGAGCTCTGACGAGATGGACCACATCTCTTGTCTGATCCTTGCCAGAGCAAGGACCCAGAAGTCTTGCCCGCGTACACCTTCAACCACTGCTTACAGCTACTACCACTCCCACCACAGTTCAGCTGTTTATACGAAATACGTATTAACCTATATGGAATCATCATCTTTCCCCTAATCTTCAGCTGTTTCTGTTAATGGTGCTGTTTGCTTGTATTGGTGTGAAATTTGCAAACTTCGAATGTTTTTATGTTTTTATTAAAGAAAAAAAAAAGAATACCAAAATTAAAAAAAAAAAAAGGGAAGCTTGTTTTTTTTCCAACTATAAAGTAACTAAAGAAATGATTCAAGGCACTTTCTTGCATAAATATCTATTTTTATTATTTTTTTGTATCAAAAAAAATTTTGTACATTTTGATAAGCTGAATACTTTCTATAATAAAATATAATAAAATTGATTGCTTTAATTTAGTTTGTGGATGATCTGCATTAAGTGCTTTTTATCATTATTATTATAACTTCATAGTCAGTTTAATATAGTGAGAATAGTTTTGGCTCTAACAGAAACAGAATTCTGTTCTTGGATCTGGCTTTGTATGTAACACTAAGTACGTCATTTTTCTTCCATATGTACTTCATTTACTGCAGTGTTTCTATTACATTTCAGACTTTCATATGGTCGGTAGTATCTGTAGCCTAGAAGAACAGTTAGCAAGTACACTAATTGCACTTTTGTGGTATGCTCTATTCTCCAGGCTTACTATTTATTGATTTAATTGAGGCCTTCTGCTTAATCAGAGGTTTTTATCCACATGGAACTATTTGATAAGCATGGCATAAAATGCAAGATATATGAAATGCAAACAGTGTTCATAGTATAAGGACCTATAATCAAGCCAGACCTCTAGTCATTTGAAAATAGTACAACTGCATGAGAAGTAGTTTTCTATTTGATCTTTTTTGCTATGGACATTTAAAAATACCATCTTTATTGTAGCATCCACATGCTAATATTGATTATGATAGCTTGTCTCTTTCTTCCCCTTTTGCTGTCCTTCCCCTTCCCCTGCCATTTTGGCTCTCCCTTTATGTACATCTTATTCTGGTTCTTTCTTTTCCTTGCTGAATATCTTTCTTCTTACTTTTCTTGATTTTCTTAATTCTGACTTTCTTTTTTAGACTAATCTAAGTCAGACCATACTGAGTGTTCTGCTGAAGCAGCTGGAAATAATCTCTTAGCTTTTGCATTCCTTGGCCACCACAGTTTGGGAAATATGGATTGTATGCCTTTGTAGGCATGTTCTGTTCAGGATATTCCTGAGGTCTTGCAGCCAGTCCTTTTCTGTTCCATTTGTGGCAGATGATTGTTCTTTGAGAGAAATTATGAATTTTAGTATATGTTTTCTTCACAACCCAAAAGGTTGTATATTGTTAACAATTTTAAACAGCTACTACAGTAGACTCATCTGTGGGGGAAGAGGGAGTAAAATTTAATATAAATTAATGGGGCCATCAAGAACACCTTTTCATTCCAAATAATTTTTAGAAAAAGACATTAAATTAGCCAGTGACTTATGGAAAAATTGTTGAGCTTTATATCATGAGAACATGTGATAAAATTTTTTTATTCAGTATAGAGAAAATAATCAGAATTAATATACCTTTTTACCTTTTATTGTTTTCTGAGAATACTTAGCTTTAGATTCCATTAGGAAGTAGAAGTTTTACACAAGTGGGAAATTAGTATTTCTCAAGTAATTCCACTATAGAAATTATTAAAATTAAAAAGTACCTAGAATAGAAAGTTGAAGTGTCCTTACGTATTAATCAGTTACTGGGGTTTTTCTTTCTTTATCATTGCAGCCATTATTTTCTTCACCATTGCAGCCATTAAGCTGACATGTTACAGCCTAAAGTGCTATTGTGTGTTTGTATGTGTGTGTGTGTGTGTGTGTGTGTGTGTGTGTTGTATTTAATTATTACTAATTGTGTAAATTCAAGTAACTTTGAGAATTTGTTACTGCCTTTCTGATATCCTTCAATATATTTGTAAACAACAATGCAGTGTTGAAACCCCAGGGCTGAAAATCACTTGGGAGAAAGATGTAGTAGTATCAGATCATGAAATTAGATAAACATACTGCTTCAATATTACTTATATATAATTAATATCACATGTTTTCATGTTGAGTGGAGTTTTTTTTTCATTGCCATTTTAATTGTCTATACAGAGAACTACTTATTGGGATATAAAGGAAATAGTTAAGAAAAACATTAACTATTTCTATTTTAAACAAATTTTTCCTTGTCCTCATTTATGGTCTTATCTTAATTTGTCTCTATCCCATTATTCAAAAATTTTTCCTTAAAGCTGAAGTTGCATACAGATCTACTGTATACCTCATGAATCTATTTCTTTTACAGTTAATCAGGCAGCAAAAGAAGACACCATGGTTCTGAAGATTGGCTCTGTTGCTATGGCTCCCCAGGCTGACAATCCCCTTGGCAGATCTGTCCTCAGGAAAGATATTTACCAGTAAGTTTATTTTCTTATGTTCAATCTTGCAACAATTTCATACTGCAAAGAAGTACACTGATCAATAAAACTTGCTCAGTGTGGCCTGTAGAAATACTTTTCATTCGGGATCTTTTGATATTTAAAACCAGGTTTTTCTGATTTTCTTCAGTTGTGGGTTTTTAAATTCATTCAGACAAATCAAGTATTTCTGTGAAGTGTTGATGAATAACAGAATGTAAGTACCAAGTCACCATAAAACTGAAGAAGCGCAGTTTGGAAAATTTTAGCAGACTTTAAATTTGACCAAATTTCTAATTACATGAGAAAATTAGGTCCTCTCTAGAACTACCACATCCTAATATAGTCATATTGTATCAAAATGAAGCATTTTCTTAACTTAACTATAAGCCATTATTTGAAATGTAGGACTGTGCGTGTCATATGGATCAAAGCTGTAAAGAAAAGCAAACTTCTAAGGAGAAATTTCACAGTAAACACTTTCTGTGAAAATGCCATGCTCTGGATTTTGTCACTGACTATTTGCAAACCACACCAAGCATATATGGACAACTAAACTGGTGAACACATGTAATCAACATGATAAAAATAATATATCATTCGTACTGAAGTTGGCACTGCTGCCAGACATAAAAGTACAGTTGCAAATAATGCCAAGTGAGAAAAGT
Organism: Balaenoptera acutorostrata; assembly: GCF_949987535.1. NCBI lineage: Eukaryota > Metazoa > Chordata > Mammalia > Artiodactyla > Balaenopteridae > Balaenoptera > Balaenoptera acutorostrata. The sequence continues at coordinate 37,396,093 of NC_080080.1, read as the reverse complement.
CACAGAAATACAGATGAACAAGTGTCTTATTTTTCCTGCTGGTCTGTTTTTCAGATGTTGTAGTCTCTCACTCTTATCAGAAATAAATTTCTACTGTTCTCCAATAAATGTTACTGCTGAGAAAGATTCTGATTTTTGTAATGCATTTACCACCTAGAGGATGACAGCTATTTTTACTTTAAGTGGACCTAGGTATTTTGTTTTCTCAATATTTTCTGTTATTTGTGTTGACATTTTTTGCCTTTGAATTGTATATCTTGCTTTCTTTCTTGTATTACTTTTTCTGGTAGCTTATAGTATTCATCCCTTAAATAAGTTTTTATTTTGCTAACTTATGTAAAATTTAAGGATGTCAAAACTGACGTAGGCCTTAGGAATCATCTAATCCAACTTCCTTATTTTATAGATTAGGAAACTGAGGAGTCAAAAGGATAATTGTCTCTAGTCAAGTAATGACAGAGCCAAGATCACAACTCATATTTTGACTTCCTCAGTATCTAGAGAAAGGATTACAGCAGAATCCTTTCTGGGTGAAAACAATTTAATTTTCTAACATTTGGAAATTCTTTTAGGTATATTTATCTTTTCTTTTCCACTTCAGAGCTAAGTAGTCCTCAAAGAGTTTCCTAATTTCCTTTTGGTGAAAGAAATATGTTTCATATTAAAAGACCCTATCACCATCAATAAAGTGAACCACTAAGATACTTCCTCTCCTCCTCTACCCTTTCCCCTTTCTGGCTCTTCAGCAGTCATTTGTGGAGATGTGGCTCTCCTATGCCCCTTTCATTGCTTCCTCCCCTTTGTCCTTCTTGAACTTTTTTTCCCTCAGTCACTCTTCTTATTCACTTCTCTATATTTTTTCAGACCTTATTTTTCCTTCCCTTTCTATATCTTTCTTCATTGTTTACCTTTTCCCTTTTCATATTTTTTCTTTCTTTACTTTCTACCTTCTTTCCCTGTATCTCATTTCATTCCATTTCACTATTTTAATAGTTTGACTTATTTTATAGAATATAGAAATATAATGCCAAAAAATAAAGTCTAAAAATGTACATTATCTCTTTAGATCTTCAGTGCCTTACATCCTGCCTCACACAAAATACATATAAATATGTACACAAAAAGTACATAATAGCTATTTTATGTTTACAGAATAAATGCCCTTACTTTCTTTTTCTAATTGACAAAACTGAGGCACACAGAATTTTTATGTGTTTTTCCAAAAGCATATACTTATCTAATGGCAGAGCATTTCAGAATCTATTTCTTTAGAATTCTCTTCAGTTATTTTTAAATTCATATTTCTATCGTTTAGTCCCTCCCCCTGATTATGTGATTTAGTAATTTCATTCTCCTGCTCCCTTTCCATATGTTTTTACTTCCTCTTTCTTTTAATCTGCCTTTTGTGTTTCTTCTTTCTGTCTTGTTTTTTCTAACTTCCTCAGTGTGATAAATGGCATCTATAAAAAACCCACAGCTAATATAGTTCATAGTCAGAGACTGGGTGCTTTCCCCTTAAGATCAGGAGCAAGACAAGATATCTGCTCTCACTACTTCTATTTAGCATTGTATTAGAGGTTCTAACCAGGGCAGTTGGGCAAGAAAATGAAATAAAAGGTACCCAGATGGTAAGGAAGAAATAAAACTGTGTCTTTTTGCAGATGACATGACCTTGTATATAGAATATCCTAAGGTAGCCTCTGGAAAACTTTTGGGCCAATAAACTAGTTCAGCAAGGTTGCAGGATAAAAAATCAATATATAGTTAACCCTTGAGCAACACAGGTTTGAACTGCATGGGTCCACTTATATGTGGATTTTTTTCAATAGTAAATACTACACAGCCCATGGTTGGTTGAATCCGTGGACACAGAACCATGGATATTGAGGGCTGACTCTAAGGGACTTGAGTATCTGTGGATTTTGGTATTCCCGGTGGGTCCTGGAACCATTCCCCCACAGATACCAAGGAACGACTGTGTAAATATCAGTTCACAATAACAATAAGCAATGAACTCTTTAAAAGTGAAATTAAGAAAACAGTTCCATTTATAATAGCATCAAAGAGCATTAAATACTTACAAATAAATTTACCAAAATAAATATACAACTTACACTGTAAAAACTACAAAAATTGTTGAAAGAAATTAAAGAAGATCTAAATACACAGAATTATATCCCAATTTCATAGATCAGAAGACTTAGTATTGTTAGATGTCAGTACTCCTCAAAATGATCTGCAGATTCAACATAATCCACATCAAAATTCCAGCTGGCTTTGTAGAAATTGGCAAAGTTTCTATATGGAAAATTATTCATATGGAATTTCAAGGGACCCAGAATAGCCAAAACAATCTTGGAAAAGAACAAAGTTGGAGGATTCACACTTCCAGATTTCAAAATTTATGACAAAACAACAATAATCAAGCTAGTGGAGTACTGATATGAAGGTAGACATACAGATCAATAATAGAATTGAGAGTCCAGAAATAAACCATCACATTTACTATCAACTGGTTTTTAATAAAGGAGCCAAGACAATTCAGTGGTAAAGGATAGTTTTTCAACAAATGGTACTCAGAAATCTGGATATCCACATGAAATTGGACCCTTACCTGACATTGTATACAAAAATTAAGTCAAATGGATCAGAGACGTACAATTAAGAGCTAAAATTCTGAAACTTATAGAAGGAAGCATAGGAGTAAATCTTTGTGACCTCCGATTAGATAATGGTTTCTTAGAAATGACACCAAAGGCATGGGGGACAAAAGAAAAAATAGATAAAATGAACTGTATCAATATTATAAACTTTTGTGCTGCAAAGGACTCTATCAAGAAAGTGACAATCCACAGAATGGGAGAAAATATTTACAAATCACCTATCTGATAAGAGATTTATATCCAGAATAGGTAAAAAAACTCTTACAACTCAATAACTGAAGGACAACCAGTTAAAAAATGTGCAAAGGATTTGAATATATATGCAAAGAAGATATAAAAATGGCTAATAAGCGCATGTAAAGGTGTTCAACCCAATTAGTCATTAGGGAAATACAAGTCAAAATGACACCCACTAGCATGGTTATAATATAAAAGGCAACAGATGTGGAGAAATTGGAACCCTCACACATTTCTAGTGGGAATGGAAAATGGCGCATCTACTGTGGAAAACTGGCAATTTCTCCTAAGGTTAAACATAGAGTTACCGTATGATGCAGGAATTTAACTCCTAGTAATGTACACAAGAGAATTGAAACATATATCCATACAAAAGCATGCACACCAATGTTCATAGCAGCACTATTCATAATAGCCAAAAAGTCAAAACTACACAAAGGTTTATCAACTGATGAATGGTTAAGCATAGCGTGTTATGCCCATAAAATAGAAAATTATTCTGCCATAGAAAGGGATGAAGTATATGCTATAATATGGATCGATGTTGGAAAAATGCAAAGTGAAAGAAGCCAAACACAAAGAGCCACATATTATATGATTCTATCTATATGAAATTTCCAGAGCAGACAAATACATAGAGACAGAAAGTAGAATAGTGTTAACTAGGAGGGGAAAAAAGAATGACTGCTAATGGGTATAGGATTTCTTTTGGGGGTGATAAAAATGTTCTAGTATCAGATAGTAGTGAGGTACAATGAATGATATATAATGAGTAAAATGAGAGTATACAAAATAAAACACTGAATTGTACACCTCAAAAGGATAAACTTTATGGGATGTCAGTTATATCTCAACAAAACTGATTTAAGAAAAAAAATATTACTTGATGTCACAAAAAGGTCCAGAGGAACTAAATTTCAGAGAGAAAAGCACCCTTTCTAGGTAAGTGGACACTGGGTACTCTTTTTGTTTTTACACCTTTATTGGAGTATAATTGCTTTACAGTGGTGTGTGAGTTTCTGCTGTATAACAAAGTGAATCAGCTATATGTATATATGTATCCCCATATCTCCTCCCTCTTGCATCTCCCTCCCACCCTCCCTATCCCACCCCTCTAGGTGGTCACAAAGCACCGAGCTGATCTCCCTGTGCTATGCGGCTGTTTCCCACTAGCTATCTATTTTACATTTGACACTGGGTACTCTTTTCAGCTCTGGAATTATTTGCCTCATCTGGCTATAAGCAGAGAGATTTTGTTGTGGGAAGTAGAAATCAAGGGACATTTATCAGTCACGTAGGCTAGAGTGACATATTGGAATCTGGAGAAGCCTCAAACATACAGTCAGTCCTCTGCAGTGCTTTTTTCTGTGTGTCAAGTGTGGAAGGGGAGCTGGCAAGAAGAAATTGAGTTTCTCAAAGTTTCACATTCCTTAAAAGACAAAGCCATGCTAGAGGTGCACTGTTCTGTACAGTAGACACTGACTACATGTGACTGTTCTGCTTTTGAAATGTGGTAATCCAAATTGAGATATTCTGTAAGTAAAAAAGATACTGAAGATTTTGAAGAATTAAGAAGAAAATAAAATATCTCATTAATAATCTTTATATCGATTATATATTGCAGTGACCATATTTTAGATATATTGAGTTAAATATATTCTTACAACTGTTTTGCACTGTTTTTTTCAATCCTTTTGTCAGTGTAACTGCCAGCAAATTTTCATTTACATAAGTGGCTCCCAATTGTGGTTTGCATTATATTTCTATTGAACAGTACAACATTGTAGGGAAAGGCCTGCAACAAACACAGGACGTCTCACCCTTGAGACGTTTGAATCCAAAGGTGAATTGGGTTTAGTTAGAGTTGCAAGCCAACCCCAACCTAGCTCAGTTCACGACTGGATGGAAATGATCCACCCCTTAGCCGTGCTGCCTGGTGAGAATAGATGTGCCTTCTCTGGGAGAAAATAACATTGACTTCTGTTTCTGTAGCCTTTTTATACATGGTGTCTGATACATGATAAAAAAGAAAAAAGATATCCAAAAAGCAGGAAGATTTGACCCATTATCAGGAGAAAATTTAGCTAGTAGAAAAGGCCCGCAGATGACTGAGATTTGAAATTAGTAGACAGGAGTTGGAAATAATTGTTATTAATACTGTAAAGAAAAATGTTGAAAAAATTGAAGATTTCATAGGAATGAGCTCTATTTAAATTAGATCCTAAAACTGAATAATACAGTATCTGAAATTAAGGACTCATTGGATAGCTATAACTGCAGATGGACAAAGCAAAAGATAGGATTAGTGAATTTAGAGATAGCTTCAGAGAAATTATCTAAACTGAAGCACAGGGAAGGAAGAAAAAGATTAGAAAAGGAAAAAGGAGCAGGGAAAAGAACAAATGGAAAACATGTGGGGCACTGTCAAATGGTCTAACGTGTAATGAGAGTACAAGAAGTAGAAGAAAGATTGAATGGAATAAAATGAGTAATTAAAGAGATAGACCTTGAGACTTTTCTAAATTTATCAAGAGTCATTAACTAGCAGACTCAAGAAGCCTATCCTCAATACAAGCAAGATAAGTGCAAAGAAAACTACACCTAGGTACATGTTCAAATGATTGAAAATCAAAGATAGAAGATAAAGAGACTCCTCCCTGACGGGCTGAGGCAGGGTGTTGAGCAAAGACAGAGAAAATGCAACAGGATCTGCATCCCCCAACACAGGTTTCAAGGCCTAAGACAGATCTCAGGAGAGATGAGATGCTTTTGTCTTTCCTGAAGTTTGAGAAAAATCTTAAATGCAGCCAGTTAAAAAAAAAAAAAACGACATATTACCTTTGAAGGAAAACAGGAAGACCAAAATAACTGAACACCTTAAATTTGAAGATGAGAAAACTCCTAGTTGGTGTGCGGCCATTCTTCAAATACTTGGCTTATCATGTGCCATTCCTTCTGAAGCTAAGAATAGACCTAGGACCATTAAATTTGTGGATATTATAATGACATTAATTGCAGCTCAGTGAAATAAACGTCCTTCAGATTATAAAAGTCTAATCATAAATGGGACTATTTGTTCATTAGTCATTATTTGACAAATGTTTATTGGGAGCCTACTGTGCATCAGGCACTATTCTAGATATTGAGTATAGATCAATGAACAAGACAAAGAAAAATCCCTGGTCTTAAATTTAATGGAGGAGAGAGACAGTTATTTATAAATAAATAAAGAATCTGGTCTATTAGACTATAAGAAATGCTGTGGAGGCAGTACAGCAGGGAGGAAGATAGGAAATGGGAAGCTAGAGGTGGACAGCATGGCCCTAATCAGAGGACGTCTCACCAAGAGAGCACAGGATCCTGAAGCAGGAGTGCGCCCAAGAAGCCAATGGCAGCTGAAACAGTGTGTGCCCAGGGAAAGTAGTAGGCTGTGAGGTGAGAGACACTATGGAGGAACCTCATAGACCATTGTGAGGACTTTGGCTGTTATTTTGAGTGAGATGTAGTTGTGGGGAAAATAATTTACACATGCCCAGTTTTGAAATACTGCTTCTGTTGTTTACTAAATATCCACAGAAGGAAGTGAAGGGCTCACCAGCAGGGACTAAAGATAGACAAAGATAGAAAAGGGGTGAAATATATATTTAAAAACAAAGGAAGTCACAGTTCAAAAGAGCCAATGGGAGTTTGATATTGATCTCTAAAGGTTAAGGATTATTTCTATTATTTGTGTCAATTGAATGTGTGATATGAAGTTTTTTTGATTATTAAGGGGTTGATTTCTTCATCAAATGAGAAACTCTAAGAGGGTTTGAGCAGAGAAGTGGCATGATTCAATTTATATTTGAACACATAATTCAGGCGAATATGTGAAGAATAGACTGTAGGCAGGGAAGGGCAAGGGCTTGTGACTACTGCAATAATCTTGGCAGGAGATGATGGTGGTTTGGCCCACGGTTGTGGCTGTGGAGGTGGTGAGAAGTGGTCAGATATTGGAGATGTTTTAGAGGTAGAGCCAAGAGAATTTGCAGATGGATTGCACATGGGGTTTGAGATGAAGGAGATAAGGATAATTCAGTTGTGTGGCATAAGCAACTAGAAGGATGACATTAACCGAGGGAAGGAAAGACTGTGGGAGGATTTAGTTTGGGGGATGGGCAGGCGGAGTTCAGGAGTTTATTTTTGAAAATGTTGACTGTCTCAGGAGGTACTGAGCTACCCATTGCTGATGTAGCAAAGGCTGATCAACTACATGGAAGGCTTAGAGAGGGTTATGATTTATGTTGAATTAGACTAGTGCTTCTTAAATTTAATGTGCATATAGATCACCTGGAGATCTTTTTAAAATGCAGGTTTTGACTTGGGAGGTATGGAATGAGGCCTGAAATTCCACATTTCTACCAAGAGTGATTGGGTATGACACTGATACTGGATCATACTGATGTGCTGCTTCAAGGACCACACCTTGTGTAGCATAATTAGATCAATGGTTTACAAGTTTTGAACAAAGAGGATTTTTTTAAAAATACATTTTTTTTAAAGAATTTTATTTATTTATTTATTTATTTATTTATGGCTGTGTTGGGTCTTTGTTTCTGTGCAAGGGCTTTCTCTAATTGTGGCAAGTGGGGGCCACTCTTCATCGCGGTGCATGGGCCTCTCACTGTCGCGGTCTCTCTTGTTGCGGAGCACAGGCTCCAGACGCGCAGGCTCAGTAGTTGTGGCACACGGGCCCAGTTGCTCCGCGGCATGTGGGATCTTCCCAGACCAGGGCTTGAACCCGTGTCCCCTGCATTGGCAGGCAGATTCTCAACCACTGCGCCACCAGGGAAGCCCCAAAAATACATTTTAAATAAATGTTAATAATTTTAATGCTAAAAACTCAAGCATTATGAAAGGCTCTACCACAAAAAGTGAGTATCCTTCACTCCCATGCTTTCCCACCCACTCCATAACAAAATCACTCAGTGGAGTCTTTTTTTAACTTCATAATTTTTACAAACTTTCAGTTGATAGTTGTTACTTTTAGACTCTTTGACTCAGGAAATGTAAAATAATAAAACTTTTATTAAGTTACTAACACCTTATATGAATTCATACTTTATTCTTCTTCTAAAAAAACATCTGATCCACTAGAAAACAACAGAACATATATAACATATTTATTCAGTGTTCATGCCCAGCTGTATATAGTCATGAGCTCCTTTCTTAACTATCTATGCTCTTTACCTGCTTCCTCCTTGCCTACTGATCTAACTATCTTACATCTGCTTGTTCCTGGACAAGACAATCTCCCAGTTGACTTTCAACTCAATCTGAGATGTTCCTATTCTATGATGTGTTCAACCATTTCCCTGACTTATACCGAAGTTCTGAAGCACAGACAGTCTGGCCTAATATTAAGATTTTTCCTTTATCTTGCAAAACCTCTTTTCCTGAGAGATGATTCAGGTTCTTGTCTCAAGCTAAAAGAGAAGCAGGAAAAACAGTTAAGGATAAATGATTATAAAGGCAGACTTTTTAAAAAGTTACCTATGCTAGACTGATTTAAGGAAATTACAATAATATAGGGATTATAAAGAAGTATAATTAAAATGTTTAAATATGTTTGTAACTTAAACATATTAAGAATTTAATAAATTTGCTTATTCTTTTCTTATATAAATGGATTATATATTGTTTAGAAACTTTATGTTCTACAAATTCTGGTACATTATCTGCAGCTCATTAATTATAGTGTTTACGATTGTTTATTAAAAAATGGAAATAGGTCTCAGTCAGGATCTTAACCATTTTATAGGATAACTGCTATAAGAAAAATTACATTGGATTTATATTATTTATCTTCCTAAGCCTTTTCTAAAAATTTCTTTGACTGTGATCCTGAATTCTATCTGTAAGTAGTTGACTTGGTTTTTGTTTTAAATAATTTTTCAAAAATAGCTTTCCATATGAGAAATAGAATAAATAGCCCTATATCAGTCATTAGAACAGTAGGTATCTTTGAGCCATTTATGCCATTCCATTACATGTCTGCATGCATTAATTCATTCATTACTTTAATTCATTTATTTATTAAATATACATTGATTAATTATTTCAGTTATTTAACAGATATTTATTGAGTGCCGACAATGTATTTGATGCCAACGATAGATATTTTTGACTAGAACTCATGGTACCTCCCTCCATGGAACTTAAAACCTCAACCACATCATTTGAATCAGTGAAATTACATTGTGAAGCTCTGCTAGATTTGATAACATTAATAATTTAATAATTTTACTTTGTCTATAACACCTCCCACAATGCCTAGATTGATGAAATAAGCAAAATCAGAAGTTATGAACTTGTGCCCTAAACTTTTTTTCATGGTCCCATTTTTATTGTAAGTGTCCTTATAGCATTCTGCATCTTTTGAAAATTATTATGCGAGGAAAGAATGATTCCAGAAGTTCCATCTAGTTTTGTAGTTTTCACAGGAAGGAATAGAGAAAAGTGTTCTTTAATTCTGTTCAAATTTTTTTCTTTTTAAAAGTAGCCAAGGGAATAGAAATGTTAACGTTAATTATTCATGAGGCTATATAAGTAAAATATATCACTTTTTCAGTACATTTTAAGTACCTTTAAAAAAATTTTTTTGTATTCCAAGTTTTAAAAAAATATTGTTTACAGTTTAGTTTATCATTATTCAGTCATCTTGTTATCAAATTAAAATATGAAAAGTTAAAATACGAATAAAAAATAATTTACAAGTCAATTGGTAGAATGACTTTTTAAATATCAAATCTACCTTTATTTTAATCTATTAATAAACCAGTATTATTAAACATTTTTAAATAAAAGTGTAATATAGTGTTTATTTTAAAAAAATAAATAATCAAAGTGTGTGTGCATAGAAAATGGAATTCCAAGGCTTACTCTGAGTGCTGATTGCTCCCTTACTTTATTGCCATTGTTAATAGTTAGGTTGACACTCTTTTAGACCATTTGTGTGTGTGTGTGTATGTGTGTTGTGTGTGTGACTGTCTCTGTCTTAAATAATGGGATTGTGCTCGACATATTGCTCTGCAACTTGGATTTGTTTTAAACTCAGTAATATGTTGTGGACATCCTTCAGTGTCATCATATTCAGAAATATTTGCCTGTTTTTGAACTAACTGTTTAAGACGGCATAGATCAGAAGACTCTTTAAAGACTACTTTTTTATCTCTAACCAACAGAATATTCTCCATTATTAAAAAGCTTCGTGAAAACTTAACTTTTGTAGAACATATTGTGACCAAGACTTCAGAACATTCTTATACCTGAGAAAATGTGAAAGGAGTTTCCTTCAGTGAAATAGCTACTAGGGTGGGAACAAATAGATCAGTAACAATAGGAAACTGAAATTATTATAGCTCAAGTGTTGTCTGTTACCATTTGAATTGCAAAGGCCAAGTGATTCACAGTTCAACACTGCTGTATGAATTAAAATGTTGTAGGCTTTTTTGGCTTTAACATACCACATATTTGATGATGGCAGCTCTGTTTAACATCTGTCATAGTGCTCAATTTTTAACATGGTAGAATCCCTGTGTTATAACCCAACGTGCATCTTCCTCCATGATCTGACCTCAAGCTGGATTTCAAATCTTACCACTAATTGTTTTCTTACATAAGACACTTGTTCAAGTTAAGTATTTTATTTACCCCAGTAATGCTTAGTAAGTCCTTTTCTATGGCCCTTGTTTATGTAAGAATTTTCAACTTTCTTGAAATAAAGCTTTCTTCCAGCTTAGCCTTTCAAAGAGTTTTTGTTATAAAATCTTTACATTGGTGCAGTTATGGATTCTTTAAAAATCTTTTCCTTTGGTGTTCAGCATTGTTAGTTAACTTTTTTTTAAGAATCACATCTGTCTTTTAATGTGTCACTTAACTCATGCTCTCTTTTTAAAACGTTTCATAATCAGTTCACTTAGAAGTAATGTCTCATTTCTTTGACCTTCTATACTAGTGTCTGACCTACATTTCTATAATTGTAATATAATAGTAGCAGCAGCAGAAGTAGTAGTGGTAGCAGCAGTAATAGCTAACATCTATTGTGTGTTTTCTTTGTGTCAGGGATTCTGCTTGATGCTTTCAATGCAATGCCTGTGAATCGCAATAACTTTAAGAGTCAGGTATTAAGATTATCTGTATTTTAAAGACAAAAAACTGAATCTGTAGGCATTAAATAATTTCTCATGGGCCACACATAAAATAAGGAACAGAACCATTTCCCATTGCCCATGCTCTTTACCACTACATGCTGCCTGTAACTGAATTTAAGACAGACTGACTTTAATTTAACTAACTCTAGTTAACCAGTATGAGTTTGAAACTTAATTTTTTTGAAATTTCACATTCATACTCCATTAAATTTTATTACTGTTTAGATGCTATAGTTTTTTTCTAACAACTTTCTTGTTAACAGTAAACTGAAAAAAACTATTAGGTACCAAGTTTAGTACATTTTTAATGCATTTTCCTTAGGTTCTGGAAAATATTCTAAGCTAAGATGGACTTAATATTATAGATATTATAGCCATAATTTATGGTAAAAACTCTTATAACCCTAGTGTTTGAGGTCTTCAGTCCTTGAGGATACTTGAAAATTAAAAGAATTTTCATTAGGTTGTACTTAATACTGCATTAGATCTACAGAAAATAGCTCCCCATTTGCATACCTAGCTAATGATTTTGATCATCATCAAGCTTTTTCTCACATCTGTTATAAGGTCTGAAGTGGGTCATGACCAGATATAAATATTAACATAGGTTTGCTGATTAATGAACTCAATATACTTTTATGATTTTTATTTCATAAGAGACATCTTTCTCTTTTTACCTCAGTATATTTTAGTTATTACTCTAGTTCTATCTCAGAGTTATGAAAGAAAAAGAGATAAGTTAAAATTCTCTTTTCTTTGTTATAATTCTCTCTTCTTCCCAGAGTATTCTTACATATCATTTTTCTCTAAATTGTGTTGAAGAAAATACTGATTTTATTTTTTAAAAACAACTACGTACTATCTGTTCACATGTATTTTTCTACACCAAAATTATATCAAGTTGAATATGTATGTTATGAAGGTTTCTACTAACTTGGGCTTTTTCTCTCTAATCCTATGCAATTGAGAAATACTGTATTTAAGCTACGTATTTGAAAATAGGGCTTACAGAATTAGATGCACAAATTTGGAAGCTATTTAAGATTACATGTTGTCTCCCCATATCATTGCTCTTTCACATGGTCTAAAAATTCACAGTCTTTTAATACCTATACTAAAAGATTTAAAAAATAAACTAGTGATTGTAACAATAAAATTTAGTTTATACTTCTTTCCAAAATATTATGTTTGTTAAAAGAATTTTAAAATGTTAAAAACAGAACTTTTTGCTTTTGTAGTATTTTTAATTACAAAGTTTCTTAACTTTCATCTTTTACTTGAGGAAACTATATCCTTCTTTTAATTGGATGTTTGTGAACTTCTGCCTATAGCTTTTGGTTCATGCCTTAAATATTTGTGGGTCTTCTGATGTCCCTTATGGGATTTTATCTGTGACTAATTTATCCCATAGCTCTTTAAAAACTTTGTCAGTTGTTGAATTTTTAGCCATTTCTTTTTTGTAGACGTTTGCTAATCCTTTTTAGTGCTTTCAGTACTTAATAGATTTGAATCTAGTATTGGGTTTCAGCTTTTCTCCATAGAGAATTTCATTCTCTTAAAAATTGTCCACAAGCATTATATGAAAATTCCATGGTAACTTTGGCAAACTTTTTAGACATCTTTTATAAATGAGGCTTCTGACAGGTGTACCCTATCTGTAGGAGTTTAATTCATGGAATTTTACCTTTAAAGAAATATAAAAGTTAGGGGAGCTGATTCATTTTTACTCTTAGAAGACTTGCATTAGTAGAGTTCTTCCAGCAGTATATACACAATTTGTTTTCTGTCTCTTTATTGCTTTTTTATGGGCAACTTTTGCAACAGTGGTTCCTCTCAGTTTCTCACTGTGAACCTGATGTGACACCATCAACACAGGAAGAATGGAAAATCATGCTTTGTTCTTATCTAGTTGATGTGAAATTTTAATTTTCATTATAAAAATTAACTTCATGAGTAATATTTCAGAAGCATAAATGTTCAACACAAAAAAATGCACGTTTCCTAAATGGAAGCTTTACTGGAAGCTTGTTAAACTAAGCAGAATTTTTTTTTTTTACTACTATAAAATGTCTTTTAATTTTTTATTGACTTTGATGTATAATCACTGTGCTAAGATTTTTTTAAATCATAGTTTACTAAAAATCAAGAATCAAGTACCTCGTTAAAGGTTTTAAATAAATAGACCTTGATGCAATCCAAGATGGCAACACAATTCTTTCATACATTAAAACATTAACAATATCATTTTGTAATTTTTAACCTTCTTATGGTTGTCCTGACTTCTCAAAGGGTTAATATTCCCAATATGAACTAACATTAAATTGATGTGACCAGGAAATTCATGGTTGAGATTAACTTAATTTTTAAATTTTATTTTACATGTGTACTTCAACAATTTTCGTAGGCCCAAACAATTGACAATTGAAGCATATGACCTACAGAAATTCATAGATGAGACTAACATCCTTTAGATGAGCTTAACATCATTAACAGTTGTGCAGTATGCTTTGAAAAATTATTTTTATTTCAAAACAGGAAAATTATTCTTTTCTGGAAATAGTAATATGACCTTTCTTTATTCCTGATGAATGTGCAGCTCAAGATATGGTATTGCTCCTCTATGTGTCTTTACAGTTTCTCATAAAACCTAGCTTATCATCTGCTTTAACACTGAGTTGTAGTTCCCAGATACGTTGTAAAGATTAAATTCTACAAATCTCTACAAAACTACGCCCTCTCCCTCCCAACCATTAATTTCTTCCTAATTTTCTTTCTATATAAATGTTCTCAAAATAACCATTGTGTTGGTTTTTGGCAAGGCATGTTTCATATCTAGTGACGTTATGTCCCTAATCCTGTAATGCGTAGTGTTGGTTTCAAATAACTCCCTTTTAGCAAATCAAAGAGATTGGGATAGTAGGTATTTAGAGTAACTTGCCTAAAAGCTTTGTTTGAAAATACTGTTGGCAGACTTTTAGTCCCTGTTGTGTTCTTCAGTTGATCTAGTGTGAAGGCTTTGGATTTATGTTTGGCCTTCACCAAAGTAACTGCGTCTTTTGTGGCTTCCTGTAGCAGGATGTAGGTTTCTATGAATGTGTTTCTATTTGCCGCCAAAATCTACCTCAATATCGGTGTTGAAAATGACTATAAGTTCTACTGTCATAAATTTTAGAATGTTATATTAAATGTATTAACTCTTTTATTGATATTTTTGATGCTTTCCTCTAGAAATTCTTGTTGGAAAAAAACTACAGAATAATAGAATTTGTTTGGATTTACATCCTAACAATTTTTTATCGTGAACTTGGAAAATCTATCTTATACTTATTTTAGATACATTCTGGCTATATAAAGTATGCTGGATATGTAATATCTTATTATATGCCTTCCTGATTGTGTGTTCTCAATGAGGCACTAACATCATGTGAAATTATTACCTAAACACTTCTGGGCTTGAATTCACCTGAGAGAAAGCATTGTGTACCTTCCAGATACATCTTCAGAGTTTCTGGAATATGATGACTGTTCACCAGAACCACTGACATACAAGACAGCTCTTTAAAAAAGAGTAAAACATTGTGCTACTAAGTGTCTGATGTAAAGTAAGAATTACATTTTTTCCTCATTAATAACAAAGATTGAATCTTGTAAATAAAGAGTAGCCTGCATGTTTATTCTTATAGTTATTCATATAATATACCATGCTCAACATTCTAAAAGGATTAAACAGGAGAGATAGATGATTGATTGATAAAAAAATCTTTGACCAGCTTTGAGTTTAAGAAACTTGTAAATGTGAGTTGCAGTGTCCGCTTTGTAACTGCAATTTGAGGAAGACCCATTTTACCCTTGTTAATTAGTGGCTGTTTTCAGCCAAGCCCTTCTTATCCCCTCCACAAATATAGACGCTAATTAGAAAGCAAGGTAGGAAGCAAGCATCTATGCATTCATTTAATATGTAAGACTAATAATAAAGTACCTCTACACATTGTGTAAGAGCACTTGCTAACCACTAATGAGATGCTACTACACCAAAACCCTTGTAATTTTTTTTAAATTTATTTATTTTTATTTATTTTTATGGCTGTGTTGGGTCTTCGTTTCTGTGCGAGGGCTTTCTCTAGTTGTGGCAAGCGGGGGCCACTCTTCATTGCAGTGCGCGGGCCTCTCACTATCGCGGTCTCTCTTGTTGCGGAGCACAGCCCCCAGACGCACAGGCTCAGTAATTGTGGCTCACGGGCCCAGTTGCTCCGTGGCATGTGGGATCTTCCCAGACCAGGGCTCGAACCCATGTCCCCTGCATTGGCAGGCAGATTCTCAACCACTGCGCCACCAGGGAAGCCCTAAAATCCTTGTAATTTTTTTTTTTTTTTAATTTTTATTTATTTATTTATTTATTTATGGCTTCGTTTCTGTGCGAGGGCTTTCTCTAGTTGTGGCAAGCGGGGGCCACTCTTCATCGCGGTGCGCGGGCCTCTCACTATCGCGGCCTCTCTTGCTGCGGAGCACAGGCTCCACATGCGCAAGCTCAGCAATTGTGGCTCACGGGCCCAGCCGCTCCGCGGCATGTGGGATCTTCCCAGACCAGGGCTCGAACCCGTGTCCCCTGCATTGGCAGGCAGATTCTCAACCACTGCGCCACCAGGGAAGCCCCCCTTGTAATTTTTATAGGAGATAAAGGAAATTATTATTTTCTAAAGTACCAGTTTAAACAATAGCTATTAATAAATATACTTATCTTTACTTATTATTTTATTATGTGTCCACTAGGTCACTGCCCTGAAATAAACTACAATTCTAACTGTTTTATATAGTAGAAATACTTATTGGCTGTTTGGAATCTGTGCATCCTCTGTTCTGAAGAAAGGTATTTCCTCAATCTGAAATACTTTTCTTGCCCATCGTTTCTAGCATTGATCTGTGAACAAAAACTTTCCTGAAAATCATTCCACATTGACAAAGGTAATGAAAAATACAAATGTGATTGCAAAAATAGATAAAAAAATAAATCAGCACAAAGCTAATTTTTTACTGGTCTGAACTTTTTTTTTATATCTATTTTTTATTGAGTTATAACTAACATTCAGGAAAGTGCATTAATTATTTGTATAAAGCACGATGAACTTTTATATATATATATATATATATGTAGCCATGTTACAACCACCCAACACCCCAGAAACTTTCCTCATTCCCACCCTATCCAGTACCCTGAGCTCCAAAGATAACCACTATTCTTACCTCTATAGCCATAGATTAGTTTTGACATAAGTAAATGTTAAAATGAATTTTTAAGTTGTGACAACTTTTTTCTCAACATAATTTATCATCTATAAGTCTACTTGACATAGTCAAGTCAATGTCAAATCATACAATTCAAGATATAAATGATTTTGATCAAAATTAAAAAGCAATTTTTAACTTCAGTTAGTCATACCTTAATATCAAATTGTATATTCATCCACTATATTTTCCATGTAAATCACTAATGAATATAAGGAAAAAATAAAGGTGCCATGCATGAATATTAAATTTTTTATTAATAAACATCTCTATTCATCAAATTCTGATGAAGGATATACCTTAATAACTCTGGTTATAATTGAGCTTTTGAACCAATTGCTATGAGTTTTATTTATTACCACAGTTATTTAGTGCAAATTGTCATATGCATATGTCTGTGGCATTTGTACATTATATAGTATATTGCTTTTCAAAAGGAAGTAATTACTTGTATTCCAGGACTCTGTTGTTCTCTAACTGAATTGACTGTCGTCCAGGTATGGGTTTGATAAACTGACACAGCAGTGAAAAGAATCCCTGTCCCATGTCAGCTTATCAAACACACTGTGGACAGCATGTCTTTGGCATTTCCAGTTAAGTTCTGAATAGAAGTCACGAAGCTCATGTTCAGTGAAGCACAACCTCAGTATTTCCAGGTGATTTTAAATAACACCTGATAAAACTGAGGTATAGTCCCACTAAACTTTAAGAATTATCCAAAAACTAGGGAAAATAATAATATGCATAGTTACAGAATTACAATGTCATTGGTTCAGTTTGGTGACGGAATGGATATTAATGAAATATACAGTAATTACTAATATCCTGTCATTCTGGTAAACAGCATTACGTTATTCTGTAAACATATTCATGATGTAGAATAAAACAATAAAATCAA
Organism: Balaenoptera acutorostrata; assembly: GCF_949987535.1. Lineage (NCBI taxonomy): Eukaryota > Metazoa > Chordata > Mammalia > Artiodactyla > Balaenopteridae > Balaenoptera > Balaenoptera acutorostrata. The sequence continues at coordinate 37,378,820 of NC_080080.1, read as the reverse complement.
ATGCTTTTTTTCTATCCTAGATCATACCACAACAGATATCCTCCTGGGAAAGTTATCCTTCAGTCTGAGTTGGTCACTAATTTTTTCCAACTTCATAGTCTTCATTTTGAATAGTGTAACTGAATCATTTGTACATTTTCCAATTAAGTGTAGGCATATTAAAAAGATATTCCTTTAAAATTTATTCTTAGTGTCATAAATATATTCTGGTGAAAATCTAACTTATAAGGTGATATAAGTCAAAACATGTTTACTTATATAATATTTAACTTTATTTACATATATCTATAATAAAATAGTCAAATCTGTAACATTTATGAGTCAACTTGCCTGATATTATATCATATAAAATGTGAAAACCTATTTTTACAGGTTTATTTTCTATGCTTTTAACCCTTCAGAGAAGAAATTACATTATGCAGTTACAGTACCTCATCAGTGGAGCTCCATTTCTGTGCTGCAAGTAGAAATGTAGTGCAACAGTGCTGAGCAGAAGTTGCTCTTCTCTTTTGGAGAAAATTGCAGTATCCAAGAGCTTTTTTAACAAGGGACTACTTTTAAATGTGTATGGTCACCTTAAAGGATATGTAGAGCATTTCCTGCCAGTAGGATTAGAGGAAGGAAGCACCAGGCCAAAATGTTTGATGTGTTATGTACTGTAATTCCTTTCATGTGTTCGGTGGCTTTTATATGTTGATCAATGTTCTGCTACCAATTGTGACCTTGGTGTGGTCCAGGTCATTAAAGTTCGACCTTCCTTAGTGTATAGGGTCATTAACTGTACCTAGCGGCATTATTATAATTAAGCATGCTGTTTTCTTTTGAATAACCACCTCTCATTTTCATTAAAATATTTATTTTTCATAATTGGATAATCCTCCTAGAGACTGATTTTCATGAAAGAGATGATTCAGTGTTAGAGCATTTTCTTCCCGTAGTTTCCTATGAGCATATAAAGTTCAAGATGGAAACTAGCTTTTTTTTTTTAATTTTAAAAATTCTTTTTTTTTCTTCCGGTTTTATTGAGACATAATTTGACATACAGCACTATGTAAGTTTAAGGTATACAGCATAATGATTTGACGTATACACATCATGAAGTGATTACACAATAAATGTAGTGACCATACATAATTTCATATAGATACAAAATAAAGGAAAAAAAAATTTTTTCCTTGTGGTGAGAACTCTCAGGAGTTACTCTCTCAACAACTTTCATATGTAACATACAGCAGTGTTCACTATATTAACCATGTTGAACATTATATCTAGTTTTATAGTGTAGTTTTCCTGGGTGTGTGAGTCTTACAGGCAGTAAAAATAAGCATTGACAAAATAGCTATCAGTAATATTACATACCTTTAATGAAACAAAGTTGATGATTACACATGTCCTTTACCTTTCTAAGATCACATATTCAAAAGCAGTTGAGTGCTAATCGGCTGTAGATTTAGGCTGTGTTTTAAACATAAATGAGCAACAGGGGCTAATTAATATAGTATAATGGCAAAGATTTGATAACAATCTAAATGCTCAACTGTAGAGGAGTGGTTAATAGAATAATGATATATCCATGCAGTGGAATTATAAGTAACCATCACAAAGGATGGTATGGTTGCCTATTTATTAACATGAAATGTAGTTTACATATTTGTTAAGTGAACAAAACTGTTTTAAAAACTGCATGTGTAGTATGATCTTATCTATGTACATGTTTACATGTGAATGGAAAATAGCCTGGATGGTTGCACACCAAATTGTCAAAGGTAGTTACCTGTGATTATTGGTATATGAGAAATTGTTTTTCTTGTTCTTATTTATGGATATTTTCCAGATGTTTTTAGACTAATTTACACTGTAATTGCAGTTTTAAAAAGTAGGAAAAAAATGGCAGTTTTATATCCATTATATCTTTAAATCTTAAGATATCGTTTTATATTTTTAGGGTTTTTTCTGTTCACTCAGTATAAAATATATGAAAATAGGTATTAGATTGGCCAAAAAGTTCGTTCGGGATTTGGCCAACCCAGTATTTTATTCTTTCATATTCATCCTCTCTATAACCTTTATATTTGCTTTTTGGATATTTTAAACTTTATTTTTAGTATGATATCGTTAGCTCACCCATTCATCATTTAGCACTCAACAGTGGTAATTCTAAAGAAATACGTGCTCTATTCTGGTGTGTGTGTGTGTTGAGGGTTATTTTGTTTATTTATCTGAGGAACCAGTTTAATCTTTTCCTTTCATATGAGCATCCAAATATTTTCAGTATTTGTCTTTTCTCTCTCAGTGCTGGTGCTGGATATATCATTAGTACACTAATTTGACTAAGAGTACAGGCATGTACTAGGTGCCAACCAGGTATTTCTATAATATAGAAATAATAAAGATGTTCTTCTTCTTTACATAATAAATCAGTTTTATTATGTCATTTATTTATTTTCTCAAAAATCTTTGTGAATGCTTACCATTTACTAGCTATTTGCTAGATGTTGGGTTACACTATATACAAAAAATGTAATAAAATATACACAGTCTTTACCTTCATGGAACATAGTTCAATCATCTTTATGCTTAAAGTATATCAATTGACTGATTTTTTTCAAACACCTTTTTCTCTTGATAAAGAAATATATGGTACATTTAAAATATAAAGGCAGAACTCACTTAAATTTTAATATTCTTAGTATATTAAATACAGTATATCTGTATTTATCTTGTAAGGAATGTTTCACTAGTTTTGTAAGTTAAAGTTATTGTCATTGTGACTTAGTCATTTTCAGGCCCTGGCTTATGATGTTAATATTCAAGATCAAAATAATCCTGATTAAATTTTAAGTGTAATAGTGTACAAAATAAAAAAAAATTTAAGTAAGACCTTTCACCAATAATTTGTAATTAAATGAAAGTTAGATACTGTTAGTAGCTAAATTTTACTATTATAGTTAGTGATAGGGAAAGAGCAAAACTTGCATCAATTATAACATACTAGCTAAATTGTAGTCTAAAAGAGTAATTCAACTTTCATATGCTAAACTTTCAAGCATTAGATTTGACAATAAATGCATACATATAATTGCTTTTACTATTATCTATGGTATATACTATAATAAAGCAACGTAACTTTTAAAAAAAAAAAATAATAATAATTTGTAATTAATTACTCACTCAGCTGGCCTTTTAAAAAAAGATGCAGAAGTTTTGTGCACATTCTTCTGTATTTTTTGCAGTATGTTAAGATAATGATATACGTCATGTATAATTCAAAAACATGTTAATGTTGAATGAGAATTCTGTATTTTAATATCAATGTGAGTTTATTAATTCATACAAAATATGAGTAGCAGATTATGTGAATATTTGGGAAAGGGAGTATTTATACATAATAAAATAAAACTGAGGGCTTCCCTGGTGGCGCAGTGGTTGAAAGTCTGCCTGCCGATGCAGGGGACACGGGTTCGAGCCCTGGTCTGGGAAGATCCCACATGCCGTGGAGCAACTGGGCCCGTGTGCCACAACTACTGAGCCTGCGCGTCTGGAGCCTGTGCTCCGCAACAAGAGAGGCCGCGACGGTGAGAGGCCTGTGCACCGCGATGAAGAGTGGCCCCCGCTTGCCACAACTAGAGAAAGCCCTCGCACAGAAACGAAGACCCAACACAGCCAAAAATAAATAAATAAATAAATAAATTTATATTAAAAAAAAAAACTGACATAATGAATGTAGTAGGCAATTGTTAGATAAATTATTGATAGAAAAGATGCTTAGAAGTAAGTATCATAATGCCTCCTCTTTTTGGAAGCAGCTACTCTTAGTGAAGGTATATTCTATTTCTTCTTTTTGGTACTCTAAAGCAGAAAACACATTTCTCTCTATAAACAGTTATATATAAACAGTTATATATTAAAGGAATACTTTACGGTGTTCCCATTAAGAAAAGAGATTTAAAATTCATCACCAGCTAGGTTGGGAGTCATTTTTGTAGCATCTCTTTAAGAGCTGTTTAACCTCATTATTTCTCAGTTCCTAAATTTTATTTTGAATGCTTGTGCTTCAACACACATGCTAAGGTGTGAAAAATATCCTTTTTTTCCACCACTTTCATGTCTCAGATTTATTGGTAAAATATTTCCTAGCTCTTACCCCACTTCTGACCATGTCTTTTTCAGAACTAAAATTTTGAATTTGAAGAATTCATAGGTAAAATGAAATTTCATCTTATCTAAATCAGTTTCTTTTGTATTCCCTTTGAAAGATACCAAACTTTTTTTTATATTTATTTTGTAACCAAAATCTAAAAGCTACATAATTGTTCTCTGAATTTTTACTGTGGTCTTGAGTCCCTATTTTGAGTAACTGTACTTTCATGTTTTATATGTTTGTCTTTGCTGTTGCTCAACATTTTCTTTTCAATTACAAGGTTATTTTCTTAAAATGTCATGGTATAGAGGCATAGATACTAAAGGTTAAATTTTTTTGTGGTTATTATTCTGTTTATAAAAACTGTCAAATGTGCATTGTTAGATTGTTCATATGTTGCCTTAATTCTCCCTTTTCCTTTTCTGAATTAATTATAGCTTAGAAAATGTCCAAGGGTAATGTATTTAGAAATTATACTGTAGAGTAATATTATTTGTCATATTTTAAGATTATAAAAGAAAATTGCTCTCTGGTATCAATTCAAGCTTATATAAAATATATTCTTAATCAGTATAACTTAAATATTTTGGTCAGATAGTTCATATTTTGCTGACTAAAGTCAACACTGTGTTATTATGACATGATACTTAATCAACCAAAATCAATCAGTTTTTGTATTTCTTGCCATGTTAAGAAATTGATGCTCAAAGTAAATAAAAATATCTCTATACTTTAGAGAATAAGATAGGGCAAAATATTTTTATGTTCTTATTTTCCTGAAGAAAAAAAAATCTTCATATTAGGAATGGCATGATAGTGTTTCCCTTCCTGAGTGAAATAGGTAGTGATTTATTTTCAGATTCATTATGCTGAATGCAGGGATAAAATACTATATGTGGAATTCTAGTAATATATAATGTTTTAAATTTTTAAATTATTTCTGTTTAAATTAAATCTAGATAGTGTTCAATCCTAGAGTTAATGGAGATCTTTCTAGAATCTCATCTCATGAGATTAAGTTTCTGTAAGGGAAAATTTTTGAAAAGAAAATTCTAATCCCAAACCTTGGAAAGCAACTAGCACATGCCTTGACAGTATGTACATTTATTTAACAGAGATGTCCTCAGAATTTTCTTGTTGTAGCATTGCTGTTTTACGATCATGTAGTGTCCTAATTATATTTGTGTAATTAATCACATTTTGATTATACATGGTAAGTTAGGGAGATTTTCTCATAGAGAAATCTTTTGGTGCTATGATAACCAGAGGGAATCTCCATGGAAGAGTTAGAAATAGGTGAGACCCTTGAGGGATATGTTGAATTATAGCAAATATGCCAGGTAGAAGGAAATAAGGGGTCAAAGAAGAGAAACAGGTACATTTAGAGACCTGAGCAGGCTTCTTTCTGTATCAGAGGATTGGTTTCAGGGGCATAATGAGAGAGAGGTGGGGAAAAGTAATTGAGGTCAGACTGTGGAAGCTTTGAATTTCTGGTTAAAGATTTGTGCTTCATTGCCCTCGTGAATTGGGGAGGTCCTGAGTATTTTTGATCAGGTTTGTACTATATTTGGACGATTAAACACAGTGCCAAGGACATAATAGATACTTAAAGAGCACAAATTCTGGTACCTGACTGCCTGGATTCAAGTCTCAGCTTTTCCACTCACTAGCCAACTGTCCTTGACCAACATAAGGTACTTAACTGCCTCAATTTCCTTTCTGTAATGTAGGAATACTACTACTTACCTCTTAGGTTGTTCTGAGGATTATATAAATTAATGCATGCAAAACATTTAGAATTTGACTGGCATATAGTAAGTATTCAGAAATATTTACTGAATACTTACTTGTATTTGCTGTCAAAATTTTTATAATTGATGAGTATTTTTGAAGTAATTACTTAATCTGTCTGTACTGTTTTGATTAAATTGCAGAAAGGATTCCACCTCTAGTCCTTGCTTATGCAAGATTAAATGAGTATCACTGACAAACTAAGAAATTGTAATTTTTTGTGTGCCACATAAAAACACATCCCACCTAATCCTGCCTACCCAAGGAGGAGTCAGTGTAAAATTCCCAGATAATTTTCAGTTTGTAGTTTTATGCCCTACTTAATATTAGCTATTATTTTCATAGCATTTTATAGTTTAAAGAGTACTTTCACATATTTTACCTTGTTTAATTTTCATTGCAGCCCAGGGCACTTCTTAGCACTGTTAATCACGTTTTGCAGTGGAGAAAAACGAAGCTCAGTGTTGCCCAAGTTCACACGGCTAGCTTGAGCTCTTTAACTCCACTACATTGTAATTCTTCTTGGCCTTTTTATTGAAATAGCTACATCAGAACAATATAGAGAATAAGAAAATGTATTCTCCACCCACCACTTCTGTTCTACAACTTGCTTTTTTAACTCTACCTTATACATATTAGACTCATCACTTGGATGTTCATCATCTCATTCATAGTCCGTTGCATGGATGTGCCAGGTTGTTTATCTTTCCTTCTACTAATGGACATTTACATTTTTTATCTTTCTCTATCACATATAGTATTAAAATGAATATTCTTCATCATTCTCCTTGTACACATATAGTAGTTTCTCTACAGCAGTGCCTTATAAAAGACCTTTCTTCAGTGGTGGAAGTGTTCTATATCTGCCCTGTCCAGTACAGTAGCCACTGGACAGATGTGGCTGTTGAGCCCCTAAACTGTGATTACTGTGACTAAGGAACTAAATTTTAAAAATTGTATTGAATTTTAATTAACCTAAATTTCATTAGACACATGCAGCTAGGGCTGTTGTACTGGACAGCATGGCTCTAGGTTATATAGATAGGAGCGAAATCATGTCATAGGTTATGCACAGCTTCAGTGCTGCTGGACATCACCAAATTGTTTTCCAAAGTGATTGTATCAGATTTACATTCCCAGTGGCTGAGTGTGAGAGTTGCCATTGCTCTACATTCTGGCAAACACTTGGCATTAATACTGTTATACTAGACACTACAGACAAGATTGTCTTAGGACTGGTTGTAAGTGGAAGACCCTTAGGGAAGAATATTTGCTGTCTACAACTGGAGGCAATGCTGTGATGTCCTAATATGATTAGATACATAGATCTGTCCCCTCTAATGTATGGTGATAGAAGGGCGTTACCTACCATACAACAGGGAAAATATACCAGATTTTTAAACTAAATATGAGACTGTGCACTTGTTGCTGACTAGAAGATTCTTGATTGGTACCTTTCGTTAAACCACCTTTATTCTGATTATTTTGCATCTTGAGATATTCATATTTTAACATCACGTATTAGATTTCCTGAACTATTGCTGCGTTTTTAAAAACTACTAATTTTCCTTTACAAATAAACAGAGTTGCTTTATGATCATTGTATGTAAATTTGAGAATCTTGAGTTCTGGTCCCTATTTTTCTTTGACCAATTTTGTAACATTTGTGGGTCTGAAGCAACTCAATGCATTATAAACTATATAAAATAATGTGGCAATATTGTTTTTAAAAAAGGAGTTTCTTTGTTATATACCAAATTTAAAGATTCCTCATCTACCTCCACCGCCAAAATTCTTTCTATCTACTCTAGTCTGTTGTCTTAGAAATATTATCTTTATTAAGTTTAATTTGACATCTCAATTATTTACCCAACTATATCACGCATATACATTTTAATAAAGTATAATCTTATATTTTATTTTGAAAACCAGTTCTTATATTAAGTATAGAAAAGAGGTAAGAGAGAGGACTGAATTTGTAGTCAGAAGGTGTGGTTTCCAGTTTAGACTTTGCTGTCCAGTCTCCTTACCTAAGTCATCAGCCTCTATAAAATGGAGTCTACCTGTCACACCCTGTGGTTGGTGATTTACCTGAGATGATATTGAAAAGTATCTGCAAACCATTTAACTGTATATAAATTTTAGAGTGGTATTATTAATATTATTACTATCATGTGTATATTTATGTATTTTGCATTATGAACCACTTTATAGTTAGGTAAGAGGATGGGAATAATGTGGAATAATAAGAATGTAATTAAAGAGAAAAAGGTTTAAATGATAGCATTAGAAGCATACTAATAAAAATGAATTTGGTAAGAGATAAAGAGAGGTATCTTTGAGAATATTTTTCTTAAAGATTTCCCAAGCAATTTAGAATTAGGAAATTTGCATTTAGTCCAACTAATTCAGCTACAATTTGCTTTATGTAAATACTTGTATAGGGTTATAGGATTTTTTCTTATTATAGAAGGTATTTAGAAAATTTAAAGGACCTATCTTTCCTATTTAATAATACATATGAACATTTCTCTTTCTGTGTGAACAGTCTTTCAAAACCTCATTTTTAATTACTCACCAGTGTGTTTAAATACCATTATTATTGCTGACAATCTTTAGCTGAGATTTTGAGTAAAGGGGAGCCAATTCTGAATCCTGATTTAATGATGGTTTTTGAAAGGAAGTCTTCTTTGTAAACATAATTTTAGGAGTAGGAGATGATGGGTAATGATTGATTAGTAGAGAAAGAGGGAATGTTACACATGAGAATTTCATGGAAATTTTCAAATAGGATTTTCAAATTGGATTTGGAAATAAATAGGGAACCTGTTAACTACCAAAACCAATTGTTTTAGTAAATGAAATGAAAAAATGGAATAAAGATATGAAGAAAATATCTGAATGAGAAAGAGTGCTAACACAGTTGGATAAAGTCTGGGTGGTTCATGATTTATTATAATAGGAGTTGACTTGCAGCCATAGAAGATTTTATAGAAGAATCCTAAATCAGGAGTGTTGCCAAAGATGTGTTACAGAAACATTAGAAGCAAGTAGGAGGTCTGACTATCTTTTAATAAGGACACATTATAAATTTGACCTATTTTATTACCATCTTTAGAAACCTAAAGAAATGAAATCTAAAGAAACCTGAAGAATGCAGGGGTTTTACTAAATTTACAGTTAGCCTTTCAAAGTCACCTATGTGGGAATTGCAGTAAACTTCACTGCTAAGTAAGACCATTCTGGGCTCTAATACATTTAAAAAGTTAACTTTTATGCCATGTCCTTGCACGTTTTAGAAGTCCATGAAGGTTTTACATAAACGCACCTGAAATATATTAGTATAACATTCTGGAAAAAACTCTCTGATCTCATGTTATCAATGAATGATTATGTATTATTATTTGAGTTGAAGCTATGGAAATAAAATACACTCATTCTAAAAATTTAATGTTTGAATATTAACGAAAAAATAGTATTAAAAATTGCACTATTTTATTAGTATAAGAAGGAAGAGATTGCCTAATCTTGTGAAATTTTATAGTATGTGTGTGGTGTATGTTAGGCTATTTAAAAATTAAAAGGCTAGAATGACATTTGACAATGCTTTTGACATTTTTTTTTCTTTCCCATAAGCCAGCCTAACTTTTCTAAGCTTTCTTTTGTTGTTGTCCTTTTTTTTTTTTTTCCGCAGTGTTCTCAAGCCTTTCACATCTTGTACTTACAGAATTTGCTATTTGAACCTATGTGTGGAATTTTGCATTTGTTCCCGTTAAATTTCACCTTATTAGTTTGACTCTGTTCCAGTATTTTGTGATATTTTAGAATCCTGGTTCTCTCATTCACTATATTAGCTGTACTTCCCAACTTTGTCATCAGAAAATTTGATAAGACAGAGTTATATGAATTCATTAAAATTAATGAATGATAAAAAAATTATTGAATTGAGCCACATCCTCTGGCATGTTACTAGAGACCTGACTCCATATAGATATTATTATTTGGATTGGGTATTAAACCAGCTCTAAATCCATTTTACTATGTTTTCATCAAGGCCATATTTCTTTATTATATTAAAAAAATAACTTAGTTTCACATCTTCATAATATCAAGTTCCATAATATTGATGCTGATTTCTCATTGTTACCATGATACAACCAGAAAAGAAATAGGTTTGGTTTGGCTTGATTTTTTGGCTGTGTTGGGTCTTTGTTGCTGCACGTGGTCTTTCTCTCATTGCAGTGAGCAGGGGCTACTCTTCTCTGCGGTGCGCAGGCTTCTCATTGCGGTGGCTTCTCTTGTTGCGGAGCACGGGCTCTAGGCACGCGGGCTTCAGTAGTTGTGGCTCGCAGGCTCTAGAGCGCAGGCTCAGTAGTTGTGGCTCACGGGCTTAGTTGCTCTGCGGCATATATGGGATCTTCCTGGACCAGGGCTCGAACTCATGTACCCTGCATTGGCAGGCGGATTCTTAACGACTCTGCCACCAGGGAAGTCTCTATTCTTAGTTAATTCATATAACTCCTAATATATACCACTTTCTATTCTTTCTATTTCTTTCTATTTCTATTTTGATGAAGGGTTTCATCAAAACCCTTCTGATGATGAAAAATCAATTTTGTTGAAGATCAACATCATAATTACATTTTTTACAAAATTGAAGTACCATTTCCATTTCTTTATATTCTAGTACGTCTCTTAGTAATTTCTCTGAGATCACACAGTGGTTTCTTTGATCACACCAACAAATTTTTCAATGCAGTGCATGTTCAGTTAGTGCATTTCTTTAACACATGTTTCTAATGGGATGAGAATTGTTATAGTTTGATATACTTTTAACATCGATCATACATAGTATACCTTGTAACTTTTAAAATCATCTTGTAAATATACCCCATTTATAACACGAGTGAGCAAGTGAGGACTTATCAGCACAAATCTGTGACTGAAAAAAAACTTCAAAGCTCATGTTTGCCTGAAGATAGACAGTGAAAGTCTGCTTTCTTATTTGCTTAAGCAATGAGAGTATTTTGAGACTCTTCAAGTAGAAAGAGCTAAATGTTTTATATTCTAATGAAGTTGCCTATAATTTAGCCATCAAAAGGAAAATAACTGGTAAATACTGCTGTCATGTCATTTTTACTTTACACACATAAATCATTTAAAATTTGTATAACTGAAAAAGGTGAGTTTTGTTACTACCCCATCATAAAACCATTATTAACATGAAATCACTTGTTTATTTAAAAGTTTATATTGCTTGAAAATTAATTTTAGTTTCTGAAATGTATGAAATTCTTAGAAAATGATTTAATAACTGGATTACTCTGTTTTTGCTCCTTTATTTATTTTTTTTTTTCTTTTTTTTTAAACTTTTTATTTTTATTTTTTTATTTTATTTTTATTTTTTATTTTTTTCAAACATCTTTATTGAAGTATAATTGCCTTACAATAGTGTGTTAGCATCTGCTTTATAACAAAGTGAATCTGTTATACATATACAATATGTTCCCATTTCTCTTCCCTCCTGCATCTCCCTCCCTCCCACCCTCCCCATCCCACCCCTCTAGGTGGTCACAAAGCACCGTTGCTCCTTTATTTTTATAACCCCCTTCTTTCTTTTTAGAATGTGAAATACATGATTAATTTATCACTTGGACTAGAAATGTAGGGAAACCATTTTCTTGCCTAATATTCTGTTTCAACTCAAGGAATTATTATAGGGCCCATTTGCTTAAATTGAAGTCTCTGCATCCTCAGTGTACTTTTTGATTTTATAATACAGAGTAAGTGAGACCAATGGATTCAGTCTGAAATCAGGCCAGCGGCTTCTTTCTCATCTACTGTAGTAATAAAAACAACCAGGTGTCATTTATAACATACTAAACATGTTAAAATTACACATTTACTCCCAAAGGAAGCTTATGTAGCTAGGTACCATTATCTTCTTACAGAGGAATCTGATATTCACTGAGTTAGTTGACTTCTCCAAGGATATATGTATAGCTTCTAAGTGGTAGAACCAGAATTTGAATATAATTGTGACATTAAAATTCATGCTTTTAATGCAGTGTTACTATACTGCATTTTCCTCGACCATGTACCCTAATGGTAACCAACTGTCTTGTAGATGTGTGCCCGTCATCATAGAATGGACTGGGCCAGAAAATGTAAGGGAATCCTAAGAAACCTATCTCCTTCATTGGAGATTTAATTGAGAAGTACATATACTGGCATTTGTGAATCAGTTGTGCTGCTGAATGCATATAAAGCATAAAATAAAACTGAAGATAGAACCCTGGACATCACTAATAATTGAAGGGGCAAACAGAAGACTCTTGTAAAGGAGATCGAGGGAGCGTGGAGCCATGCAAGCTCATGAAGGAAAATTTCAAGAATAAACAAGATGGCAAGAATAGCTTTATATATACTAGTTATTTACTTTGTGTCAGCTGTTACTTTGCATGCATTAACTCATTTGACTCCCCTCAGTGACTTTATTTTTCAGATGAATAAAATGAAGCACTGAAACTTTTATTTGCCCAAAGACACCCAGTGGTAGGTGGCAGAGCTAGAATTATGGATCCAGGCAGGCTAATTGTGCAGTCTGTGCTTTTCACCAGCATGCTGTACTGCCATTTTGAATTGTCAAATGCCCAGAAAGTTTAGGTGAGTTAATGACTGAAAGTCATCCATTGGATCTGGTAATTAGAAAATCATTTGAGGATGTTTTCCAGTAAAATTTCAAAGGAAGGATAAGGATGACACCTGATAGCTCTTGGTTAGAGGAGAAAATAAATAGTGAAGAAATAGAAATGCTGAGAGGAAAATAAGGGAATGTGACAGGGTGGTAGCTAGAGGGGTATACAGGGCCTTAGGGAGAGAGTTTCTCTCTTTTACAAGGAGAATTACTTGAACATATTTTAGTTCAAGTAATTGAACTTGAATGGTAAAGTAGCGGGAGAGAAAAAGAAAAAAATGAGAGTAAAGTCCCCAAGGGAAGTGAAGGGAATAAAGAAGAATATTTGTTATTTATTCAACTTTCATATATTAAAAGCCTACCATGTGCCAAGTAATGTGTCTAAGTACAAGCTGGTGAGAAAACAGACACTGACCTAGCCTTCAAGAGTGAAGTGAATTAACAGAGATATCTTGGCCTTGAAGAGAAGAGATGCTTCTTCTAAACAATTCGGTGAAAGAGGCAGGACAAGTATGAGTTTATCTGTTTTATAAGTGAAATAGCCTCAGATTTACTGGTTCTTGTCCATGCTCCCTTCAGTTCAGATGGCAGAGATAGGATGTTCCAAGTCAAAGGGATGTGATGCTCTAAGTATCAGAATGTGATGTTTAGAATCAATAAGGATGCTAGTTTAGGCTGTTTAAAAAAAACAAAACAAGGGAGCGGGCATATTCCTCGGCCCTAGTCCAGACCTGCTGAATCAGAATTTCTGTAGGTTTAAGAACTTAACATTTGTAACAAGCTCCGGGTGATTCTTCTGCACGCTGAAGATGAGAACCCCTGCCTTAAGTCATTGGTCATGGAAATCGGCAGTTGGTCTCAGCCTGATGGTCAACCATTTACATCCCCTGCCCTATACACTCTCAAGATTACTGTCACTTATGGAGACTTGGTGACAAAGATGTAGACATTTAATTTAATCAAGACATATAAATTTTACTTCTTTTTACATTCCTGTTTTCTGGCTTGTTTAACATTTTGTAGATCTCAGTTGAGCTGTAAGTAATGAATTTTACTTCTTTACAGTGAGTTCCCAAGATATGCCTATTCAGCAATGGGCGGTAAATGATTCAACATGAGCTGTTTCTTATGTAAACATACAAAAGGCCTGACCCAGACTAAATCAATTTAAAAAGGAAAACATTAAAGCTATGTTTCCTGTTGTATACTTAAAGTCTTCTTTGGTTCCTTATGATTATACCATTGACCAACTATTTCAGACTTTAGTTTATCCTCCTACACCACCTGCTGAAATGGTTCAAATGGTATGGGAGATGAGTTTCGGAAGGGCAAAGCAATTACAATTATAACTCCTACATTTTAGCTAATAAAGCAGCTTTTTGTGTTAAGGGTAAGGGAGTTATGAGCATCTTGACTCACTCCCTTTCCTGATTTGAATTGCTAAAAGGTTTTAAAAACTGCAATAAGGAGGGAGAGCAAAGTTCATAGAGCCTTTAGAAGGATGTGAAGTTGAGACAAGAAAATTTGATTCCTATTTATGATGTCAAGCATTTCTATTAGAAATTTAGTTAGGAAATAATATGAAGCCTTTCTTATTAAGATATTGTACTTGTATTTTCTTAAAGCAGATATTGTTAATATTAGGCATTCTGGTCCTCACTGAAGCCATAAAGTTCTTTTCCTATGATTAGCTCCCTGGTAAGGTATCATTCTATTAGAATTCTTTAATAATTTTGCAACTATTTCTTGTGCTATGAAAATGTAGTGCACTAAATCAAAGCTCTCTTGAATAAAATATACTTTAATTTTTGGCTTTGCAATCAGATTGTTTTTCACTTTTAGGCTATTTTTAGTTATAAAATTCTCACTTAGGGAAAACAGCATTTTAAAAGTTGTACAATGATTTCCAGCCTTTGAAAAAAAGTAAATTATTTCAAATCTTATGTCTGTAACTGTTTATATTTTTATACCTTAAAAAAATATCTAGTGTACCATGAGATGCAAAATGTACCTTTCACAAGATATCTTGTTCTAATACTGCTTAATAAAAGTTAATGTATGGTATTTGAATGAAAATATTTTGAATATGTTTTCTTAATTTAGTACTGAAAAACAAAGCAAAGTACTCCGAGTATTCTATTTTATAATAACTGGAATTGGTTTTAAGTATACATAAAACAAAATGGGTATATCTTATACTTTAAAGATTAGTGAATATTTCAAGTTGAGGAATAGTACATTGTAACAATTGATGAATCTACATTGATACATCCTAATCACCCAAAGTCCATAGTTTATATTAGGATTTACTCGGTGTTGGATATTATATGGGTTTGGACAGATTTATGATAAGACATGTATCTATCATTATAGTATCATATAGAATATTTTCACTGCCCTGAAAGTCCTCTGAGCATTGCCTATTCATTCCTGCCCCTGACCAACCTGTCTCAACCATTGATCTTTTTATTATCTCCATAGTTTTACTTTTTCCAAAATGACATATAGTTGAAATTATACAGTATGTAGCCTTTTCAGATTAGCTTCTTTCACTTAGTAATTTGTCTTTAAAGTTCCTTATGTTTTTTTCTTGGCTTGACAGCTAATTTCCTTTTTGTGCTGAATAATAGGATGTACCACCGTTTATTTATCCATCCATCTACTAAAGGACATGTTGGTTGATTCCAATTTTGACAATTATGAATAAAGCTGCTATAAACATTCAGGTGCAGGTGTTTGTGTGGACATGTTTTCAGCTCCTTTGGGTAAATACCAAAGAGTGCAGTTGTTGGATCATATGGTGAGAGTATGTTTAGTTTTTTAAGAAACCGCCAAACTGTCTTCCAAAGTGGGTATACCATTTTGCATGCCTACCAGCAGTGTATGAGAGTTCCTGTTGCCCCACATCCTTGCTAGCATTTGGTATTGTTAGTCTTCTGGATTTTGGCCATTCTAATAGGTGTGTAATGGTATCTTTTTGTTTTAATTTGCTTTTCCCTGTTGACATATGATGTGGAGCATCTTTTGTATATCTTCTTGATCCTGCTCATATTTTAAAAACCCTTTTTCTTCTTTTTAAACAATTATTTTATATTTCATGTGTACTAATCCAGTTTGTGAAGTCTTTGAGGGTCTGTTTCTTCTGCCCATTGTGTCTGTTAGTCTCTCATTTCACTTGGAACCAAATGTGCAGAAATTCTTTGAGTTCAGATTGAGTTCAGCTCAAGAGAATTTGCTTTTACCTGTGATCTGGTAGCACTGTCTACCTGGCACAAGCCTCTCCAAATTAAAATTTTTTCATGCCACATTGGAAACTCAAAACCCCAAATGCTGTCTTACGATGGCAAAGTCTTAGAGGGATTTTTTTTTCCCCCTGTTTACCTGTTGCTAAGGCTAAGGTCAAGATGACTAAGTTGGTAAGTTACCTTGTCTCTTTCAGCATGGGCATTAGGAGGGCTTTTTTCCATTTTTTAAACTTTTTTAAGTTTGAAATACTTGTAGATTCACATGAAGTTGCAAATACATCTCCTGTGTGCCCTTTACCCAGTTCCCTTCAGCGTAACCTTTCACCAGCTTTATTGAGGTATAATTGACAAATAAAATTGTAAGATATTCAAAGTGTACAACTTTATGATTTGATATATGTATACATTTTGAAAGGATTCTGCCATTGAGTTAACACATCCACCACCTTTTGTGTGTGTGTGAGAACATGTAAATTCTACTTTCTTAGCAAATCTTAGTAAATTTCAATTATACAATACAGTGTTATCAACTATATTCACCATGATGTTATACATTATATCCTCAGACCTTATTCATTTTATAACAGAGAGTTTGTGCCTTTTAGCCAACCTCTTCCTATTTCCCCAACTGCATAGCCCACGGCAACCACTTTTATATTCTCTGCTTCTATGAATTTGACATTTTTTTAAATTCCACATATAAGTGATATTATGCAATATTTGTCTTTCTCTGGCTTATTTCACTCAGTGTAATATAAATAAGCACTCCGGGTTTATCTATGTTGTCATAAATGACAGGATTTTCCTTTTTTAAGGCTGAATGATATTTCATTGTATATACAGTTGACCCTTGAACATTGCAACACGGATCTACTCATACACTTTTTATTTTTTAATAGTATGTACTGTGAATGTAGAACCACTGAACTGTGGAGGAGGAACTGTGGGTATGGAGGGCTGACCATAACTTATACATGGATTCATAACTGCTTGGAGGGTTGGTGCCCCTAAGCCCCAAATTGTTCAAGGGTCAACTGCAGATGCCATATTTTCTTGATCCATTTATTCATTGATGGACAATTAGGTTGTTTCCATACAAGGTATGGAAAAGGCTTTTGTGAACAATGCTGCCATGAACATGGAGTACAGATATCTCTTTGCGATTAATGATTTCATTTCTTTTGGATATATACCCAGAAGTGGGATTGCTGGGTCATATGCTGGTTCTATTTTTAATTCCTTGAGGAACCTCCATACCATTTTACATAGTGGCTGTATGAGTTTACATTCCCACCAACAGTGTACAAGGTTTCCCTTTTTTCCATATCCTCCCTGCATTTATTATCCCTTGTCTTATTGCTAATAGATATCCTAACAGATATGAGGTGATATCTCATTATGGTTTTGATTTGCATTTTCCTGATGATTAGTGAGCACCTTTTCATGTATCAATACCTTTTGGCCAATTACATGTCTTTGGAAAAATGTCTATTCAGATCCTTTGCTGGTTTTCTTAATTGGGTTGTTTTTTGCTATTGAGTTATATGAGTTCCTCTTATATTTTGAGTATAACCCCTTATCAGACATATACTTGAAATATTTTTATTCTAGAGGTTGCCTTTTCATTTTGTTGGCAGTTTCCTTTGCTGAGTAGAGGATTTTTAGTTTGATGTAGTCACACTTGTTTATTTTTGCTTTTGTTACCTTTGCTTTTGGAGTCAAATCCAAAAAATCATTGCCAAGACCAGTGTCATAGAGCAGACACCCCTGTGTTTTCTTCTAGGAGTTTTATGGTTTCAGATCTTGCATAACTTCTTCCATGACTATAGTACAATATCTAAACCAGGAAATTGACATCAGTACAATCCACAATTGCATTCAGATTTCACAAGGTTTTTTTGGTTGTTTTGTTTTGTTTTTTGGCTATGCCATGTGGCATGCAGGATCTTAGTTCCCTGACCAGGGATCGAACCCGTGCCCCCTGCCGTGGAAGCATGGAGCCCTAACCACTGGACCACCAGGGACTTCCCTCACCAGTTTTATTTTCAATCATTTGTATTTATATGTCTATATGTGTGTATAGTTTAGTGCAGTTTTGCCACATATGTACATTCATGTAACCACCGTCACAGTCAAGACACAGAACTGTTCTATCACAAGTCTTCCTAGGAGAGCTGTTTTTAATTCACCCTTTGAAGGTTGATGTAGTCCTTCGTGACCCCCGCTTTTTATGCAGTCTCCTATAAATAGATTCATCCATCTCCTTAGGTGGGCCTTGAGCTTTATCTCCTCCTGTGCGATTATCAGAAAATCACTCTCTGCAGGATTCAGCAGAAACCCTAAGAGCAAAGGCTGGCTTTGGCAGGTGCTTATTTATTAGTGTTCCTAATTTCACTTTTTTGGGGTGGCTTTGCACCTTCTATTCTCTAGTGCCAGCTCTGAAATGTGTTTAAAAAGATGCTTTAAATTGTCTGCAAGCATTTTATTTGTTTCAATCAGAAGATTCACTCTGATTTTCTAATATGCCATATTTTGGAAACAGGTAACCATGGAAATATTAAAGAGCATTTATCTTTATAGTTTTCATTAATAGTTTTTTCATAATTAGAAAAGTTGACTTTGTTTTATCATGGTGCCGTGCATCTATGATTAGTTGATGATTAGATATATTATTCATTCAAAACCATATAAGATAATGTATTTCAGGAATGGTCATAAAATTTATAATGGACCTCTTTATGAATAGTTTAATTTTCAGTCATACATTTTATTTATTTCTATAATAGTTTTAATATTGAAATAATTAAAACAGAGAAGTTAAATAATTTCTCCAAGCTCATGGATCATTGAAAAATCTGACACCAGAGTTCACATGAGTCTTTTGCTTATCCTATTTTCTACAACTCAGATTTAAATGGTTTCGCAATTAACTTTTAAGTTGGATTTATATACCCACATACTGTACATTTCTCTGAACTTTCAAATCAGGTTAAAATGACAAATATATTTTTCAATTTCAAAAGCAAACAAAAAGAAAAGTGTAAAATCTCAAACCCTGGTTCTTAGAAAACTTAAAAGTTTGAAATTAGCATGTTTAGAAGTATTAAGCTATTGCTCAATATACAACCCATTTTTACATGAGAAGAAGAACCTGTGGAAAGTCATGTTTTCCACAGACAGATGATAGGAGGAAAATAGCTTGATTTAAGGCCAAGAGTAAATATGAGGCATTTCAAGTGTAGGTGAAAACTAATGACATTTGGTGTTTCTCTGGTTTTTATCTTATGACTTTGCAGTTTCTTCAAGTGCCAAGAAAAATAGAAAGGCCGATGTTAATGTTGGGCTAGGTTGCTTTGTTTGTCTTTTAATATAGTACTAATTTTATTTCCAAATATACTTTTTCTTCCTTCAAAGGGATTCTTAAAAGTATTTTAGTTTTCTTTAAAAGTAGGCTTAGGGAATTTATGTAAAATGTAGAAAGCATTGGCTAGTTTAAAATAAGTAAATATAACTTTTATATGGGGAATAATAATCTAGGGAAATAAGCTAGGCCACCCACTGCCAAAGATATTTGCTGTATGTCAGAGTTTATGTGGCCCTGCAGCAGCAGTTTACTGTCTAAAGACTGTGTGTTCTTATTGCTGTGGACAGATGGATTCTCCACTTGAGATTTGTAAAGATTTGTGTCAGTTCAGATCAGTGAATTGAAACAGCATTTACTGATTGCTTACTAGGAGATGTAGTTTCTGACTTCAAGAAATGTATGCTATATTGAGAAAGACTGACAGGTCCTTGTGATGTTCTTGTACTTATAAGTACAGAAGGACCCTAAGAGCACAGATTTGGGAGGAAGGGAGTTTGAAGAAATGGTGGTCAGGAAAGGCTTCATAGAAAGTGAAGTTTGAGCTGTGCCTTTAGAATTAACAGGTTTACACCAATATTCAAATGAAAGGAGAGCATTTGACCAAAATAGGTGTACTCACAATGTTACTCCCTCTCACCTGCACCCTCATTCACTCCTTTTTTCTTTGCCTTCATTAAGGCAAAATGAAAGTGTTCATGGCTGATTTTATGGGCCCTATTTTTAATGCAATTCTTAGGTTCAAGTAAAACTTCAAGCCACCTTTCCTTGCATGCCCATTCCTAGATTGTAATTTTCTAAGTTAGAAAAAAGAAAACAAAAACCAGGTTCAGCTCTTACCTTAGGAATAATGAGAGTCCATTCATTCAGTTTCTCTGGTTCCCACTATGACTTCTTGACCAATGCCTGTTTGTTTCCCTGTTCTCTTATCGTTAACACCTTGTGGTATTTCCCTGCCTGAGCTGCCTGTTCATTCATTTGCCGTCCTATCCCTGCTCCTCTCTTCACTTGAATTCATTTGCCTTAGCCCTCACCTTGCCTGGCCTAATGCATGCCATCTCCATTCCTGCACATCTGGCCCAGACATCTGCCATCTTGAGTCTCAGTGGTCATCCACCTTCCATCAGTATTTGACCAGCTTCTGGGCATGGTCTGACCCACACTGTTTACTTAGACAAGAGGTAGTCTTGATCACATTCACACTGTCTCTCTGTAGTTTTCAAACTAGGACTCAGTGCTTCCCTCCCTTCTCCCTCCACTAATTAGTTTCATTAGTATTCAATTGATATAATTAATTGTATTTCTTTTCTAATCACTGCAATTGTATCTATACTAGTAAAACTATTTTTATCCTTTATGTAATTTCACTTTTGTGTTGATTGAAACTTTCATGGGGGACAAATGTTACTTTCCTTTTGATTACTCACTTTAAAGCATCTGTGAACCAACGTAACTAAAAAATTACAAACTCACACAAACTTAGTCTTATCTGGCTTCCGAATCCTGAACGCTTTTCTTCCCACCCTACCACACTGCCTTGCTATTTTCAGTCTAAAACCTTCATGAAACATTTAACCATTTACTTCCTCTAATCTAGCTTTAAGCTGCTGATAATTTTATTCATTTGCTTAGCCTTGGGTCCAATAAGATCAAAGTTCCAACTCTATATGGACCAGTAATCCTTACTGTGTTTCTACATCAGTAAGCAATGTACTCTTGTCAACAATTTAGTCTATATGATGATGGGTTATATAAAGGACCAAAGGCAAAAGGTAGGGGAGTTAAATAGATTAGCAAGTCTTCATCACCTTTCCTAACAAGACATCAGAGTGCTGAGAAGGGAAAGTAGGTGTTTAGCATTGCAAAGAAGACAGGGTTTTGAGGCAGAACCCTGGATTTAAGTTGCAATTTTGTCCACATAGTAGCTCAGTAACTTTGGCTAAGTCTTTCAACCTCTCTGCATTATTTTCTCTTTAGTAAAAATGGAGATAATAATATGACCTCACAACATCTCAAGGATTTAAATCATAAATGTGAAAGTACTTAGAAAAATAGCACAGTGCTGGGAATAATGTAAGAAATCATTATAGGGTAGACACTGTAAGTGCTAAGTTTTGGGTATGTTTTCAAGTCATTAGTATGTGGTAACTTTCTAATACCTGCCTCATAGATTTGATTAACCCAGTAATCCAAAGGAAAAAAAAGGTAATAACATGATGTTAGCGAGCAAAGTAAACATAGAATACTTATTTTATCTATTCGCTTTTTTTCACTGCCTTTACAGGAGAGCCTTGAATTTAGGAATTCTTCGAGACCCTGGATCAGAAATTGAAGACAGACAATACCAAATAGATCTGCAGTCCATCAATATTGGTACTGCGCAGTGGGATCAACTAAAACCAGAGAAGGAAAGTGGCACAGGAGGGGTGCTAACAGAGAATGAAAGAAATTCTCAGAATCCAGCCCTTGAGTGGAATATGGCCAGCAGGTGGGAAATGGTTGAGAAGCTTTCTCCACGTTCTAATATTTCATTGACAGAAGAGCAATTGATGATACAGTCTTTAGCACGCCCAACCTAAGTGTTTTAGTATTGTTTCTGCATTTCATGATGATCATTAAATATATTTTGTAATTGTAGCTGATGATTTTGCTTAGAAACCTGCTAGTCCTACCACTGTTACACTGCAGTTATTACAAATTTAAGGTCATGTCAGAATTTTTTTTTTAAAGCTTGTTAGTTGATGAAAGGTTCCACTTCAGGCTAAGGATTCATTCACATTTTCCCTTAAAATCCATTATATTCAAAGCCAGATTTTCCTTATTATTATAAATCCTTGGCCCCCAAATGTTCCGTTAAATGGATATTCACAACTTAAAAAAACAAAGATAAAACTAAAATAAAATCAATGTAGGTACAAATAGAGAATTAAAAGAAAGAAATGAATGACTAACTCTGTGCGTGGGTTCTCAGGGAAGGTTTCACAGAATATATGGCTTTTGAATTTGTTTCCACAAAGTACGAGTGGCAGGAGAGGGGAGGGGGCATTTTGAACTAAGAAAGCTACTGCAGTATAAAAACTTGGCATGTTTTATTCACTTCTGAATACCAAGCACATAGTATCATGCTTGGCACAAAATAGGAAGTTCGTGAATATTTGAGTGAAATAGTGAGGGATCGAATGATTAGATGATTAAGGAAAGCTAACAAATCAAGTGACTGAATGTGAGTGTTCCTGAGAGATACTGATTCAAATAAAGACAAGAAATTTTAGATCTGGTGCTGTTTAGTTCTGCTGATTAATCTTGACAGAAATACAAACAGAACCATAATATCATTAGATTTTTGTTTTTCAATAGGTATTACAGGTAGAACTCAAAAGATATACAGTGAAGAATAATTTACTCCCTTCCCTAACCATTATTAAATGGCAGTCTTTATAATGGTTTTCATTTATTCCTCCTGATACATTACTCACATTTTGTCTGTAATCATAATGTGTTTCTGTGTGAATGATTGGGAGAAGGAAGTAGGGAAGTTAAGCATAAGGAATCATCAAATTTTAAAACTTGCAGATCTCTTGCTTCCAAAACCTTAATTTTTCAGCTGACGGAATACATCAGGGTTCAATCAGAGCAGGACAACCGCTATAAGTATTGTAACATACGGGATTTATTTTAGGAATAAGACCTTATCCAATTGTGGAAGAAGCTGGGTGACCTGGGTAAAAATTTGTAGCACCCCAGGGAACCTGGGAAGCCAGGCACGTCCAGTGGCTGGAGGGAGCACCGAAGGCTGGTAGGCAAGTCCATGGGAGGTTATTGCTTCTGCTTCTGGAGTTGAGCCTACAGTTGCTATTGGCCAGCAGAGCCAACAATCAGGAAAAAGTCACAAAGGTGGGAAGAGTGAGGACAAGCTGGAATCTGCTGGTACCTCTGCATCGTAATTTCACTGCTATTTAAAACAGTATGACTGTCAGAGAATATTGTCTGTTATTTCTCTTCCACATTCCAACTCCCTTGCAATTTTCTCTCTAAACTCTGAACCATTCTTAGCAAGTTATGGAACAAAACCACTACAGCAAACTACGTTTGAGGAGATTCCTTTGCTTGTCCAGTGTCACTTAAAAATACAGCTAAGTGTGGAACCTCGGTTTGCTTCCTCTTAGTCAGCTACTTTTCTTGTACTCAGTACTCTGACGCCTTACTCTTATGCTAAGTTCATTGTTAGTTAATCACTTCTTTTTCTTTTAGCAACCATTTTTACTACATCTGGGCTTACTTTTATAATCTGAGGTAATGAAGTGATGAGAACTAAAATAACCTGTACTGATGTCTGCCATGTGCAGGTTACACATTAAAATCACTATTGCTATTTGACATGGTGATGAGAGCTTTCGGGGTGTGTGGGATGGTGTGGAAAGTTTATCTTGTAATTTCCTGAAAATGCCAATGAGCCTTAATTCTCCAAGTTAATATGATTTTCTTGTTTGTAATATTTAAAGATAAAATTTGAATAGACTTGAAAACTGCAGTTAAATAAATAATTTAGTTTTTATAGCAAATGCTTTTGTTTGGCCCTCTCACTATCTGTGTTTGATTTCCCTGGGTAAATTATCTTTCTGACTTTACTGAGAGAAATAGAACATATTTATTTGTTTGAGTATTTTGATGTACATGGACCAAATTACATATACTACCCTTTGGCCTTTTTCACCACACATAGGATTTTTTTTTTAATTAATTAATTATTTTTATTTTTGGCTGCGTTGAGTCTTCATTGCTGCGCAAGGGCTTTCTCTAGTTGTGGCGAGCGGGGGATACTCTTCGTTGTGGTGCGTGGGCTTCTCATTGCAGTGGCTTCTCTTGTTGCGGAGCATGGGCTCTAGGTGTGAGGGCTTCAGTAGTTGTGGCACTCAGGCTCAGTAGTTGTGGCTCGCAGGCTCTAGAGCTCAGGCTCAGTAGTTGTGGTGCACGGGCTTGGTTGCTCCGCGCCATGTGGGATTTTCCCAGTCCAGGGCTTGAACCTGCGTTCCCTGCACTGACAGGCAGATTCTCAACAACTGCGTCACCAGGGAAGACCCACAGATAGGATTTTTTGAAATTGTTATTACTATGTTTTCTTAGCAGGCTGTATTTGAATTTGACACGATCGTAAAATCTATCCATTCTATGCTTCACAGGGTTAGTAACATTGACTATGTGGAAGTATGGCACTGTGTTGCTATTAAAGTACCTGAAGCATGAATAATGTCTTAATTCTGAGAGATCAGGACTATTCCATCTGACTGTTGATCTCTTACATTTTTACTTTTTTGTTTTTTGTATTTGCTTCTGATTTTTTTTTTAACATCTTTATTGGAGCATAATTGCTTTACAATGGTGTGTTAGTTTCTGCTTTATAACAAAGTGAATCAGCTATACATATACATATATTCCCATATCTCTTCCCTCTTGCGTCTCCTCCCTCCCACCCTTCCTATCCCACCCGTCTAGGTGGTCACAAAGCACCGAGCTGATCTCCCTGTGCTATGCGTCTGCTTCTCACTAGCTATCGATTTTACATTTGGTAGTGTATATATGTACATGCCACTCTCTCACTTTGTCTCAGCTTACCCTTCCCCCTCCCCGTGTCCTCAAGTCCATTCTATAGTAGGTCTGCATCTTTATTCCCGTACTACCCCTAGGTTCTTCAGGGCCATTCTTTTTTATTTAGATTCCATATATATGTGTTAGCATACGGTATTTGTTTTTCTCTTTCTGACTTACTTCACTCTGTATGACAGACTCTAGGTCCATCCACCTCACTACAAATACCTCAATTTCGTTTCCTTTTATGGCTGAGTTTTATTCCATTGTATGTATGTGCCACATCTTCTTTATCCATTCATCTATCAACGGACACTTAGATTGCTTCCACCTCCTGGCTATCGTAAATAGAGCTGCAATGAACATTGTGGTACATGACTCTTTTTGAATTATGGTTTTCTCAAGGTGTATGCCCAGTAGTGGGATTGCTGGGTCATATGGTAGTTCTATTTTTAGTATTTTAAGGGACCTCCATACTGTTCTCCATAGTGGCTGTATCAACTTACATTCCCACCAACAGTGCAAGAGGGTTCCCTTTTCTCCACACCCTCTCCAGCATTTATTGTTTGTAGATTTTTTGATGATGGCCATTCTGACTGGTGTGAGGTGATACCTCATTGTAGTTTTGATTTGCATTTCTCTAATGATTAACGCTGTTGAGCATTCTTTCACGTGTTTGTTGGCAATCTGTATATCTTCTTTGGAGAAATGTCTATTTAGGTCTTCTGCCCATTTTTGGATTGGGTTGTTTGTTTTTTTGATATTGAGCTGCATGAACTGCTTGTAAATTTTGGAGATTAATCCTTTGTCAGTTGCTTCATTTGCAAATATTTTCTCCTATTCTGAGGGTTGTCATTTCATCCTGTTTATGGTTTCCTTTGCTGTGCAAAAGTTTTTAAGTTTAATTAGGTCATATTGTTTATTTTTGTTTTTATTTCCATTTCTCTAGGAGGTGGGTCAAAAAGGATCTTGCTGTGATTTATGTGATTTATAGAGTGTTCTGCCTATGTTTTCCTCTAAGAGTTTTATAGTGGCTGGCCTTACAGTTAGGTCTTTAATCCATTTTCAGTTTATTTTTGTCTGTGGTGTTAGGGAGTGTTCTAATTTCATTGTTTTAGATGTAGCTGTCCAGTTTTCTCAGCACCACTTATTGAAGAGGCTGTCTTTTCCCCATTGTATATGCTTGCCTCGTTTATCAAAGACAAGGTGACCATATGTGCGTGGGTTTATCTCTGAGCTTTCTATCCTGTTCCATCGATCTATATTTCTGTTTTTGTGCCAGTACCGTACTGTCTTGATTACTGTAGCTTTGTAGTATAGTCTGAAGTCAGGGAGCCTGATTCCTCCAGCTCTGTTTTTCTTCTCAAGATTGCTTTGGCTATTTGGGGTCTTTTGTGTTTCCATACAAATTGTGCAATTTTTTGTTCTAGTTCTGTGAAAAGTGCCATTGGTAGCTTGATAGGGATTGCATTGAATCTGTAGATTGCTTTGGGTAGTATAGTCATTTTCACAATGTTGATTCTTCCAATCCAAGAAAATGGTATATCTCTCCATCTGTTTGTATCATCTTTAATTTCTTTCATCAGTGTCTTACAGTTTTCTGCATACAGGTCTTTGGTCTCCTTAGGTAGGTTTATTCTTTTTTATTTTATTCTTTTTGTTGGCATTTTATTCTTTTTGTTGCAATGGTAAGTGGGAGTGTTTCCTTAATTTCTCTTTCAGATTTTTCATCATTAGTGTATAGGAATACAAGAGATTTCTGTGCATTAATTTTATATCCAGCTACTTTACGAAATTCATTGATTAGCTCTAGTAGTTTTCTGGTAGCATCTTTGGGATTCTCTCTATATATTATCATGTCATCTGCAAACAGTGACAGTTTTACTTCTTCTATTCCGATTTGGATTACTTTTATTTCTTTTTCTTCTCTGATTGCTGTGCCTAAAACTTCCAAAACTATATTGAAAAATAGTGGTGAGAGTGTGCAACCTTGTCTTGTTCCTGATCTTAGTGGAAATGGTTTCAGTTTTTCACCATTGAGGACGATGTTGGCTGTGGGTTTGTCATATATGACCTTTATTATGTTGAGGTAAGTTCCCCCTATGCCTGCTTTCTGAAGAGTTTTTATCATAAATGGGATTTGAATTTTGTCGAAAGCTTTCTCTGCATCTATTGAGATAATCATATGGTTTTTCTCTTTCAATTTGTTAATGCAAATTAAAGTTTAATTGCATTAAATTTAATGCAAATTAAATTTTAATTGCATTAGAAAGTCACCAGATAGTGTTCCTCTTGGAAGGAAAAGAAAAAAACCACACACGCACACACACACACACACACTAAAATGGTCTTCAACTCTTAACTAAATACTTGATTTTTAAAGTTACTTTACAAATCAAATGACTTATCCTTATGACTATTTAAAAATAAGAGAAATCTGTAAAAATAGGTATAGTTAATAAAATTATAACCAATAATTTTCCAAAAAGTATGTTATATATATTTATTGTTCATAATAAATGTGTGTGAATATTACTGTTTTTTACATTTAGGAATATCCATTCTAAGGGATTATCTCAGTTGATTATCACAAGTCTTAAGTATCTTCTGGTCTATCTTTCTGTAGTATTTCTAGTTTACTAATTTTTTCTTAAATTATATCTAAAATTCTGTTTATTAATCTATTATATGTTTAATTTTAGTAACTACATTTTTTATTTCTGGATACTCTGTTTGGTTGTTTTTTTAAATCCATTTTACCTTTCTTGATAGTACTTTGGTTTTTTCCTCCTGTTTTTCATTCCGTCCTATATGTCTTTAATGATCTTAAAGAAATTTATTGTATTGTCCATATGTGGAAATTCCATTATCAGAAGTTCTTGATAATGAATTTGATAATGGGGTTGAATTCTCCTATTGCTAAAAAAAAAAAAAAATTTGGAGTGCATATAAAATCTGTGATTAGGAGTTTATCTTCAGTGGTCTTTGTTCCTGGGAATCCTTTTTGTCGGCTTGAACGCATATTTTTCCAAAGAGATTTTACATTTATTTCTGACTGATGCCCTGGGGTTATCAAAGGTCTGATGCCACTTTTATATGAATAACTCAATATGGGTATTCCTGGACCAACACAAGTAATATAAGTTACAGCTTCCAAACACACATGGGGTAGTCCCATTATTTTTAATTTTCCCATTATTTTTATTTTAATTTTTAAGTTGAAAAAGCAGGGAGATCTCTGTTTTTTCAATAATCCCTCGTGCCAAATCAGGCAAACTTCCTTGTTTTTTTCTATTTCTGATTGGAAGTTGTTTTTCTGACCTTTTAATGGCCCCAGATCTAAGTTGGCAGCTTGTTTCAAAATCCTTGCCTGTCAGGGATGTAAGGATTAGCCTGTTGTCTCAATATGGCCATTAAAAATCTATTCCCTTGGTTTACTGAGAGTGGCTAGGACCCTGAAGTCATTAACAATGTCAGTTAATACTTTGAGTTTTACTTCCCTCTTTTGTTAGTTTACTAGATTATTATCTAGTAAAATATTAGCAGAATTTAATTCTTGTTGTAGTTACTTCTTCCGTGTTTATTTTTACTTTCTTTTGAATTCAGCCTTGAAAATACTTGAATCTATAAAAAAGTTTTTATGATTTAAAAAATATGTATCCTTAACGCAAATACTTACCAGCGATAACACAAAAGAAAAGTTAGCACTGTGTACCAGTGAAGTTCTAGTTTTATAAGAATATTGACTTAAAAAACTTTTTAAAAAATTTCTAACATCATAGGTCTTCCATATGTTGTGTTAATTAATTCACATAGTGGGAAAAAATTATGATACAAGCAAGTACTTTTTTTTCCCCATCAGTGCTTCAGCTAAGGTTTGCTCTTAGTTGGTTCCCTGCCATGTTTTCCATTTTAAGGTATTTTTAATACATCGTATATTTTAGCACTCCCCTATGAGAGCACATCAGATGTTACATGTTTCTCACATTGGTCATTTTATGGAATTTGAGCTATTAGGCTATAATTGTGGTGTCTCTCAGGATCTCAGCCCTTCCTCTGTATTCAGATTTTAATACTTCTTCTATTCACCAGATCTCTTAATTCTTTAAAATTGACTTTCTTGAAATCCAATACTTATGTGTCACAGAACCAGATGATCCAATTTGCTTTTTTGGCAGACACCATAGAAAGCTCTGCCCATTGCACAGTTTCAACAAAAGATACTAGTATTCTCTAGACTATTCTGGTAGAAAAGGATATAGACAGACTTGAGTTTTATCTGGGCTTTTTCATGAGATAACTTATGCCAATTCTCTGATCTCAACTTGGTCATTTTATAATAAAAGAGAATAATAGGGACATATTTACAAGGAATATTAAATTAATGGTTCCAAGGAACTTTTGAGGTACAGCTTGCTAGTAAAACATAGAACTGTATTATTTCATGAAATGAAAACTAAGAATATGGGTAGTAGACTTGAAGATCTGCACTAGCACAAGCTTTGGTTTCTCAGTAAGATTTTCCAATTTTATCTTCTACGATGAACGCAATACTTCCTTTGAAATTATTAGCAATTAGCCATTTTGAATGTAGAGTAGGAATAGTGTGCTAAATAACTGATCAAAAGGTGAGAATGTATAAAGAAAAATTAAAATAGAGGTCAAATGCTGCTCTGTTATCAACTTGCCCTGCGGGCCCAGTTGTGGAACCTTTGTTCCAACTGGGTGGTCTTAGCCCAGTCCCTGAACTTCATTTCCTCATAGATAATATGGGGCTAGTAATGTTCCTTACTTCACATACAGGGTTGCTGTATCAAAGTCACAAAAGCCATTTCACAAACTGTAAAGGCAGTCATAATCTATGAACTCAGATAGTTCTTAGAGTTAAAAAAAAAAAATCAAAGATTAAGAGGATATGCTTGTGAACCTAATGAGATTGGAAAGATGGCAGTTGTCAAGCAGAATGTCAGAAATATTAAAACTAGGAAATTAAAAATGATCACAAAATAGTAAGATTATTTTTGGTAGCAAGAGAGATCCTAAACTGTAAAAACAAAAGGAATTAAAAATAGAAAAAGTAATTTATTGAAAGGTCCTAGGATGCTCTTAATATGAAATTGATTAATTACATCTGAACTTCTCAGTGATTTTTTTATATGAATCTGAAGTTAAGAATTGAAGTTACAAAATTATGATTATAAAATGTACAGATAGACACACTCAAAATAATTATGTAATTTTGTCGTACATGTTTGTAGTACAGAGACTTGTACAAATTTAATGAAAATTATCCTTAAAAATGAAACAGCTAATATATTTTTTTTTTGAAAAAGCTAATAATTTTTACTTTATCTTTTAGCATACGGCGGCATCAAGAAAGAAGAGCAATTTTGACTCCCATTTTAACAGATTTTTCTGTCCGAATAACTGGAGCACCGGCCATCATTTTCACCAAAGTAATTTCTCCAGAAAATATGCACACTGAGGTTAGAAATTAATTTAGGTTTTATTTTAGTCTAAATATTGGAGCAGCTTTTCGTGTGTTAGGAGTTTTCATAGTTTCCGTGCATAGGATATCAAATTAGCTTATTATTAATAAGTTATTGTAGCTAATAATTATTAAGTACTTTATAGTACTCTTTAGGTATTGCTTTTCATGTAATAACTCATTTAATCCTTATAATAATCCTATTAACTTCTCCTACTGTCCTCGTTTTGTAGATGAGGAAACTGAAGCATAAAGAGTTAACTTGTCTAAATATTCACAAATAGGAAGCAGAACATGGTGTGAACCCAACTGGTCTGGCTCCTGGCCATACACTCCTGACCTCTGCCGCCTCTTTCTAATGAAAGCAACAATAATATTGACAGATCACTTAGGGTTCTCACATGGATTACCTTACAAAGAGAGTTCTACATGAATTACCTTATTTACTCTTCACAGAATCCATATGAGGTGGATATTATTAGTATACATATTTTATAGATGAGGAAACTGAGATCAAAAGAAATTAAGTAACTTGACCAATCTTACTAGCCAATTACTAACGGATCCAGGTTTGAAGTCTAATCACTATGGTATACTGCCTCCATGCCTAGAATAGAAATGTAATAATAATGTGATCCATCATAACTTTAAAAATATTCTTCATAAAAGTTTGTTCTGCTAAAAACTTGATAAACTTTTTGATCATTCACAGAGTTATAGGCAGTTGTTATAAAAAGTTCAGAAAAATTAGGCACAGATTAAATATATTATTAATCTAAGGTGATAAAAGTTTACATCATTCTTTGAGTTTTTAAAAAACAATATTTTGGGGCTTCCCTGGTGGTGGAGTGGTTAAGAACCCGCCTGCCAATGCAGGGGACATGGTTTCGAGCCCGGGTTCGAGCGCTGGTCTGGGAAGATCCCACATGCCGCGGAGCAACTAAGCCCGTGCGCCACAACTACTGAGCCTGTGCTCTAGAGCCTGCGTGCCACAACTACTGCAGCCCGTGCATCTAGAGCCCATGCTCCACAACAAGAGAAGCCACCACAATGAAGAGCAGCCCCCGCTCACCGCAACTAGAGAAAGCCCACGCACAGCAACGAAGACCCAATACGGCCAAAAATAAAAATAAATAAATTTATATAAAAAACAAACAAAAAAATATTTTGTATGTGTTATCTTATTTGATGTTTGTAATTGCCCTATAGGGAAAGTTAGGTTAGGCAGGATATCTTTATATCCACAAAAGGTATATAAAAATTAAGTAAGTCTACTTATATCTTTCAGTTACTTAGTAACACAATTGGTTTAAAATACACAAATATATTCCCTTCGTCATTACTTGAGGAATAAAATAAGAATTCTAACTATAATGAGTAAATTTTGGAAACTTTTTGGGGGGAATGTTTATTTAACCAGAAAAAGGGCATCATTTCCGACATGCTTTTCTTTATGGCTTTATTAAAAGCTGCTCTAAGCTGTGTAGTTTGTATTTGGACCCATTATAAGTCTCCTTAAATCCATTCTCTTGGATGACACTATTAAGGAGAAGGTTTGTTGGACATTTCCAAGCATTTGAACATTGTCCACATGCACTTCATGACAAGAGGCAGGGCTTCTGCTTATTAAGTGAAACTTCTGGATTTTTCATTTCTGTTTTCCTTCCCTGAATGGTTTTCCAGCAATGAATGTTCAAGTGACTCAGTTATGCAGAACAACACCAGTTAAGTAGTGGACAGCTACCTAATGCTGCCAAGATTTTAGCAGTTTAAAGAAGTGAAATTAATTAGTCTAGCTACCTTTGGCTTCAGCACTCCATTTTGTTATAAATCATTTGGAGTGTATCCTTTGGAGAATACTCAGACCATACCACTTGTGACTGTAATTGCTGCCTATAGTTGCCTGTTTACATCTGTCTGCCCACCTAGATTGTAACCTTCTCAAGAGCAGATTGCCCTTCAAGGCCAGCCTCACTCTCTGTGATATTCCTAGCACTCTAGTATGCTGCATGGTACTTGGGAGATGCTCACTAAATATTGGTCCGTCTGAGTGGGTGAACAAGATTATGGTAAAGAATTACATCATTGCCTACATATTGAAACAATGATAGTAGTTTGACGTATGAAAAGCCAAACGTACATGAAATGGTGAAAAATTCTTAGTGTGTTTCCCTGTGACTAGCACATGGCCTGGTGCACAACAGGCCCTCATAAATGTTTATTAAATTAATCCATTAAACTGTTGAGTGGCCGTGCTCACCATTTCTGCTATTCTCATTAACAGATGAACTCAAGTCCCAGGAGAATTCATCAACATCGTAAAGGTCTAATAAGTAAGAATGATAAATTATCATCTAATGGCTATCATGTTTCTTTATCTCTATTCAACCTTTTTTTCTTTCAGGAGATTTTAGTGTGTGGCCACTCCTTGGAAGTGAATATAACCACAAACCTGGACTTCTTCCTAAGTGTGGCTCAAGTTCAACTCTTACATCAGTTAATAGTAGCAAATATGACTGGAGTGGAACCATCAAGCAAAGCCACAGAGGTAACTATTACCTGATTTTGATTAGGCTTACTGCATTTGTGCCAACTTTACATTGATAATAGGAAAACAAAAATTAAATGCTTTCTGCTAATTAATCTATTTAATTTTATTCAAAATATGGACATAAATCATTTTGGATTGGTGTTCTTTATTTTTGAAATTTGTTTTGTCTCTTTTCCTGTAATTTATCATGCACCTTCGCAGAATTGCTGTGGCCCAGCCCCAGAAAAGCCTCTGTTAAAAACATGATTTTATTGCCCTGCTGCAATTTTTAAAGTGCAGTGCACAAAACCTGATATAGCTTTCACTTACTCAGATACATTACAGGGACAGGGCCTCTTTTGGAAGTGAACTTTGTGAGAGTACTGTGGGAATATCTTCAATAAATAACTTCTAAAGCATTCGTTTCCCATGCTCAGTGAAGAATGGACACAATCAAAAAACTTGAATGCCTGCCTAGAATTTTAATTTTGATCCAGTGTTCATTGGAAGCCTACATTGTAACCACAAAGCATGTCAGCATGAAACAAAGAAAGCTGCTTGTTAGATGCTTCTCAAAATATTTTTTCTTTGCTTTTTGTTTCCGTACTTCTATAATCATATCTGTACTTAGAATAAATCTTTTATAAAATCTCTAGTGAAGAAACTGTTTATCTTTGAAAAAGGCATTGCTTATATTTTTGTCATGAGTTATGCAGAAGGCTCTAAGTGCTATTTATTAAGGAGGAAGGGAAGGAGGAGGTGTTCACTGAGAGCCACTTGATGCTAAGCAAGCGTGCCAGGTACTTTTATGTAAGTTAACTCATATATCTTCAAGCATGTTATTACAACCACTCTGTGAGGTACATGTGAACATTATCACCATTTTACAGATTAGGATATTGTGACTCAGAGGTAATAAGTGACCTGTCTGAGATCATACACACATAACTAAAAAATGGTAGATCTGAGGTTTTAATTTAAGTCTTTCAAATCAGTGCTTTTTTCATTCTGCCATGGTTGCTGTACTATAACTGTTACATTAGTCTGAATCACCTTTATTTTTTTAATTATTTAAAAATGATAAAGCTTTTAACTTTAATAAAGAAAGATTCTCTAACTATATCATCTTTTACCACCCATGATTTGTTTGCTCAGTATCTTTTTTAAAAGGACTATAAAGCTGTATGCTCTTCAAAATATTGACTTTTTCCCCAATGTATTTTAGACAATCCATAAGAATATAAATATATGATATGAAAATAAGCAGAGCAAAAATATTTCCCCATGGCATTTTCAATGAAATCCTTGAAGGAGGTTGGGTTGGAAACAAATTCCTATATTATTTGTGCCAATTTTATGAATCTATCATGTCAGTGAAATCTAACTCACGGATTTCTTTTTTATTTCTTTTTTATTTTTATTTTTAAAACATCTTTATTGGAGTATAATTGCTTTACAATGGTGTGTTAGTTTCTGCTTTATAACCAAGTGAATCAGCTGTACATATACATATATCCCCATATCTCCTCCCTCTCACGTCTCCCTCCCACCCCTCTAGGTTGTCACAAAGCACCGAGCTGATCTCCCTGTGCTATGCGACTGCTTCCCACTAGCTATCTGTTTTACATATGGTAGTGTATATATGGCCATGCCACTCTCTCTCACTTCGTCCAGCTTACCCTTCCCCCTCCCCATGTCCTCAAGTCCATTTTCTACATCTGTGTCTTTATTCCTGTGCTACCCCTAGGTTCTTCAGAACCTGTTTTTTTTAGATTCCATATATATGTGTTAGCGTATGGTATTTGTTTTTCTCTTTCTGACTTACTTTACTCTGTATGACAGACTCTATGTCCATCCACCTCACTACAAATAATTCAATTTCGTTTCTTTTTATGGCTGAGTAATATTCCATTGTATATATGTGCCACATCTTCTTTATCCATTCATCTATTGATGGGCACTTAGGTTGCTTCCATGTCCTGGCTATTGTAAATAGAGCTGCAATGAACATTGTGGTACATGAATCTTTTTGAATTATGGTTTTCTCAGGGTGTATGCCCAGTAGTGGGATTGCTGGGTCATATGGTAGTTCTATTTTTAGTTTTTTAAGGAACATCCATACTGTTCTCCATAGTGGCTGTATCACTTTACATTCCCATCAACAGTGCAAGAGGGTTCCCTTTTCTCCACACCCTCTCCAGCATTTGTTGTTTGTAGATTTTTTGATGATGGCCATTCTAACTGGTATAACTCACAGATTTCTGATGTGTTTTAGGAATTTATAGAACTTAGCAAGTTGATTGCTAACTGTTTACCTACCTGCTTCTAATGCCTTTTAGTAGGGTCTGATTTGAGTAAATAAGGCACACTCAGAGTTAGATTTCTAACAACTCCTACCTGAATGTCAAGTCATTCCTCACAGTTCCATAAACGAGCTAGGATTGTTTTTGTTGTTTTAAAA
Organism: Balaenoptera acutorostrata; assembly: GCF_949987535.1. Classification (NCBI taxonomy): domain Eukaryota; kingdom Metazoa; phylum Chordata; class Mammalia; order Artiodactyla; family Balaenopteridae; genus Balaenoptera; species Balaenoptera acutorostrata. The sequence goes on along the minus strand of NC_080080.1, from coordinate 37,343,520 downwards.
ATGTGTCTGTGGTCCTTATTCCTTCTTGGAGATGATACTAAAAGTACAGACAATATACTGAAATACAGTAGAGACAATACACTGAAAAATGATTAAGATGGCAAATTTTATTTTATGTGTGTTCTACCACAATTGAAAAAAAAAGTACAAACTCTCTGAAGACAATTTGGTCCTATCCCCAGCCTCAGTGGGATATGTCTGTGAAATTTCAATATTAAAAAAAAGACTTTCCATGAACTAGAAGAATGTTTTTCTATTCATAAATGAGTAGCACAACTCATATCTGATAGTCTAAGAACATAAAGATATTGTAAGAATTGGTATAATTTCTTCCTTAAATATTTGATAGAATTCACCAGTGACCCATCTAGGCCTGATGCTTTCTGTTTTGGAAGGTTATTAATTATTGATTCAATTTCTTTAATATATGTAGGCCTATTCAGATCCTCTTATTTCTTCTTATGTGAGTTTTGTTAGATTCTGTCTTTCAAGGAATTGGTTCATTTTCTTGAAATGGTTATCAAATTTGTGAGCTTGGTCATAGTATTCCTTTATTATTCTTTTAATTTCCATAGAATCTGTCGTTATGTCCCCTCTTTCATTTCTGATGTTAGTAATTTGATTCCTCTCTTTTGGCTTTTTCTTTGTTTGCTTGTTTTTTGGTTTTTGGTTTTTGTTTTTTTGGTTAGCCTGGCTAGAGGCTTATTAATATTATTGATCTTTTTAAGGAATCAACTTTGGGTTTTATTTGCTTTATTGGATTTTCTGTTTTCAATTTCATTGATTTCTGCTCTAATTATTTCTTTTTTCCTGCTTACTTTTGATGGTGTTAATATTTTCAAACAGTTTTTCACAAGGTTTCTTTTGAAACTTTAATTCTGAAAATTATTCAAGAACATGAAAAGGAGATTTTGTTTGTAGAGGAAGCATATCTACGCTGTTAACAAAGGGGACGAAAGATGGACAGATATTTGGAAATTGAAGTGAAAACTGTGGAACAATATAAGGATTATTACTCGAACCAATATTTAATATTAATTTTAATTATATACACAACTAACACATAATAAAACTTACAAGTATATAGCTAAAAGAGAAGCACTTCTGGCAATAAAATGACCAGCTGATGGTTTAAGCAAATTGCCTCCCATGTTGATTAAAACTTTTCCAATATTTTTGCTCTAAAAATGTACTCATTGCTTAGTGATCAAGCAGCCTGTATTTGTACACTTCGGTTTTCAGTGTTTCCTTCAAGTGTTTATGACTTCCATGATTGCTGGTTCCCAGAATATTCAATTTCTTCATTTTATATTAACCTTTTTTTTGTCTCTATACATATTATGATAGGCTGAGAAAGTACATGCGAAAAAACATTTAGTATTCAAAAAGCCAAAATTAATTCCATATTGCAAAGTACACGGCCTTCTATATTTTATTCTATAGTTCATGTCTTTATGATAACATCTGTCTCTATAGTACTAGTACAACAGGAATGTTATTTGGGTTTCTTACATTCTAGTTCCCTGCCATTTACATGAGGTGGGAGTTAACCTCCTAGATAACTTCACAGTCAAATCTAAATGTACAATTCTAATTTTTCTCCAAAAATAGAGCTCTACTACTCATCCTTGGTTTCTTTCCCAATGTTTAGCAGGGCAAAATTGGTTTACTCTTTAGAAGATTCTTTACCTTCTTATAAGGTGGTCTAGATCCCATAAAGGCCCAATTATATAAAAGTGGTTGTTAGTAATATAATCATAACATTCATGCAAGAAGAATTAACAAGGGAGATAGTTCAGTTACATGTACCAGTAAATGTCAGGAAACTTTTTAAAGAGAATATGACTAAACAAAGAGTTAAAGTATTTTAATTTGTGCAAGTCTGTTTATGGGCTAATAATGCAGACCATTTTTATATGATATCAAAAAGAAACTAAACATCATTTTAAGTGTTCCTAAAGCTATTGGCATGCAGGACATTATAAAATGTTGTTAAAAAATAAAGCAAAAAATTCTACTTTTTTAACATTTTATTCCAGTTGCAGTCACCCCAAAAACAAAAATACACCATAAAAAAAGATAATTTGTATAGAGTGATTATAATTTATATCAGAGTGATTTAAACTGAGATGAAAGCTGAGTAACCTATCTGAACTCTATAAAATTATAAACAGTATAGATAAAATACTAAAACTAGCCTGTTTACTTGAAATGGTTAATTTTTTTTATAATGCAATGTTACTTTTATCGAAGTAGTGCATGAATTTTAACAACCAAATGTTGCTAAACTAAATATATCAAAATAGTGTCAGTACACTGACATCCCCACCTCATCCTGCTTAGCCATTTTTAACTCTGTAAGCCTTGTCTTCTGGTATTTATCCCATCTTTCTGAATAAAATGAATAGACTACCATCTCTTGATTTACTCATTTTAGTATTACCTATTCACTTGCTGTTTACTGTAGATGAAGATTCTGTCTCTTTTACACTTCTCTTCCACTCTTACATTTTCCCAGTATTCTTATATCATGTTTTTAAAGTCAGTATGAATTGTTTTCATTATAAAGACTATGTAAATATTGTTCATTGCTTAGTGAAGTAATATGATGTGATTATATTTCCTCTCTTTATAGTCTTCTGTTTTTCTTAAAGTTAATCATTGCCACATTCTTTTTATTTGCTCAGTTTTTTTGTTTTTTTTTTAAATCTCTACCTCTTCTCTCATTCTCTCCAACCCGCCCCAAACCCTCACCAGTGACTCTACGTAATGCCTGGCAATTTAATTTTTCACACTTTGAAACTTATAAAATAATGTCAACTCTGTTTTTACCCTTGGAACCATTTTTCGTGAAGTCTTCATTTTTCCTTCTCCTTTCTGGACCAGTAGTTCTCTAGACCTGCTACACACTTGACACAACTGAGCCAGATGAGAGAAGGTTGTGATTTTTGAGGTTAATGGTAGAGTGTTGGGAAATTATAGGGTATCAAGTAAGTAATGTTTTTTCCTATGAATATAAATAAGTAAAATCACCAATATCTTTATCCCACCATTCTAAAATATTAGGTATTTTGAGTTCCTATATAGAAACAGTATAATAGTATAGAAAAATATTGTAATAGAACTTATTATACATGCCTAATATAGTTTACGTGGGTGTTTTTACAATTTGCTATAAAATAGAATATAATATATAAGTTGGACTTTTTTGAGCTATGATTAAGTATATGCCCTAGGAGTGGTGGCGAAGGTTGTTTTTTGGTAGTATTATTATCTTAGCTTGGAAATTATCTGCTTTGGAGTTGTGCTTCATTTTAGGAATGGAAATTCTTGTTTTTTTGTCAATGGTGAAAAATTCTTACAAGGCATACTTGACCAACCTAAGGATTGCTAGGAGTCGTTGGAACTACAAACTTAAGAGTAAAGAAGAAGGGGGACTTCCCTGGTGGTCCAGTGGCTAAGACTCCATGCTCCCAATGCAGGGGGCCTGGGTTCAATCCCTGGTCAGGGAACTAGATCCCACATGCATGCCACAACTAAAGAGGCTGCATGCCGCAACTAAAGAGACTGCATGCCACAACGAAGATCCCGCATGCCACAACTAAGACCCGGTGCAGCCTAACTAACTAAATAAATAAATATTTTTTTAAAAAGAGTAAAGAAGAGGGGAAGGGACTTTGAGTGGTGGTGTAGAAGCAGATGTTTTCTGGAGTAGAACTTTAGGCAAGATGAGCAAAATAGAGGCTAATATACCTTGAGAAAACACGTGAGTGGAGGTAGGGTTTGAAAGCAGGAAATAAGACTGGTTCGGGAGAGGATGTTGATGTTCTGGTCTATCTCAGTGCTTTCTATCTTGAGGTGGACATGAGTGGGAGAGGCCATTTCAGAGGTTACCTATTTCTGTAACCTCTGTAACGTTTCTCCTTTAGAAAAGGAGATAGGAATATTGGATAACATGGATGTGGTGACTTTCCATCAGTGTTACTATGCTGAGTATTTGTTTCCCTTCAGAGGCACCTAGATTGACTACTTGTAACCAGGCAATAAACCCAGGCTCCAATAAAATATGGATTCAAGCAGAGCCTTAAATGGACAAGAGGCCCTCTGAGGAAATACCTTGAATTTCTTAAAATCTAGACCTGGAAAAGATATTAAGTATTTTACTACCTATTCTCTCCAAGGGAAGGACTTCTTAGGTACATTGAGCTATCACACCTGTCTCAGTTTTAGTTAGGCCTTGTAAATGTTAAAAATAGTATAATTTTCTCCTGGTAAGTTTACGCTTAGAGAGAAACATGCCATAGTTACTTCAAGGTAGATGCTAAACATCAAGAAAACAAGAAATATTTTAATTTTCCAGCCACACTAATATTTAGCCCATATGTTGGGTTGGCCAAAAAGTTCGTTTGGATTTTTCTGTAACATCTTAGGGAAAAGCCCGAATGAGCTTTTTGGCCAACTCAATAGATTTCTTGACCAGAAATCCAGTGAATACAGTAAGTTTTCCTAAGGCACTATTAAACTGTCTGTCCTAGTCTTTTTCAGCAGTATTCAATGAGGGCTTACTCTATACCAGATATACTGGCTACAGACTGATAGAGGTATGAAAAATAAACATACTGTGGTCCCTGCCCTCTAGGATTTTATAATATGGTTGAAAAATACAACATAGACAAATGGATTTACAGCTAAGACCTCAGAGGAGTAAACAAAAAGTGTCAAATAAGCTCTATGGAAAATTAGTGCTATAACAAGTATTCAGAATAAGAAGAGAAGACTTTAGGCTGGGTGGTCTGAGATCTAGCTTCATGGAGAAATTGGGGTTGAATAGGCAGAGAATAGTGACCTGCTTCTTTACTCAGTAAATATTGAACCCTTTCTATGTGTCAAAAACTACTATGGATACTGGGGTGACAGCATTAAACAAAGAAGGTGAAGTTTCTGATTTCATATTCTAGTGCTCATATATTCAGTGATATGAAGATTGACACTAATAAACAAATAATTAGAACTAGATCAATGTATATATTGATATCTATATAACTAGTAATACATGACTATATATATGTATATACATACATACATATATACATACATACACACAAATATACGCACACATCCATGCACATAACTAGTTGCATTCAGCACTTCCTATTTGCCAAAAGTTATTCATGTGGTTACACCTAGCTCTAAGGGAGGCTGGAAATGTAGTCTTTCTAATACAAGACCATATGTCCTGCTAAAAATTATTTTACCATGAAAAAAGGGGATAATGAATATTGGGGTACAATTGCCAGCCTCAGCAACAGAGGCTTCAAGGTCACCTGGTAGTCAAAGATAGGATATTCCTTAGAAAGCAGCTTTGGCTCTCTTCAATACTTTGAACATATCCTAAAGTTCTATGCCATATAACATGGCAGAAATAATGTTATCTTGCAAATTGTTCAGTGCTGATATAGGGACAAATATTGTCTTTGCCCAGGGTTTCTTACTCTTTTCGTCTGCTAATAGAACTCCCCTTCCTTTGGCTAAACAACATTCTCTTATTTTATGCGGTTTTGATAAAGATTCCCATTACAGGGTAGACATGAAACACAGGTCTGACTATTTTTTTTTAATTAATTAATTAATTAATTTTTATTTTTGGCTGTGTTGGGTCTTCTTTGCTGCGCGCAGGCTTTCTCTAGTTACGGTGAGCGGGGGCTACTCTCCGTTGCAGTGTGCAGGCTTCTCATTGCGGTGGCTTCTCGTTGTGGAGCACAGGTTCTAGGCATGTGGGCTTCAGTAGTTGTGGCACGCAGGCTCAGTAGCTATGGCTCGCAGGCTCTAGAGCACAAGCTCAGTAGTTGTGGTGCACAGCCTTACTTGCTCCATGGCATGTGGGATGTTCCCGGACAAAGGCTCTAACCTGAGTCTCCTGCATTAGCAGGCGGATTCTTAACCCCTGCGCCACCAGGGAAGTCTCCTGACTAATTATTGTATCAATCCCCTTCGCCCAGTTATTGGTCCAGATATGGGCACACTACTCAGGCAAGTGCAGTGTTTCATATGAAAACACTGGGAAGAACAAGCCCTCTCTGCTAGGGAGCATTACGTTCAGATGTAGTCATATTGGAGCTATCTTTGACCATTGTCTCACTCTTCTCTTTCACTACTATCTCATGAAGGAAATCTGTGTCAAAAAAGAGGAGTTGAACTCACAGAAATAAGCAAAGCTGAAAGAAAGAGAAAGTCTTTGACATCATGTGACTCCCTTGACACAGTTCTAGTCAATGAGATATAAAGATAAATGTTCTACAGATTTCTAGGAAAGTCTCTACGTTCTTTTTCCTCCTTCTTGGAATAACAACAGTGGAAGTGACTAGCCACTTGTTGCCATGTGATGACAAACATGAGGACAAAAGCCATGCACTAAGAGTAGCAAAGTGGGTAGATAAAGTGATTTGAGATGTGAGTGATATCATGAAGCCACTGCAACCAGCCCTGGACTTTAGGAAAATAAACGTAAGTTGTTAAGCCACTAATACTTGGTGTTCTGTTACATGAGGTCAAACACAATCCTAACTGATACAGACAGTGTTGCAGTATTCTGAGGTGGAGATGATAAAACCCAGGGAAAGTACTGAGCACAGAATAGAATTTGATGCTGAATAAATGCTCACAGTATGAATTAATAAATGAATTCCTTAATTCATAGGAAGTCCTATTTCTGTGCATAGAAATAAAAAATATAAGATGTATGCCACATATATAACAAAAGAACTGGAAGAAATTGATGATTAACTATATGTTTGATGGACACAGGTTGGGTAGATATTGTGGAAGGCTTTGAATACTAGGCTGAAATGTTTTAAGTAAGTAGTAGGCAGTAGAGAGTATTTGAAGTTAGTTGAGCTAGAGAATGACTTCAACAGGTGTGCTTTGAAGTTCAGATCTATTTTAGACTGAACTAATCAACTGTATTAACACACTATTAGTTGGTGTGTGATCTTCAGACGTAAATTTTATAGTTACATTTTCTTCTATTCTAACATAATAGAATATGTTATATTCTTTTACAGTATCAGTTTATTTCAGTTAGGGTTTGAAATTGCTGTAGCATATAATATCACCTATTGTTTCCAGAAGCTACAATTCTTTAAAAAAAAAACCAAAAACCACACTTTTTATTTCTTTATTTTCATTTATTTATTTTTTTATAACATAACTCCATACTTTATTCAGATTTCCTAGTTTTTACCCTAATGACATTTTTTTGTTTGTTTGTTTTTGGTTTTTGTTTTTTTTTTTTAAAGAAATTCACGTTCTTTATTTATTTATTTATTTATGACTGTGTTGAGTCTTCGTTTCTGTGCGAGGGCTTTCTCTAGTTGCGGCAAGTGGGGACCACTCTTCATCGCGGTGCGCGGGCCTCTCACCATCGTGGCCTCTCTTGTTGCGGAGCACAGGCTCCAGACGCGCAGGCTCAGTAATTGTGGCTCACGGGCCCAGTTGCTCCGTGGCATGTGGGATCTTCCCAGACCAGGGCTCGAACCCGTGTCCCCTGCATTGGCAGGCAGATACTCAACCACTGCGCCACCAGGGAAGCCCCTGTTTTTGGTTTTTTTAAACATCTTTCTTGGAGTATAATTGCTTTACAATGGTGTGTTAGTTTCTGCTTTATAACAAAGTGAATCAGCTATACATATACATATATCCCCATATCTCTTCCCTCTTGCGTCTCCCTCCCTCCCACCCTCCCTATCCCACCCCTCGGTGGTCACAGAGCACCGAGCTGATCTCCGTGTGCTATGCGGCTGCTTCCCACTAGGTATCAGTTTTACATTTGGTAGTGTATATATGTACATGCCACTCTCTCACTTTGTCTCAGCTTACCCTTCCCCCTCCCCATGTCCTCAAGTCCATTCTCTTGTAGGTCTTTATTCCCGTCCTGCCCCTAGGTTCTTCATGACCTTTTTCTTTTTTTTTTTGATTCCATATATATGTGTTAGCATACAGTATTTGTTTTTCTTTTTCTGACTTACTTCTGACAGACTATAGGTCCATCCACCTCACTACAAATAACTCAGTTTCGTTCCTTTTTATGGCTGAGTAATATTCCATTGTATATATGTGCCACATCTTCTTTATCCATTCATCTGTCGATGGACACTTAGATTACTTCCATGTCCTGGCTGTCGTAAATAGAGCTGCAATGAACATTGTGGTACATGACTCTTTTTGAATTATGGTTTTCTCAGGGTATATGCCCAGTAGTGGGATTGCTGGGTCGTATGGTAGTTCTATTTTTAGTTTTTTAAGGAAACTCCATACTGTTCTCCATAGTGGCTGTATCAACTTAAATTCCCACCAACAGTGCAAGAGGGTGCCCTTTTCTCCACACCCTCTCCAGCATTTATTGTATGTAGATTTTTTTATGATGGCCATTCTGACTCGTGTGAGGTGATACCTCATTGTAGTTTTGATTTGCATTTCTCTAATGATTAATGATGTTGAGCATTCTTTCATGTGTTTGTTAGAAATCTGTATATCTTCTTGGGAGAAACGTCTATCTACGTCTTCCGCCCATTTTTGGATTGGGTTGTTTGTCTTTTTGATATTGAGCTGCATGAGCTGCTTGTAAATTTTGGAGATTAATCCTTTCTCAGTTTCTTCATTTGCAAATATTTTCTCCCATTCTGAGGGTTGTCTTTTTGTCCTCTTTATGGTTTCCTTTGCTGTGCAAAAGCTTTTGAGTTTCATTAGGTCCCATTTGTTTATTTTTGTTTTTATTGCCATTTCTCTAGGAGGTGGGTCAGAAAGGATCTTGCTGTGACTTATGTCATAGAGTGTTCTGCCTATGTTTTCCTCTAAGAGTTTTATAGTGTCTGGCCTTACATTTAGGTCTTTAATCCATTTTGAGTTTATTTTTGTATATGGTGTTAGGGAGTGTTCTAATTTCATTCTTTTACATGCAGCTATCCAGTTTTCCCAGCACCACTTATTGAAGAGGCTGTGTTTTCTCCATTGTATATGCTTGCCTCCTTTATCAAAAATAAGGTGACCATGTGTGTGTGGGTTTATCTCTGGGCTTTCTATCCAGTTCCATTGATCTATATTTCTGTTTTTGTACCAGTACCATACTGTCTTGATTACTGTAGCTTTGTAGTACAGTCTGAAGTCAGGGAGCCTGATTCCTCCAGCTCTGTTTTTCTTTCCCAAGATTGCTTTGGCTATTCGGTGTCTTTTGTGTTTCCATACAAATTGTGAAATTTTTTGTTCTAGTTCTGTGAAAAATGCCACTGATAGTTTGATAGGGATTGCATTGAATCTGTAGATTGCTTTGGGTAGTATAGTCATTTTCACAATGTTGATTCTTCCAATCCAAGAACATGGTATATCTCTCCATCTGTTTGTATCATCTTTAATTTCTTTTATCAGTGTCTTATACTTTTCTGCATACAGTTCTTTTGTCTCCTTGGGTAGGTTTATTCCTAGGTATTTTTTTCTTTTTGTTGCAGTGGTACATGAGAGTGTTTCCTTAATTTCACTTTAAGATTTTTCATCATTAGTGTATAGGAATGCAAGAGATTTCTGCGCATTAATTTTGTATCCTACTACTTTACCAAATTCATTGATTAGCTCTAGTAGTTTTCTGGTAACATCTTTAGGATTCTCTATGTATATTACCATGTCATCTGCAAACCGTGACAGTTTTACTTCTTCTTTTCTGATTTAGATTCCTTTTATTTCTTTTTCTTCTCTGATTGCTGTGGCTAAAACATCCAAAGCAATGTTGAATACTAGTGCTGAGAGTGGGCAACCATATCTTGTTCCTGATCTTAGTGGAAATGGTTTCAGTTTTTCACCATTGAGGACAATGTTGGCTGTGGGTTTATCATATATGGCCTTTATTATGTTGAGGTAAGTTCCCTCTGTGCCTACTTTCTGGATGGTTTTTATAATAAATGGGTGTTGGATTTTGTCAAAAGCTTTTTCTGCATCTATTGAGATGATCATATGGTTTTTCTTCTTCAGTTTGTTAATATGATGTATCACATTGATTGATTTGCATATATTGAAGAATCCTTGCATTCCTGGGATAAATTCCACTTGACCATGATGTATGATCCTTTGAATGTGCTGTTGGATTCTGTTTGCTAGTATTTTGTTGAGGATTTTTGCATCTGTGTTCATCAGTGATATTGGCCTGTAGTTTTCTTTCTTTGTGACATCTTGTCTGATTTTGGTATCAGGGTGATGGTGACCTCGTGGACTGAGTTTGATAGTATTCCTCCCTCTGCTATAGTTTGGAAGAGTTTGAGAAGGATAGGTGTTAGCTCTTCTCTAAATGTCTGATAGAATTCGCCTGTGAAGCCATCTGGTCCTGGGCTTTTGTTTGTTGGAAGGTTTTGAATCACAGTTTCAATTTCAGTGCTTGTGATTGGTCTGTACATATTTTCTATTTCTTCCTGGTTCGGTCTCGGAAGGTTGTGCTTTCCTAAGAATTTGTCCATTTCTTCCAGGTTGTCTCTTTTTTTGGCATATAGTTGCTTGCAGTAATCTCTCATGATCCTTTGTATTTCTGCAGTGTCAGTTGTTACTTCTCTGTTTCATTTCTCATTCTATTGATCTGAGTCTTCTCCCTTTTTTTCGTGATGAGTCTGTCTAGTGGTTTATCAATTTTGTTAATCTTCTCAAAGAACCAGCTTTTAGTTTTATTGATCTTTGCTATTGTTTCCTTCATATCTTTTTCATTTATTTCTGATCTGATCTTTATGATTTCTTTCCTTCTGCTAACTGTAGGGTGTTTTTGTTCTTCTTTCTCTTATTGCTTTAGGTGTAAGGTTAGGTTGTTTATTTGAGATGTTTCTTGTTTCTTAAGGTAGGATTGTATTGCTATAAACTTCCCTCTTAGAACTGCTTTTGCTGCATCCCATAGGTTTGGTCATCGTGTTTTCATTGTCATTTGTTTCTAAGTATTTTTTGATTTCCTCTTTGATTTCTTCAGTGATCTCTTGGTTATTAAGTAGTGTATTGTTTAGCCTCCATGTGTTTGTATTTTTTACAGATTTTTCCCAGTAATTGATATCTAGTCTCACAGTGTTGTGGTTGGAAAAGATACTTGATATGATTTCAATTTTCTTAAATTTACCAAACCTTGATTTGTGACCCAAGATATGATCTATCCTGGAGAATGTTCCATGAGCACTTGAGAAGAAAGTGTATTCTGTTGTTTTTGGATAGGATGTCTTATAAATTATATGAATTAAGTCCATCTTGTTTAATGTTTCATTTTAAAGCTTGAATTTCCTTATTTATTTTCATTTTGGATGATCTGTCCATTGGTGAAAGTGGGGTGTTAAAGTCCCCTACTATGATTGTGTTACTGTCAATTTCCCCTTTATGGCTGTTAGCATTTGCCTTATGTATTGAGGTCCTCCTATTTTGGGTGCATAAATATTTACAATTTTTATATCTTCTTCTTGGATCGATCCCTTGATCATTATGTAGTGTCCTTCTTTGTCTCTTGTAATAGTCTTTCTTTTAAAGTCTATTTGTCTGATATGCAAATTGCTACTCCAGCTTTCTTTTGATTTCCATTTGCATGGAATATCTTTTTCCATCCCCTCACTTTCAGTCTGTATGTGTCCCTAGGCCTGAAGTGGGTCTCTTGTAGACAGCATATTTATGGGTCTTGTTTTTGTATCCATTCAGCCAGCCTGTGTCTTTTGGTTGGAGCATTTAATCCATTTACATTTAAGGTAGTTATCAATATGTGTGTTCCTCTTACCATATTCTTAATTATTTTGGGTTTGTTATTTGTAGGTCTTTTCCTTCTCTTGTTTCCTGCCTAGAGAAGTTCCTTTAGCATTTGTTGTAAAGCTGATTTGGTGGTGCTGGATTGTCTTAGCTTTTGCTTGTCTGTAAAGGTTTTAATTTCTCCATCGAATCTGAATGAGATCCTTGCTGGGTAGAGTAATCTTGGTTGTAGGTTTCTCTCTTTCATCACTTTAAATGTGTCCTGCCACTCCCTTCTGGCTTGAAGAGTTTCTGCTGAAAGATCAGCTGTTAACCTTATGGGGATTCCCATGTGTGTTATTTGTTGTTTTTCCCTTGCTGCTTTTAATATTTTTTCTTTGTATTTAATTTTTGATAGTTTGATTAATATGTGTCTTGGCATGTTTCTCCTCGGATTTATCCTGTGTGGGACTCTGTGAGCTTCCTGGACTTGATTAGCTATTTCCTTTCCCATATTAGGGAAGTTTTCAACTATAATCTCTTCAAATATTTTCTCAGTCCCTTTCTTTTTCTCTTCTTCTTTTGGGACTCCTATAATTCGAATGTTGGTGTGTTTAATGTTGTCCCAGAGGTCTCTGAGACTGTCTCAATTCTTTTCATTCTTTTTTCTTTATTCTGCTCTAGTTATTTCCACTGTTTTATCTTCCAGGTCACTTATCCGTTCTTCTGCCTCAGTTATTCTGCTATTGATTCCTTCTAGAGAATTTTTAATTTCATTTATTGAGAGCACACTTTTAAAGTGATGAAATAGAAGGGTGAGAGGGCTAAGATTGCCTTGAGTTATGTTCATTTGGCTGCAGTAATTACTCTGTTATTCCTGAATAGTAAGTAATCATCTTATTAAGCCTACTTACAGAGGTAGTGTATATAGGAGTAACATGCTCATTTTCAAATCAGTGTTTTAGAGTAAATAAAACTTTTGTAGCAAAATAAAAACCATATTTTTAGGGCAAAGAGTAGAACCACAGCATTGGGGATCTGAAGGTGGAGGTTCTTTGATGCACACATTACAGATCCTGGAGAGGAGTGTGGACAACTTATAACAGTAATTGAGCATTTCTTCCTTTGCCTTCTCTCCTTCCTCCTCCTTCTCCTCCACTTAACCACTTGCTTTTAGGCACTTCCTTAGCTCTCCTTTCATTCCAGTCTCTGGTAACGACTCACTTGGTAACCTGTCCCATGAATGCTTGGTACCTGTTCTTATACTCTCTTTGATAGCCATAAACTGTGTTTTTTTTGAGGAAAATCTCATTTACACAAAAAATACTTTAATGATCATAAAATATACAGTATTTAGTCCATGTTTCTTCAGATTTCTAAAATAATGGATATTTCCACCAATATAATATTTCTGTTCCCTCAGAATTTTGCTGTTATTTATTGTATTTGGGTTCTCTACAACTATTTAAAGAATTAAGAACTACAAAAAGCACTATATCCAACTGTCTATGAAGCACGATAAAGTTACAGTAAAAAAAAAAAAAATGTTATAGTCAAGCTGGTCAGAAAAGGTACAAGTCCCTTAGCTCCAGCGCCAGCTCCATCTTTAATCAGCTCCTGTCCTCTTAAGACTGCTATCCCCTCTCATCTGTGCTTCTCCCCAGGTCTCTTCTCTCTGTACCATATTTATATTTCTTCTTGACTGTGCTAAGTTATATGCCTTCTCTCTGACTTTGAATTCTGTCTCTTTGATAATTGCTCCTTTCTCACATATTTTTCTCGAATTTCCAGTGCTGTCTTTTAATACCGTATTCCTCATGACCTACAAAAATGTTCATCTATAAGGTGAAAGCACTAGGAAAATAGGTTATAACTAATACATTATTATCTCTTCTGAGTCAAAATATAAATGAGCTAGCTGTTCAAAATAACTGAGGGTCGATGATTTGCTTGGTTTCCTATCTGACAGTTTGTACTTTTCTAACAAGCAAACTTTTGGGCTTTCAGTTACTTTTATATAAAAGAATCAACCTTAAAAAATACTAACATCAGAGCCATGGGAATGTATATAATTCTCATCTAAGATTTCATACATTTTTAAATTGCTTATTTCTAGACCTTTGGCTCTTCATCAAAGGTTTTCTGCAGCAAATGACTAAAAAACCTCTCACAGAGTGTAGAGATATATAAAATAAACACCAAAACCTAAATCAAGTAATCTTCTTTCTACCCTTTTTTAAGATTCCTGGACTTCACCAAATGTGCCATAGGTGCCTTTACACCTTTCTTTCTAAAAATTGGCCCATTCAGTAATACACCGTTGGAAGACATGAAAGTACACTGGGAGGTTGAAATTTTCTATATCTTGATTGTGGTGATGGTTATACAACTGTATACATTTGCCAAAGCCCCTTAACTGTATGTTTTAAAGAGTGAATTTTATTACTTACAAATTATATTCCAGTAAACTTGGCTTAAAAATGTTTGGCCACTTAGTAACACAGATTTAGAAGACACAAAAATCCACTGGCAACAGTGATTTACATTAATGTCAGAGTGTCTGTTATGGAGGTAGCTACCCAGAATCTGTAACACCAGCTAACACTTATTGGGTGCTCACTATGTACCAGGTGGTCTAAATGTTTTATGTAGCTTAACTCCTTTTTTCCTTACAATAACCCTTTGAGTTTGGGCCTGTTTTTCAAATTGTGCAGAAATGGAAACTGAGTCTCAAGAAAGTCCTATAGTTTGCACAAGTTTGCATAGCTAATAAGTATCAAAACCAGGCTATTCCTCCCTCACCCCACCTGAGAATGTACTGGTTAAAAGTACTGTCAGAGGTAGTTCAGTGACCTAATTGGTACGGATGTGAGTGTTTTAACAGGGAGAATTAAGCAAAAACTAGTTTATACAGGCCTTATTTGTTCTTATATAAAATTTATTTATTGTATTGTAATAGTGAGCCATTGAAGGATCTAAAACAAGATCATGACATCATCAGATTCACACTTGGAATAGTGGCAGATGGGTTAGGTAGGGAGACCACTGGAAGCTCTAGCTGTAATCCAGATGATGAGAGTCCAAACTGAAGCACTGATTTAAGGAAGAGGAAGAAGGCCAGTACTGGGCTAACTCTGCATTTGTTTGAAAGGATGTATAGAAGGAGGAAAGTCCTAGGGAAATAGGTTGTAGCTAATTCATTATTATTCTTTTGGAATAAAAGTATGATAAATGAGCTGGTTTATCTCAGCACATGTGTTAAAGGAAAGATAGGGCTCTAGATCATTCTTTCCTCAGCTGTTCAAAATTGCATGACAAAAGGCAGTGACTCTCCTGCTACAGGTTTGCATATAGGCATCAGCTTTTCCTGAATTCAAAGGCCACAGATTGGGATCTCCCTGCACTTTGCACCTTCTTGAACTCTTGAATACTCATCTGAGTATTTCATACATGCCCCCAAATAAAAATGTTGAAGTATTGTCTTTTTAAAAGTTCAGGAGAGGGTTGTTATTTATTTGTTTATTGGTTTTATTTTTAAGTATGGAAGAGTCAAGTATGTTTAAATGTCAGTGGGAAGGACTCAGAAGAAAGGTTGAAATGTATGGGATGAGAAGGGAAAATCAATAGTGTAACATTCCTAAAATAATGAGAAAACAATACCCCATGAATAAAGGGTAGAGGGATTGACACCTCTTCTAACGTAACAGAAGGGAAGAAAGAAAGGATGGTCACATATGTAAGAAGATTTAAGAGTTTAGTAATACAGAGTTGGGAGTTGAGGAGGTGCTCATTTGATATTTTACTCCATGAAATAGGATGTAAGGACACCTATTAAGGAATGGTACAGGGCTCAGAAATTTGAGATGGGGGGCAGGAAGCTACTTATTCTATTGAAACTTTAATTTTTTACCTAGTAAATATAAATTGGGAGGTACAAAAATGCATACAAATAATAGTAAAATATAAAGATTTCTAAAATTAAGACCAGAGAAACAAAAACAATATAAATTGGAGCCACAAGGACTGAACCTCAGATTTGTCTCTTAACTTCCTGGCAGCCAAAAGAAAAGGGAGATTCAGATACTAATAAATTACTACAAGGTTTTACTGATTTTTGAAATGTATAGATCTTTAAAAATAATTTTTATATTTTAAAATAGTTTTAGAGGTACAGAAAAGTTGCAAAACTAGTGTAGAGAGTTCCCATATACCCTGCACCCAGCCTCCCTATTATCAACGACAAATGTCCCTAGTATGGACATTTGTCACAACTTATGAACCAATATTTCAACGTAATTATTAACTAAAGTCTATTCTTTATTCAGATTTCCCCAGTTTTTACTAAGAACATTTTACTAATGTCCTGTTTCTGTTCCAGGATCCCATCCAAGGATACCATATTACATTTAGTTATGTATCCACAGGCTCCTTAGACTATGACAGTTTCTCATATTTTCCTTGTTTTTGATGACCTTAAGTGTGTTGAGGAGTGGTAGTCAGGTATTTTTTAGAATGTCCTTTAATCTGTATTTGTCTGATGTTGGGGAGGAATATCTACATAAATCATTTGGAATTCTTCTGTACTGGAGATTTGTCTATTCTCCTTCATTTCAGATACATATGTTTAATAGATGTGCCTTTAACACTAAAAATTTGTAAAAATCAATTAATAATATAGATTGCAACTGTAGTTAATCCCTTATATGCCAACATTTCTTTAATCTCTTAGAGCTTTAGTATCTCCATCTGCAGAATGAGAGCTTTGGACTATGCTGTTGACCTTCACTTCCCTTTCTAATCTTTCATTGGTGTCTTTGATGACCTGAGGGAAAGCCCAAGACTGACCTCCAGTGGTAATCCGTGCTGCTCTCCTAGAAATAAATGCCTGTTTGTTGAGATGAGTTGGAACAACCAGATAGTTAAGAAAAAGCAACACTCACAGCAAGGCAGTTTCTAATTTATTCTTCATTTATTGGTAGTTGATTACAAGTATCAATTTCTCTATGATATGACTAGAGTAATTTCTGTCTAAAAGTGACCCAAAAAATGTCTTTTTCTGTTCTTCTGAAATTTCAGCCATTTGGAAGGAAATGAGTCTAAACTCTCTTTGTCAATGTATAGGTAACTCTAATTCTGGGTATAATCACTTCAAAATGTTGCTTCTGCTTAAGCGATTTCCTCTCAGTAATTTAGTAGAGTTTTTTTCAGTCATTAATTTTAGTTCTCTTAAACTATTTTCTGAAGTTAACTTCCCATCTTTCTCATTTTTTTCCCAAGGCTTCTCTCTCCTCATGGAACCATATTCACATGAACTCTAGATTCCCCCTTCCCCAAATAATCTTAGAATATATTTGTGAACCTGTGGAATTTGAGTGTATTTCTATGGGGGAAATTCCTCTAATATTGTTTTTAGCATTTTCCAGGGGGTGGATATAGGTTTTCTGGAATCTGAGGTTGGTCCTTTTTAGAAAGAACAAATTACAAATATAAAATTAGGTTCAGGCGCTGTATAAAAATAATAATAAAAATAAAATAAAATAAAATTCAAAAAAATAAATCAATAAAATTAGGTTCAGGGTCTCGAAAAATGTCCTATGCAAGCAAGAGTATTTGAAGCTGAAACTTCCTATTAACTTTATGCTAAATATCCCTCAACCAATTTTGGATGAAAAATGACATTACCACTGTATTAGTTTTCTGTTGTTGCTGTAACACATTACCACACATTAAATAGCTTAGAACAACACAAGTGTATTATCTTTCTCTTCTATTATCAGAGGTCTGATACAAGTGTCTCACTGGACTAAAATCAAGGTGTCAGCAGGGCTCTAGTTGTTTCTGCAGGTCCTAGAGAAGAATCCATTTCCTTGCCTTTTCTAGCTTCTAGAAGCCTTCTACACTCCATGGCGCGTGCTTTCCTCCCTCCATCTTCAATGGTCAACAATGGCAAGTCAAATCCTTCTTAAATCATATCTCTATAACCTTTCTTCTGTCATTGCATCTCTCTAGCCACAGCAATGAATAATTCTCAGCTTTTAAGAACTCATGTGATTAGATTGGGCCCACCCAAATAACCCAGTATAATCTACCCATTTCAAGATCTGTAACCTGAATCACTTCTCCACATCCCTTTTGCCATGTCCAAGTTCACAGGTTCTGGGGATTAGGACATGGACATCTTCAGGGAGCCGTTATTCTGCCTAACACAACCACATAGGAATATGGTCTCTGTCTTCTTTCCACTTTGATGATAATGACCAATGACATATTCTTACTGACTCAAAAAGGCAGCAGCAAGCTACCAAACTCAGACAAACCTAGGCATCTTTTCCAGAGTCAAACAATACATCAAAAATCCTAAGTGTATCTTTTGAGGGAAGACATGGTACAGAGAAGTGTTAGAGATTGCTTATTGTGTATCCAATTTAAATTTGAAGGTTAGTGTTAACACTATTGTAGCAATTTTCCCCGGCTTAAAATAACAATTTTTACGAAGTAATTATATTTTTGAAAACAAAAATGATTACTGGCATTGTCATAATTTTTTGTAAATCTCTGTAATGTATGGCTTAAGGGAAGACAGCTAGATTCTCATATCTGCTCTGTATTCAATCTGTTGCAATATTTGTTTTGGTTGATATATAGGAAGAAAAATCCAGCCTCACAAAGATATGTAGTCAGAAAAAGGAGTACTTTAATAACCTTTAAGATAATTGTGGGTATTCTTCTTTGATAGACAATAAAACTTGAGATATGGTAGTTTCTTTTTTGTCTACTTTATTGACTTTATATTTTTAACAGTTTTTTTCAGATATAATCCACATACCGTACAATTAAGCCATTTAAAATATGCAATTCTGTGACTCTTAGTATGTTCAGAATTGTGCCACCATCACCATAATCAATTTTAGAACATTTTCATCACTCCAAAGAGAAACCCCCTACCCCTTAACCATCACCTCCCAGTTCTCCTATCCCCTTCAGCCCCAGATAACCACTCATCTACTTTGTTTCTCTACAGATTTGTCAGTTCTGGCCATTTCATATAAATAGAATCATTTATGAGTGTATCCTTTTGCATAATGTTTATATCATTCATCTCTGTTTTAGCCTGTATCAGTTCTTCATTCCTTTTTATTGCTAAATAATATTCTGTTGTGTACATATATGTATAACATTTTTAATGCATTATTCAGTTGATGGACCTTTGGTTTTTTCCCACTTTGGGGCTATTATGAATAGTGCTGCTATGAGCATTCATGTGCATGTATCTGTGTGGATATATGTTTTCATTTGTCTTGAGAACATACCTAGGAGGGAGATTCCTGGATCATATGTCAACTCAATGTTTAACCACTGTAATTTCTTAAAAGGTTAGTTGCAATATGGAATTTGAAGCCATAGCAATGGACTTTGCTTATTCTGTTATGTTACAGTTCATTAGTTTGTCTTAACTTTTAGTGAATCTTTTATCCATGCATGATTTTGTAACATCATGCATTGGTCATTTGGAAAATATTTATTTACTTAGTTATGCAGATCTTCCAAAAGTGGACACATTTTATTACATAACATCAAAATGCATATTTTTTAATATTACTACTTATCTCGTCAGAAAAGTCTAAATATTGGGAAGCTATCAGGTTCATGATAGCAAATACAAGTTTTTCAAAATGCTAGTTTTTCTTAAAAGTTTAAATTTCATTATTGACAATTAATACTGTCTGTTGTTTCCCTTTAAGGAGCAGTTTATTTTAGAGAAAATATTTGTGAAATACCCAGTTCTGAATAACCATAGTTTTTTCAATCACTCTTTCAAATAAAAAAATTTTTATAAAGAAATCAGCTAGTATAGCATGCAGTTCAGCTGCACATCTGCTTTCCCTCAAGACAACTATCATTCTTTGGTATACAGTGCAGGTGCTTTGTGCATACTTCCCATTTCATCACATTGAATATTAAAAAGATATAGGTTTATTGGTCAGGATTTAATAAAATGAATAATTTTTGCCGTTTCATCAAGAACATTCTTACATGAAACTGTTATTTGATTCATTTTTTACTGTAAGTGTATGGTGGAAAACTAGCTCATTTGGGTACTACTGCCTGTATTAATCCTAAGGTATACCCTCATTGCTTTTGCACCATCAGTCTAATGTCAACATAGTGAAAAAGACAAATTATGTCTTAGCTTTATTGCAAAATTAGCTTTGACCTTAAGGAGTCCTTGATAGGGTCTCTGAGACCTCAAGGGATCCATGGACTACACTTTGAGAAATGCTGTTCAGACACTACACTTTGTTTCTCCTGCTCAAAAAATGATATTTCCCAGAAATGTTGAGATTAATGAAAAGCCATATGTCATTTTTGTAGAAACAAATATATTTTTGTTATTTTAGAATATACTATTTAAAATCTTATTTCTATCTGCACTACTTTCAATAGTTCCATAATCTAAAGATATTCAGAAAGTAAATAATCTCCACCATCATTTTAAAATGAAAAAAAAAATGGAAATCAGTTTTTATTTGTCTAAGGTTGATTAATTAACTTGCTGTACATTTTAAGTTGAAACCCAAGCCTTCTGATTCTTAACTACAGTGCTTTAGTTTTTTAATAGGCTACTTCACTAGAAAATCTGTACGAAATATCATACAGATGTCTTAAAAGTAAAAAGTCCAAAGTGTATGCTTAATGTGTCTGTCACATTGAATAATTTTCAAATAATCATCTTTCAGGCTTCAAAAGCGATTATATAAATACATTTAGAAAGGGGTTGGGGGAATGGGTGATGGTAGTCAAAGGGTACAAACTTCTAGTCATAAGGTGAATAAGTTCTGGAGATCTAATGTACAGCATGGTGACTGTAGTTAACACTGTATTGTATACTTGAGTGTTGCCAGGAGAGTAGATCTTAAATGTTCTCACTACAGACACAGAAACTGATAACTATGTGAGAGAATGGATGTGGTAACTAATCTTATTGGTGGTTGTTATTTCACAGTATATACATATATCAAATCATCACGTTGTACACCTTGAACTTACACAATGTTATATGTCAATTATATCTTCTTAAAGCTGGAAAAACTACTCTTAGATTAGAAATTGAATATGAATGCCGACGTTCTAACTTAACACTCTCAAGCTGAATTCCCCTACGCGTTGCTCTATGGGAAATGAATTCATTTAAACAGATTAAAGAAATATTTTAAGAATGCAATGTACCTTTAGTTATAAAACCTCTTACTGCTGCAAATATACATAAGACTTTTGCAATAAGCTGAATGAATTAGTTATATAAAAATATACAAATTAACGTTCTATGTAAAATATAATAAACATCAAATAAATTATGTATATTTTATTAGCTGGTTGATCGATTTTTGTTAGTACTTTATTTGTGATATAGTTTTGGCAGAAATGATAGAATTGAGAAGACTTTTAAACTGAATGTTTATCTTAAAATTCTCGAGAATCAGGTGTTGTTAATAGTGCCGCTGATGATGGCAGTAGATAATATTCATTAACTGCTTACCATTTAGCAGGTACAGTATTGTGTTATTACATGCATGATCTCATTTAATTCTCAAATAGCTATGTTAGAAAGTTACTGATATACTAAGAATTAATGGACAAAGGAACAAACAAAAACAAAGCTTTGGGTCCAGTTATCACTGACATGTATTTATTTGTTACAGGAATAATTTCACTACCCTAAAACAACTTTCTAAGCAGTCTTCTACTTCAGAGAAGGAATTGTTTTGTGGTGGATGTTTTGTTTTTTATTTTCTAAATCAGTTTCTTAGCATAATCTGACTTTAGTTTCTATCTTAACACGAGTAAAATGGACTAGAAGGTCTCCTAGTCTTTCTATAAACTTAAAAAAAGAATTCTTTCCAGAAATAATGTTCTTATAGAATAGGTTTGATTAAATTTTTCCATAAAAAATTCAGATGGAGGAAGGATACCAGGTGATGCGTAAGAATTTCAGGAGTCCATATCTCAGGACTCAAAATGATAATGATGATGACGACGATAACAGTCATTTATTATATACTTATTATTAGCTAAGTATGGTGAGTACTATATGAGCATTATCTCAGTTCTCTCTAAACCCCTATATAAAATATAGATACTATTCTTATTCCTATTTTTCAAAAGGGGAAACTGAGGCACAGGGGTTTTTTTGTTTAAGTTATTTTCCCAGGATCATGCAATTGGTAAGTGATGAAGCCAAGATTCCAACCCAGACTGTATGTCTATAGTACATCCTGCCTTTGCATTAGACTAGCAATCTGGATTCATGATCCTGGCTTTACCACTTACTAATTGTGTCCTTGGGTGTATTTCTTCTTTACACTTCAATTTACTCATCTATAAAATGGGAATAAGAGTAGCAGTTCTTAACTTTTCATAACTTTTTTAGGGTCACAAAAAGTTTGGGGGGCTTTTTGAGACTTGTGAGGATAAATGAGAAAGTAAAGTGCTCAGCACAATTCTTAGTACACAGAAGTGCTCAGTAAATGATAATGTCTATGGCAATGATAATAATGAAATAAAGTTTCTCTTATTGAGTTCCTCATTTCCACCCACGTGGCCCTTACCACTGTGCATCAATATCCTCCTAACTGCCTTCATCTTCTCATTTTAAACCAGTCCAATATACACAGCATCCAGGGAGTAATTATCCTGAAGTTTATTTAGGGCCATATCATTCCTTTGTTCAAAAACCTTCAATGCTTTCCCTCTGCCTAATGAATTAAATAAGAACTCAGCCTGATACTGAGTTCAGCATCTTTACTTCACTCTGTATATCAAGTGGAGACAGCAGAATTCCTTTTACGTGTTTAATATGTTTTGTTCAAACATATGTTTAAGATACGTGCTTAATATGTTTTATTGTATGGACTGGTTAGTAGCCTGGAGCATAAGTTAAAGGTGAAAATGTTTTCATGCCTTCCTCTTGTTTGGTGGTAAAATATCATAGATGTCAAAGCATCTCAGGACCTGAATGATAGGTTACATAAATGTAAAGCTAGGTAGGGACAGTTTATTTTAATATGTTGGCATACTATCAAAAAAGTATAGACTCCAAACAGCCCATTTTTTATCCCAGAAAAAAGACCCAAGAAAATATTGGCCTTTTCTCTCTGTATATGGGGGCCTCTTAGTACTTAACTTAATTTCCACTCTTCCTTGATTAAATAAACAAGAATAAATGAAATGACAAATTCAGGGGAGTACATAGATTTACACTTAGAGATTACTTATAGTCTGTGTAGGCTAATGTGATTTCACTAGAGAAAAATAACTCCAAGAAAAATCTTTTATTTTAATTTATTATTCTTTTAAAAGTGTTTCAGTATGAAAAGGAAGTCTCGTGGGCTAGGGTAATTTTAACCTGAGTGCCATATGGGGATTTGGACTTGATCCAGATCATTTAAAAATAACTCTACAAAACTTGATTATTTAAAACATAACTTTATGTTTTCATTATTTGTCTTAAATATAAATTTATTTTATTGTGTTTCATACTACGGTGGCAATCTAGAAGAAAAGGCAGATGCCTTTACCAAGTTTTATTGTAAAATTTTTGCTTGCCAAAATCAGTATCAGGATATTTCTCAGATGTACTGAAATTTGCCTCTATTTCAATGCAATAAATAGTTACTGCATGGTGTCAGCAATTACACTATTAGTGATTTTCTAAATGAAGTGCTGTAGCATAGCAAGGAGTACAGAATGGCCAGAAGAATTGGACTCAAATCCTGGCACAACCACGCCATGGCTCTGAAAGACAGCCAGACTTTTTACTTCTGAGCCTGTTTCCTCATCAGTAAATTTGGGATTATGCTCCGTAATTCATAAGCTTATTGTGAGGCCTAGATGAAATTATGTTTAAAAAAAAAAAAAACCACTTACGCTTGGCTCTTAGTATATACCCATCAAACATCACAGTAGTTATCACTGCTGGAATTTGCTACCATATGTTAATTTACAAGGTTTTCTTTATTAAAGTTTATTCCTTAGATAAGGAAAACTGTATGCTTAAATATATTTTGGCAGTTTATAATGGATAACTTTCTAAATTTCCTTTGGATTTTTCCATAAATGTAAACTAAACTGGAACTTGCACACTGTGATTTATGGGAATAAATCTGAACTAGGCATCAGAGAAATTGCTATAAAATTTGCTTTACCACTAATGATAGAATCTTGGTCAAGTCACTTTTCCACTGTGGGCTTTAGTTTCCTCCTATGTACAATGGGAGAGTTAGAGCAAGGGAGTTGTGATAAGTTAAATTCCCTTTCAGTTCTAGAATTCAGTGATTGATTGTGGATTATTCTGCTTCATTCTAAGGTCTGACTGCTTTTCATTTTTTTATTGTCCTTGCTTTTTATTTGATTACATGTAATATAACATACATATATGTGTAAGTGGGTGTTTTCTAAACTTGATGATGATAATCACCAGGGATGCTCATGAAAACTGGTTAAAAATCTCCAGAGATTCTGATTCAGTAGGTCTGGAGAAGGCCCCAGGAATCAGTAGTTTAGTAAGTGTCCCAGGTGATTCTTATCATCAAGTTGAAACTGCCATGTTCTTTTTATTATATCTAAAAGCTAGTCTTTGCCGGGGAGAGGAAGAATCTATGTTTTGGGATGCTGCGGACATTTACTTCATCCAATAGATGTTTAATGTACATTTACAATGGAAGATAATAAAGGAATCTATGAGCTAGTTGGGGAATTTTTTTAAATAACAGCACAGTGAGTAACATATATGAATAAAGGGATGTGGAGCAGAGAGGAGGAAGTAATCAGTTCTGCCTGTAGGGATGGAGGAGATATCAGGCAAGACTTGTAAGAAGAGGTAACATTTAGGGCAGACTGTGAAAGATAAATGGGCATTTCCCCAGCAAAAAATGTGGGGAAGGGTATCACAAGAAGGAGGTACAATGTGAACAAGAAAGTATAAGAATGCCAGATATAGCTGGACGACTTTGAGCAATATGGTATGTGGGTCAGGAGAAATAGGCTGCAGGAAAAGTGGCCTTCAGAGTAGAAAGGGCTGTTAATATAATGTTAAAGGTTGGACTTCATTCTGAGATAGTGTGACGGAAGGAATGGAGACATGCATAGGAATGTGTGTTTTCTAAGGTTCACTCTGCCCAGGTGTAAAGAGTACATTTGGGGAGTGACTACAAACAGGAAGACCCAGTTAGAAGGCAACTATAGTTTCTACTAGGAAGCAGTACTAGTTATTACCAAAGGCCCAACCACTGGAGTCAGACTGCCTTGAATACTGGTTCTGTCACTTACTAGCAGGCTTCTAAATTTTCTCATCTGTAAACTGGGACATAATTCTGCTACTTATTGCTTAGAGTTGTTGTGAAGATGAGATAAGATAATATGTTTAAAGCACGTGAAGTGGTCCCCACAATAAGCACTCATTGTTAGCTTCTGCCGTTATTACTGTTGCTGTTGTTTATTCAGGATTGTAAGGGCCATGATTAGACTAGAGGCAACAAGAAAAGAGAAGTGAGAATAACATAGAACACATTTTCAAGGACTTGGTGATATATTAAATATATGAGGGTTAATGGACAGAGATGAATCAAAAAAGATTACCAAGATTTTTAGTTTGAGTGATTGGAAACCATTTAACACATTCCAGTCGTTCAAAAGTGATATTTCATAAACAAAGCATATGCTTTTGCGTATCTTTTACCTCTTTATCTATTGGGGTCATAGTAGATGTTTATCATTATAAGAACTCTATAAAGAGTGTTATTAACCCTTTATCATATTGTTTGCCTATTTATATATAGAATAAATATGGTTTTCTTCTAATGTTAGGTGTTTTGGTGAGTGCTGGTTGGACTCAGAACACCTAGAGTCTGGTTCTGCATCTTTCAGTGCTGCATAGAATCACAGCTGCACCACCAATCACAGTCTGTTTCAGGGAAAAATTCATTAGACTAGTTTAAGTAGTATAACCACCCTGAGAATTACTGTTATTCTTAAACTCTTAGAATCTTAGAACTGGAAGAGCCCTTAGATATTTAATTTGATGCTCTCTTTATAGGTGAAGACATTGACACATTGTGTATAGAAATACCTTGATTCAAACAAAGTGAAATTCATAATGTCTGGCATCCAGTAAAAACAGACATGAAAAGAAGCAAGAAAATATGACCCATGATAAGGAGAAAAATTAGTCAGTACAAACAGACCCAGAAATGGCAAAGATGATAGAATTATTAGACAAGGAAATTAAAACAGTTATTATAAATTATGTCATCTGTATAAGATGGTAGGGAAAAGCATGAACATGTTGAGGAAAAACATGAAAAATATTTGAAAATTGAACTTCTAGAAATGAAAAGTACAATTTCTGAGATTAAAAAACAACTGAATGGAATTCACAGCAGATTTGACACTAGGGAATATTAGTGATCTTTAAGACATAGCAATAGAAACTATCCAAAATAAAACATACAGAAAAAAAGATGGGGGAAAGAAAAGGAACACAGAGCATCAGTAAGCTGTGAGAAACTTCAGTCAGCCTAGTGAATGTGTAATTGTGGTACCTAAAGGAGAGGAGAGACAGGCTGAGACAGAAAAGTTTTTTTAAGAAATGGTGGCTGAATATTTTCCTTATTTGATGAAAACGATAAACCCAAGAGATCCAAGAAGAACCCTAAGCACCAGACACAGGAAAAAAACTGTACCAATGTCAAATTTTTACATCCACTGATAAAGACACAATCTTTACAATAATCAGAGGAAAAAAGACACAAAGATAAATTAATTGCTGCTGACTTCTTGTTGGAAATGCAAGCCAAAAGACAGTGAAGCAGCATCTTTGAGGTACAGAACAGCAGAACATGTCAACCTAGAATTCTATATCCAAACAAAATAGCTTTTAAAAAACTGAGGGGGATGTGGAGAACAGGGAACACTCTTGCACTGTTGGTGGGAATGTAAATTGATACAGCCACTATGGAGAACAGTATGCAGGTTCCTTAAAAAACTAAAAATAGAACTACCATACGACCCAGCAATCCCACTACTGGGCATATACCCTGAGAAAACCATAATTCAAAAAGAGTCATGTACCAAAATGTTCATTGCAGCTCTATTTACAATAACCAGGACATGGAAGCAACCTAAGTGTCCATCATCGGATGAATGGATAAAGAAGATGTGGCACATATATACAATGGAATATTACTCAGCCATAAAAAGAAACGAAATTGAGTTATTTGTAGTGAGGTGGGTGGAGTTAGAGTCTGTCATACAGAGTGAAGTAAGTCAGAAAGAGAAAAACAAATACCGTATGCTAACACATATATATGGAATCTAAGGGGAAAAAAAAAGGTCATGAAGAACCTAGTGGCAAGAGGGGAATAAAGACACAGACCTACTAGAGAATGGACTTGAGGATATGGGAAGGGGGAAGGGTAAGATGTGGCAAAGTGAGAGAGTGGCATGGACATATATACACTACCAAACGTAAAATAGATAGCTAGTGGGAAGCAACCGCATAGCACAGGGAGATCAGCTCTGTGCTTTGTGACCACCTAGAGAGGTGGGATAGGGAGGGTGGGAGGGAGGGAGATGCAAGAGGGAAGAGATATGGGAACATATATATATGTATAACTGATTCACTTTGTTATAAAGCAGAAACTAACACACCGTTGTAAAGCAATTATACTCCAATAAAGATGTTAAAAAAAAACTGAGGGGACTTTCCTGGTGGCGCAGTGGATGGGACTCTGTGTTCCCAATGCAGGGGGCCCAGGTTCAATCTCTGGTCAGGGAACTGGATCCCACATGCATGTCGCAACTGGGAGTTCACATGCCACAACTAAGACCCGACGCAACCAAATTAATTAATTAATTAATTTTAAAAAATAAGTTAAAAAATTAAGAACTGAGGCACAATAATGATTTTTTTTCAGACACACAAAATCTGAAATAATGCATCACCAGTAGACCTGCACTACAAAGAATATTAAGGGAAATTCTTTAGATAGATGGAAAATGATACCAGGTAGAAATCTGCGTCTAACCAAAAGAATGATATCACTGAGGATGATAATTATGTGGGTAACTGTAAAGGACTCCCCACCCCCCACTTTTAAATCTCTTCCAGGACTACTGACTGTTTGAAGCTAAAATAATAACTGTAATTGCGGTGTTATAACTATGTGGAAGTGTAATGTATGACAATAATGATACAAAAGCTGAGAGAGGAGGAGTTGGAGTAAACTGTGAAAAGGTTCTTAGACTATATGCGAAGTAGAAGGCAAGTCATGATAAGTTAAATTTTAAAAAGTAATTTCAACACAGATATGCACAAACAGCATTCGACTAGTCATAAGATTTGTTAACTGGGATACGTAAATGAATTTGGAGTTAAGAATCACATCTGTCCTATATCTCAAAAATAATTCTTTACATATTTGTTTGATCTACTTTAAGACTGAAAATGAAAGTTGATGCTATCAGATATTTACAAATAATATTTTGAATAGTAAAACCTAGATTTTTTTTTTTGTTTAACGTGTAACCTGCTTTGTATAGAGTTGGGTATGACTCCTGTAAGAAACAAGAGGACAATATGAGCCTGGACTCAGACATCCATCACATTGAAAGATTTATAAACAACTTTCTACTCTCGTTTCTGCTAGGCTTTGTTGTTCTAAGAAGGCAAAGTGAATAAATTGTGCGAGTCCCAGCTCAGCAAAATTGTTATGCAGAAGAGATGTGTTGTCCTTTCCCTTTCCTCTCTCATTTTTGTCGGTTACCAACTTTATACTCAGCCCTGGCAGCTGATTCACGGTCTCTCAGCTATTACATCGTGTTATTTTCTGATACTCTGTTCTCCCCAAAATGTCCCCATCTTGGTAAGCTGCACTTTGCTTTCCAATGTAATAAATATTAACAATGACATTAATGACCTAGCTCCTTGGTGAACTACACTTTGATCAATCAGCTGGGGAGGAGATGAGGAAAAGGGCAAGTAATCTACTCCTTCCTCTGCATAATATTTTGGCGATTTTCTTAGCATCATTTCTTATTTGATAGTGACTGATAAAAAGCCGTATACCAATGAGCAGTAGCTAACATACTGTGTTTCCTTAATAATAATTCCTCATGTTTCTATTTCACAAATAGTCTATCAGTTGCTCCTGGGAGCAGTCTCAGGGCTTTTCTATTTGGAAACTGAATCCTAGAAAGCGAATGATAAGGGTAACCTGCTAGATCCTGAACTAGAACCTAGCTCTGCAGACGCCTAGCTATTGCAGTGCCAAAAGCAGAAGGAAGAATTTGGGGATTAAGTGACAGTACGGTTGTCTGCATGTGGGGACTGCTGGCAGCAACTCGTCTAGACTTTTTAAAGCCTGACTAGAATTCATTCCTTTATAATCTTTGGTAGAAATATGAATACTGTCCTTCAAGGAAGGCCTAAAAGTTTTGTGCGTGAACAACCTCAGGAAACTGCCGCTGCTGCTGCTAAACCCACCCTGGGAGTGAAGTTCCGCAGAATACCTGCCCTTCACTGCAGCCTCCTCGCTTAGTGGACCCCGCATACGGCTCTGTGAAATAAAATCCTTCCAGCTGTGTTCTCTGTTAGCTATTACATTTTCCCTACATTTTGTTTGGTTTGGTTTTTTTCCTCCTTTGGCTTTTAGGGTTAGTATAGAATGGTAAAGAGTGTGCGTTTTGGTGTAAGTCTAGCTTTCAGAGACCTGCTCTGGGACTTGGCCAAGTTCCTTAACCCTCTAAACCTCAGTTTCCCTGTAGGAATTTTGTAAGGATTAAAAGTAGTGTAGGTAAGAGACTTAGCACATAAAGACTCAATAAATAAGTATGGTTGTTATTAACATTTTTGTTGATTTCTTAAATCATAAACAATAAGTAAAATAAAAGTGCCTTTTTTTCTTGATGCGACCCATTTCATCCCTAGATAGTTATTGAAACAAGTAAACAAGAAAATGTTCATTAGAGAATCTAGGTGATAGGTATACAGATGCTTATTGTAAAATTCTTTCACCTTTTTGTGTGTTTGAATATTTGCATGATGGCATGTTGAAAAAAAAAAAAAAAGAGAGTTTACAAGAATGATGGTGTTGCAATAAAAACCACTGAAGGTGACTCAGAAGGACTAGAAGCCGAAATTTCTCTTCTCAAGACATCAGTAGTGTAACTTAAATGACGATTCAGATGAATTGCTGGAATGATTCTGTCCCCTTATGTTGCAAGCATTCCATTCGTGAGAAAATGCATGGTCTGAAATGCTGGGTTTCCTACCTTGAAATTGCTTGGCATTACCCATTTTATGTGAGCAGTCTATGACACAAAAGGATAATGAAATATATATGAGAGCTCACTGAAAGAGCTCTGGAATTAGCAATTCAGAAATAAAAGGTTGGGAGGGAAAGCTGTATGCAGAAAGGGAATCAGGAAAGTGACTTTTATTTATTTATTTATTTATTTAATTTTTAATTTTCATTTATTTATTTATTGCTGTGTTGGGTCTTCGTTTCTGTGCGAGGGCTTTCTCTAGTTGTGGCAAGCGGGGGCCACTCTTCATCGCGGTGCGCGGGCCTCTCACTATCGCGGCCTCTCTTGTTGCGGAGCACAGGCTCCAGACGCGCAGGCTCAGCAATTGTGGCTCACGGGCCCAGTTGCTCCGCGGCATGTGGGATCCTCCCAGACCAGGGCTCGAACCCGTGTCCCCTGCATTGGCAGGCAGATTCTCAACCACTGCGCCACCAGGGAAGCCCAAAAGTGACTTTTATTGACCTTCTGTTACATATGTGCCAGAGGCCCTGTTTTACAAGGATGAGTAAAATATCTTCCCAACCTTGAGGGAGTTCATACGTTGTGTCAGAAGATACCCCGTCAGTATATTATGGTACCCCATGAGAAGTGCCATAATAAAATTGGGTCTGAGAGCATGGTGGCGAAAGAATTACTAAAGAATCCTCTTGGGTCTTCCAGACTCCTTCAGTCAGTTAGGGAAAAGCTGTTAAAGCTTGACATTATTTCCCACAGGGTTTTGTTGTTTATTCGTTGGTTTCTTTAAGAACACAGGACCCTACCTGTTCTAATGCTAATTCACTAAGATTCATAAGAAACCTAGACTCCACCTCTAAAAACTGGGCACCTACCTTCCTTTGTAAACAGAATTCCCAGGCTCTCTGCATATGGTGATATAGTTGTGAAAGACCACCTGCATACCCTCACTTCATAAATAAGAATGGAGGGCAATCAAGGGCAAGCCAAAGTTCTTGCAAACTAAAGTGACAATAGTTAGGGCCACGACCTTGATATTAATCCCACTGCCATCTCTTTTTCCTCTCCTGCCATATGTCATCATTCTCATCTCCTACAGGTTACGTCTTAAGAGTCTGCTCTGTTCCTACCCCAGCACTTTCGAACAGTCCAGTTGACTCTTCCAATAATGTATAATAACATGGCCCACTTTTCATTGCTGTTTCTGCTTTACCATGCTGCTTCCTATTACTTTACTGGGGCTTTTTTGTCCTTTCTGCTTAGTGAATGTTTTGTTGCAGAATTCATTATAATGGAATCAGACCTGTGTAAGACAAGTCATTTTTGTAACCATTGTCTAGGCAGCTCTTAGAAGGGTATTAGATGAAAATGGTGAAGAAACCCCCAGAAAGCTTCTCAGAAGTCTTCCACCAGTTTGTTAAGAGATAATTCAAAGAACTTTATCTACATTCATTCCTTTTTGTAAGATGATGGGATGCATGAATGAATAAATGAATGAGTAAAAACAATAGAAAAGCTGTGGACAATAATATTAATAGCTTCTAACATTGACATAACTCTTTACAATCCATGAAACTTTTTCACTTACGTCATTTAATCTCACGCCATCCTTATAAAGTAGGTATTTTCTCCGTTTTATACTGTCACCA
This sequence comes from Balaenoptera acutorostrata, assembly GCF_949987535.1. Taxonomy (NCBI): domain Eukaryota; kingdom Metazoa; phylum Chordata; class Mammalia; order Artiodactyla; family Balaenopteridae; genus Balaenoptera; species Balaenoptera acutorostrata. The sequence goes on along the minus strand of NC_080080.1, from coordinate 37,311,835 downwards.
ATAAGATCTAAAGATGTTAAGGTCCCATCACAGGTAAGTGGAAGCGCCGAGATTTGACCTACAGGTCTTCTTAGTCTAATTCCAGAGCCATTTCATCCTGCCCAAATTGTTCTTGAATCTAGGGGACAAGAAGCTATAAACACATTTGGCTTTGGTAAGTGAAAGGCAATCAGGAACGTTTCTTAATTCTTAAATTGGTAGGCTAGAATTTCCAGTTACTACAGTGAGAGAAATGTTGGCTTTAATGAATAAAAGTTATTTTGTATAAGGTTTTCAATACAGTTCTAGCTAGAGTGCCTAAAAAATAAAAGGCCATAGATTTATTTTTAATCTACAAATAAATGTATGCTAAGGAGAATGAACTGGGATTGTAAAGTGAGGATTATGGCAGTTCACTGTATGAGGTTAACATGTTGAAAATGGAATTCATGATGCTTCTCTTCCTCCAAACATACCCACCCATAGTCGTTTTTCATATCAGTCATTGACAACTCCCATTTTTCCAGTTGCTAAAGCCAAAATTTATGAAGTCATACCTCCTCTTTTTCTATTATACATCACATCTTATCTGTCAGGAAGCCCTGTTGGCTTTACCTTCAAAATATATCAAGAATTCAATTCATTTTCACCACCTTCACTGTTTTGCCCTGGTCCAGGCCGTCATCTCTCAGCTAGATTACTAAGTAGGTAGCCTCCTGACTCATCTCCTTTTTACACCCTCTCCTCCCTACCTCATATTCTCAACACACCAGCCAGAGTGATCCTTTTAAAACCTAAGCTAATTGATTCTACTGTCCCCTCAGAAGCTTTCTTCACTGTCTCCTGTTTCTTTCAGAGAAAAGCCAAAGTCTTTACAATGATGGCTTCCCAGGCTTTCTATGCTCTGGCCCCTTTGTTACTGTCTGATCTCCTCTCTTACTCCACTCCAGTCATACTGACCTCCTTGCTGTTCCTTGAGCATACCTAGTGGGATTGCTGCCACCAAGGCATTGGCGGGGGTTCTCTCCCAGCAGTTCCTCAAGTCCTTACTCAAATGTCTCCTTTTTAATGAAGCCTACCATGACCACGCTATTTAAAATTGCAGTCCTGTCTGAGAACTCCTGGTCTCCTTTACCCTGCTCTTATTTTTCTCATACCACACTTAATTAACTAACATACTATATAATTTACTTACTTGTTACATTTATTAATTCTCCCCCTTCTCAGAATATAGGCTCCACAAGGACAGATTTGGGGACTGATTTTGGGTTTTGATTTAGTTTTTGTTCCCTGATATAGCCCCAGTGCTTAAAATTACTGGGCACACAGTAGGAGCTCAATACAGATTTGTTAAATGAATAAATGATGGCTGTATTTAATGCCTCTGAGCAAAGAATTTACAGTTATTGAGGAGGTAGTACTATGGTGGTTCCAATAGCAGTTGACCTATATAAAGCCCTACATGATAAGACCACTGATGGAGGTAACAGAAGTGAGAGAGATCTGTAGGGCTGAGCAGTTAGTCCAGTTACAAAGCTCCTCTAGTAAAGAGCAGTGTTCTTTGTCTTTAAAGGGAAAGGAGAATGTATAATGGAATTGCCTGTGGCTTCCTAAATATTACTTATATAGCACTTGACATGGTATGGCTTTTCCAGATCTTTAAGGTAACCAGATATTCTGTATTCACTCATTCAAACAAGTGTTTTTCAATACACCTATTATGTGCCAGGCACTATGTAACTAGTTTCAAGTTGAAACTTGGAGCAACTACAAGGAGTATGCGTTAGTATATCCATATTTAATGTAGAAAAATGAAAATTTCACTGGCTTGTTAGGTTGGCTTGCCAGCATTGCTTGTGTGCATTCCCTCAGCTTTTTGAAAATCCAGATACTCTGCACATGAGGAGATAATGCTACTTACCTGTCATCAGTAGGACATGCACTTGGACTTGGAATTGTTCTTTTACAATAATAATGTGAATAGTGGCTCACATTTGCATGAGTATTAGCCAGAACTAGGAGTATAGGCTGTGTCTATGAAACAAAATCTTTTTCTGTATGAATCTATCTTAACTGACCCAATACTAAATGAACTAACTTGCCTAGACAATCTATTATGTGGTCTCATGAGATACAGAATGAAAAAGGTCAGTGATGGGTATGTCTGTCAGTTGGTGGCCAGTGGTAGTTTGATCCTAACAGTGTTTTTCTAATGTTCTGGCCAGCCTGGTTCTTTTGGGTTAAAGTACCATTTCCCTTTTCATGTAGTAAGCACTTTTCCCCTATAAAATAGGCCATTCCTTGGAATGGAAACAGCACTGGGTCTTAGTAACTTGGGTAGTTTTTTAGCACTGGATTGTTTAGTTTGTGAAAATATTTGATTTAGACTGAGCTTGTGGCCTGATGATGTTTAGAAGAGTGCCAAAGTGTAACTCATAGGAGATGCCAGTAAAAACCATTGCTGGAAGAGGTGAATAATGGTTGCGTCATTTTCCTGGTAGGTGTAACCAGGCTGAAAATCCATCACTGCCATTTTTTAATGTGTTCCTAAGAATAAAGTCAACTGGTATTCTGGGAACTACGTTAAGTATCAACATATCTGCCAGTGCTTTGAGTCACTGTCCCACTGTCTTTACATTGTTAAGGAAGCTTTGTTTCATCATTGTGTTTTATTGCCAAAAACAGCAGTAATATTTTTCTCTGACTTTTAATGAGCATTTTTGTTGCAGTGAAAAACCTGAACATACCACATTTTTCATAGTGATTTAACTTTGATATCAAGCAAATTCTTACTAACAAACAAGTTCTTGTAAAATGTTTTAAAACTTCAATTCCTAAAATATCCTCTCTTAAATAAAGTCTAAAGACCAGTATAACTGGGGGATGGGGTGGGGGAGTCACATTTGGTTAAAATAAAATGAGGTCTTGTGAGTAACATGCAATAGTCAGGCCAACACAGCAGATCTGATTTCTAGATTAATAAAGTACAAACGGAAGATTTTAGGATTCAAACAAAGTACATTAAAAAGTGTTTAATTCTCCTTGGTTAGTTCAGGATGCTTCTAGAAATAGTGAATGTACAATTCCCTGATGCCTGTTGTAAATGAACTAGACCTCAATAACTGATAAAATGTCTTTGTATGTATGCCTTTGGCTGTGTTAGAGTGCCTACTAGGAGACCCGAGATGCTCAAGTAGATAGAATCACAAACCATCTCCTGCTCCTTGGAGAGTATGGGTACAGGACAGAGTGGGAATGGACAGGCAGAATGGAAAGTGAATTATTGGCATCTGACAGATTTGGGTATACTGATTATGGTATGGGAGGCGGGTAGCAAGATGGAGTAGTGTGATCCCTGTTTTTTCTTCAGCCCTTAGACCTGGATCCTGTCTTTCAAGGAAGGGATATAACTTCCCCTTCAAAAGGGTGTCATTGTACTAGGGCATGCCATCTTCATTAAGGAAGAGTGTGTGCACAGGCATAGCTGGCTAATGGAGTGCACAGCCCGGCTCCATGGGAAAGTCAGGCTGCTTTATCCACAGCAGTTCTTGGGGACATTTCTCTATGACCTTAACCACAGTTTATACTTGTATATAAAAGAATAAAAAGAACAGAGTAAGAGAGAGAGAGACAAGTGAAGACTAACTCTTTTACTTTTTTTTCTTAGTTGGCAAACATTCTCAAAAGCCTTTTTTTTTTTTTATTCCAACTGATCGGACTGCAAGTGTCTCTTTGATCAGATATTTGTATTGTCCTTATTTTAATTTTCTACTTTATTTTATGCCTGAGTCCAGGACCACAAGGAACACTCACACAGGAAGGGGCTGGGAGGAGGAAGCTAGATAGAACCTAGAGGAAATCCACAGTTTCAGACCAGGGTTCTTGGTAGAGTGACCATAAAACTTACCATCTGATCAGGAAAATTTTGAGAATAACACTGGACACTATTAATAAAGAAGATTATAGGTGTGAAATAGGACTGGCTTTGGCCATCCTTGATGTGTGGTAATTTGAATGAAAAAATTGGTAGGAAGCTGCTGTTGCTTCAGCCCCAAACTCTTCCCTTTCTAAAGGTTTCTGTAAAATAACAAGGGGAGATTGAAAAACAATGAGAGAAAATCAACAGAACCAAAACTTCTTTGAAAACAGCAAAATTGACAAACCCTTAGCTAGTCTGACCAAGAAAAAGACAATTCAGATTTCTAAAATATGAAATAAAACGGGGGAAATTAATACTGAGCTTATAGAAATAAAAAGAAGAAAATGCTATCATCACCATATACAAAAATTAATACAAAATGGGTCAAGTCCTGGACATAAGAGCTAAAACTAAGAAACTCTTAGAAGAAGACATGGGAGTAAATTTTTATGATCTTAGATTAGACAATGATTTCTTAGATATGACACAAAAAGCGCAAGCAACCTAATTAATTAATGAGATTTTATCACAATTAAGAGAGTGAAAAGATAACCTTGGGACTTCCCTGGTGGTCCAGTGGTTAAGACTTCGCCTTCCAATGCGGGTTTGATCCCTGGTCAGGGAGCTAAGATCCCACATGCCTCGCAACCAAAAAACCAAAACATAAAACAGAAGCAATATTGTAACAAATTCAATAAAGATGTAAAAAAAAAAAAAAGGCAAGAAAAAACCCACAGAATAGGTGCAAATATTTTAAAATCATCTATCTGGTAAGGGACTTGTAAAGAATCCTTACGTGTCAATAATAAAAAGGCAGCCAATTTAAAAATGGGCAAAGGATCTGAGTAGACATTTCTCCAAAGAAGATATACAACTGGCCAATGAGTACATGATAAAACTATCAATATCATCAGCCATCAGTGCACATCAGTACCACCATGAGATACCACTTTGCACCCACTAGGATGGCTATGATGATAAAGACAGATAATAACAAGTATTGTTGAAGATGTGGAGAAATTGGAAGTTTCATACACTTGGTGGGAATATAAAATGTTGAAGCTGTTTTGGAAGACAGTCTGGCAGTTCCTCAAAAGATTAAACATAGAGTTTATATAACCCAACAGTTCCACTCCTAGTCATATAACTGAGAGAAATGAAAACATATGTCAACACAGAAACTTGTACCTGAATATTTATATCAGCTTTATTCATAATACCTAAAAAGTAGAAGCAACCCAAGTGTCCATCAACTAATGAATGAATAAGTAAAATGTACTATATCCATACCATGGAATATTACTTAGCCATATAAAGGAAAGCAGTATTGACACATACTGCAACAGGGATGAACCTTGTAAACATGGTGCAAAGTGAAGGAAACCAGTCACAAAAGACCACACGCATATTGCATGATTCCATTTACATGAAATGTTTAGAACAGGAAAATCTGTAGAGACAAAATAGATTAGCGGTTGCCAAGGACTGGTGGGGAGGGAGGAAAGTGAGATTGTGAAGGAAAGTAACTACTAATGGGTATGGGTTTCTTTTGGGAGTGACAAAAATGTTCTAATACTGATGGTGGTGTTGGTTTCACATCTCTGCACATATACCAAAAAACATTGATTTGTATACTTTACACAGATGAATTATGTGAACTATTATCTCAATAAAGCATATATTTAAAAATTACATCAAGTGGTGGTTGACCTGTAGCAGATTTGAACTTTGTGGCCCTCAAATCACAGGCATACACATTCATGACACAACCATCCTGGGCAGCTTTGCTTTTATCTGTTTTACATATTGTGCGTCCGTCCTCCCCCACCTGCCCCTCCCCCACTACCCTATTACTCCATAAGATTTTCTTTGAAGAAGGAGTACTGTGGCTAAAAGCAGTTTGAAAATCTCTGGAGACAGTGAGCTCCAGAACCAATTCCAACTTTTATAAGCCATTATTCTGATGCATTGAACTGAAAATTTCAATTTGGCCTAGATTACCCCATTGTAGCTCCATGTCAACAAAAGGAAAGTTGTGAACAAAGACAGTTTTTCCCCAACATAGCTGCACACAGGTGTGCCTTAGTGGAAACTGTGGAACTCAGCCAGGTCTTCAATTCCCTAGTGTAGTGCTGTATCACCAAGCTCTGCTTCCTGTTCTTGAATACAATGATTCGCTAAAATAGAGACACCTGGTCCCAGCACCTTGCAAAATGGACTTTTTCTTTCAACATTTCAAAATATATTTATATATTGATGAAGCCTTTCTCTGAGAAGCCATCTGTCTGAAATCTGCAGCAATAAAAAAACTTCCATAGACCTTATTTATTCATAATGGTGTCTGTTGCTTCACTCCTCTATTCCTTTCTCCTCCTCCTTCCTTATTTTTTCATTCATTCATTTATTTACAAAGTGTATATTTATGAAGCATCTACTGTGTGCCCAGCATTAGGTATTTAGCACTGAACAAAATTAACTCATCCCTATAATTATGGATCTCGCCATCTACTAGGGAGCCGTATATTAACAACAAAAAGTTTTAAACAACAAAAAGTTTTTAAAATTTCAAACTGTAAGGGCTATGAAAGAAAGAAATAAGGTTCTGAGATAGAGATTCTGGAGGTTGTGATTTTAAAAGGAATTCTGGAACCACATTGCCAGTGTTCAAATCCCAACTTCACCATTTACTAGCTATGTGATTTTGAGCAAGTTAAGTTTTCTGGGCCTCAGTTTATCTTAAAATGGAAATGATAATAGTACCTACTTCATACAGTTCTGAGGATTAAATGAGTGGGTATAGAAAAGTGCCTAACATATACTAAGTGCACATAGAAACGTGCCTGACACATTCTAAGCATCCAGAAAGTGTTATCTGTGTGTTGGTGGTGTTGCTTTAGAAAATATCAGGTCGTCAACTAGTTAGGTTATCATCATTGCTATATTAATCACCTTCATCACTGTCATCCACATATACTTATCTCACCACATATACATGCTCTGTGCACAGGATTTACAAAAACGGATGTGGTGTGTTTCTGGACTCAAGAATCCTACAATCTAATAAAGAGAGCGTAAGGATTACGAGAAAATAGCAATAGAAAACAGCATATGCTAAGTACCAGATACGTGATAAAGATAGTATGTCCTACAGGATTGAAGGAGAGAGAGTAGTCATTCTGGGCTCATAACGGAAAAGGCCTCATAGAAGTAATGGACCCTTAAGAAAGAGGGCATTCCAGGCTGGCATGAATGAAGATGTGGAGGCGGGGGGTGGGTGAATGTGAAGTTCCAGAATGGAGAATTTGAATAGAGGAGTAATGACGGTGGGTTAGAGAGGAGGTCTCAGAATATTGGTTAAATTATTCAGTATGCAGTGGTCTGCCATGACCAGATTCTGAGCTGGAGTGATAAATAAGATTTCTGTCACTGGTCTCCTGAGGCCCACTACTTCATACATTATACTTTTTTTCGCATCCCCATCATCATCATCATCTGGTCAATTGCTTTCTAACTGGTGGTACTACCTGCAATCTCTCTGCTCTCCAATCTCCTACTCCCACTGCACATTTTGATGACATTAATTTTTCTCAAGCATCCTTTTGTCACTTATTTGCTTAGAAAGTTCTTCATTTTGCATTATCTACAGCAGTTTCTCAGTTGTTAGTGTGCATAAAATTACTGGGATTTTATTAAAAGTGCAGGTCACCTCTCACCTTCAGGTAGGATACCTCTGGCGTGGGGCCTGAGAATCTCTGTTAAAACCCTAGGTGATTCTGACTCAGGTGATCAAGTGGCTCTGCTTTGAGGAAGACTGGCATAAAACTAAGAGTCCAGGTTTGTTAACCTGCCACCTAGAATCTTGCTTTATCCAACCTAATTTTTCACTATTCTCATTAATACATCTTCAGTTTGAGCAAAATGGGACATTTCCTTTTCTGTACACTTATCCGTGCCCTGTTTTGTCTTTTGTCCCTTTTTCGTTTATGTGGTTCCCTCAGCCTCAGTGTCCTTACTGCCATTTCAGCAAGTCTTGCTTCTTTCAGTCTTGGTTCAGATGTGTCCTAACAGCATCTTTATTAAGTATCTGTAACCTAGAAGGCAGGGTCCAAGTTTAACTGATTTTTATATCTACTCCCCCACGCAGGGACCATTAAATGAGCACCTTGCAAATGATTCAGTTCATTTGTTCCTCCCTTAATTTATTCAGTAAAAATATTTTTTAAACTTTTTATTGGAGTATAGTTAATTTACAGTGTTGTGTTAGTTTCAGGTGTACAGCAAAGTGAATCAGTTATACATATAGCCACTGTTTTTTTTTTTTTTTAGATTCTTTTCCCATATAGGCCATTCAGAGTATTGAGTAGAGTTCCCTATGCAGGTTCTTATTAGTTTTCTATTTTACATATAGTAGTGTGTATATGTCAGTCCCAATCTCCCAATTTATCCCTCTCCCCTCTTATCCCCTGGTTACTGTAAGTTTGTTTTCTACATCCGTGACTCTACTTCTGTTTTGTAAATAAGTTCATTTATACCCTTTTTTTTTTTTAGATTCCACATATAAACAATATCAGATGATATTTGTCTTTCTGTGTCTGACTTCACTCAGTATGACAGTCTCTAGGTCTATCCATGTTGCTGCAAATGGCATTATTCTTTTTTATGGCTGAGTAATATTCCATTATATATATATGTATGACATCTTTATCTATTCCTCTGTTGATGGACATTTATTGAGTGCTTACCATGTATCAAGCACTGGTGATAAAGTAGTAAAATAAACACATAAAAAGTCTCTGTTTTCATGGACCTTATATTCTAGTGGGACAAATGTTCTTAAGTATATATTGAAAGTGTTTTGTTATCTGTCAGGGCTATGTGGAATACTTTAGGAAAGGGAGAGACCAGTGCAAGAAATGAATTAAGGAACTCTAGTAATTAGCCAGTGTAGAATGGGAAGGGTCAGTGAAAATAGAAAATACAAAGGGCACAGCAAGGATAATTAATGAAATGAAGGAATGACCAGCAGTCTTTGGTGGGGCCAGGAAGGAGTACTCAATATTTGAGCCTCTTGAGAAGGAACAAATAAATAAAAAGTTAAGGTATAGAGGTGATATTTTTGGGGAAAAGGTGTTTTTAAATGTTATGGTGATCTTTCAGGTGTGTGATATTAATAATGGGATATCTGAGTAGAAATGCTCAGTAGCAACTACAAATATAGGGGTCTTGTAAGAGCCCAGTCCTCTCTCCTTTTCCCCTTCTGCAACTCAGCTCACAATATTCGTTCAATCCCAGCTGTTCCAGGGCCAAAATCCTCCCAAGAAATATTCTATGTCTCATTCATTTGATTTTCTGAGGATGTGATATGACTCCATGCGTTGGCCCCATTTCCCTCTTCTCCAAGTATTTGTCTAGAATGAGGCCTAAGCCCAACTCCAAAAAACCATCTCTAATGATAGCCCTTCCTTGAATGGCTCTTAGCTGATTGGGGATTTGGCTTGCTGGAGGAACTAGGAAGACATTGTAATTGAACCAGAGAGTCTTTTAAAATGGGGTATGGTGGTGTGTCATCATCTCCCTATGTGACAATCACTGTGGTCATTTATGATTCTTGGGAAAACAGGCTAAGGTTGGAAAGGCAGATTGTGAAATCATTGTTAAATCATAACACAGAGACTGATTGGGAAGCTGCCTGCATAGCCTGGAAAATCATCTTTCTGAATTCTTGTAGTTGATCTGGCCAAAAAACTCAAATCATTTTGGACTCCTGCCTTTCTCTCATAATACCCAACATCCAATTTGTCAGCAAATACGGGTTGTGAGTGTGTGTGTGTGTGTGTGTGTGTGTGTATGTATCATATAAAATTTTATTACCTGACTTCCCCACTAGAATGTAAACTCCATGAAGGTAAGGACTTTGTTTCGGCTATATCCCCAGCCAGTGCCTAGAGCATAGGAGTTGTTCAATAAGAATTTGTTAAGTGAATGAATAATGTGAAATAAAATTGTCATTCCACATCTTGATCAGTAATTTTGACATTGGCTCATGTTTAAGAAACTCAAGAAATATTTTATCCCAATAAAATTATTATAGCTAAAGTCTAAACATTAGCCATACTTGACTGAATAATGTTACCTTAAAAATACTGTTGACCCTTGAACAATGCAGGGGTTAATCTGTGTATAACTTACAGTCGGCCCTCTGTATTTGAGGTTCCTTTGCATCTGTGGGTTCAACAAACTACAGACCACATAGTACTGTAGTATTTACTATTGAAAAATATTCACATATAGGAGGACCCACACAGTTTAAATTTGTTCAAGTGTTAACTATAATATATATTTTTTTTTAAATAGAAACTTTATTCCTTAACTGGTTTAGAGAGATGTAAGTTCTTCCCAGACTTGGTTACTACTTTAATGTTTGTAGAGATGATGCTTGATATTTGGGAGGGAGTAATGTACATTTTCCTTCTAACTTTTAAACTTTTATTCAAGTAGTCCCACATGACTGGGAATATCCTTAAGGTATAGGTTGGATTACCTTCATTAATGTACAGAAAGTTTCTTTCTTAGAACTGCAAGAATTACTTGGGATATATCAACATATGAAAATTTACCAATGTTGTGGGGCTAGCTGACCAGAGCTAAAGTTAGGAATACTTAACCTGATTTAGAGAATACTTCAAATTTCTAAGGATTGAAGGGAGAGGTTAATATGATCAAAGCAGTTTGTGTGGAAGGCCATTTTGACCTAGTGATGATTTTTATGGAGTAGCAGAGAAGAACAAAGTTCTTCTAATAGAAAAGAAGAAATGGCTGCAGGGCATAAGCAAATGTTTCTCTCTAACATCTTGACTATTTTGCATTTCAAGTCTGTTGCATCATTAAGGTATTGATAACATATGACACACAGAGAATCAATATATAGCTTTAGTTCAATTTGGATTTAATCTGCCATCATGAGGTTAAAGGGGAGCCAATAAAAGTTTGTAAATGACCCTGTATTCTATAATGTCTTGATGTACTTCAATAAAATCAGATACAGTGTAGAGAATACTGATATTCAGGTTCACTTTGAAGAAAATCTACAGTTAACTGAACCAGGTTTGTTTAGATTTAGTAAATAGAATATATAATAATGAAAATCATCTTAATATTTTTGTTAACTATATTCTGTTTGACAGTGAAAATCAGCTACTTGTTAAAGTTAATTATGGATATACTTAAACCATTTTCATTGTTTTTCAACTTGTACTGAATATTAGGGGAAATTTTTTAACGTATGCTTTTGCTTCATTTCCATAAACTCTGCATAGTTTCTTTAAAAGAGCATATGTGATTTGAGGGATAAAATAATCAAGGATTCATACGGTTTTTTATCGATAGAAATTTCTCCAAGTTCAACTCTAGTTTTCTTATCAGAAAAATCAGGTTCATAATTGCAAGGCAAAGGCCAACTGGAATAGTTAATAAGCATATTCTACTTCTGCAGTGCTGCAGAAACTAAATGCAAACTTTTCTGTGACTCTTACAGAGAATGCATAGGCTGGGTAAACTTTCATCTGCTTCAGGGTCAGGGCTGATTCAATCTTACTGCAAGTTTATGAGAGTGGCTGATGTGATACAGTTGTTTCTAGTAAAATCAGGCTAGCTCTAAGGAGCCAATCTAAGTCAGTCTGTAAGTAAAATTCTATGAGAAACAGACTCCAACTCAGACACAATTGTAAACCCTGATATAATGAGGACTTGCAGCTGATTTAATCCTATTGAAAATCTTTAAGCAGCCATGGGACAAAATGGTTTCCACATTGACATCAGTGGAATGAACCTTGGATTTCATCAGTATGAAGAGCTGTTACCTGGTACACATAGTAGCCACTTTTTAAGAATTAACATCATGGCCATTTCAAAGCAGGTTGTTGTTTCTAAGATGTACAGGCAACTACTTTGATTAAGATCCGGGTTCCCAGAATGTGTCAATATTTATTTTTTAAAAACTGAATTCATTATAAAAAGCAAACAAGTCAAACTTAAACTACGGAGTTAGTATAAATCAGTTAGATCTAGTCTCCTTGAACACAAATGGCCAACCTATTCCAATTTTATATGTGAGAGACGTAGAGAAAGAGAGAGAGAGAATCAGAACTGTTTCTGAGTTAAGACTTTGTATGTGAAGTCTTGCCTGGAACTAATTTTTTTTTTTTTCATGAATTTAAAAGCCCCTGAAAATAAGCTTATGCTGTGAAATCATATATGTTTGACAGGACAGACAGGTACAAAAGTCTTCAGGGTCAGCTCTGCTGATAAAATCTCAATAAGTAGGATTTGAATTTGTATGGATAGGTTGGTGTGTATACTTTTTTTTTTTTTTGGTTGGTTGGTTTATCATATTGAAACAGACACTGATAAAGATCTAGCTATTATAGTCAGTTTAGCACTAGAATTGGTCCCTTTTCATAATTTACAACTTAAATTAAGACAATAGACCGAATACAACTACAGTAAAACACAACCTTGCTTGAACTATCTCCGTGCTTCTTTTATTGCAGTTAGCACTGGTCTTGAAATGTGAATATTTCAACTGATACTTAACAGGCAGTAGTGGCCTCATACTGTAACTTCAAAGAGCCGGAAAAGTAACTTCATGAAAGGGAAAACTTGAAACTATAGTACTCTTTACCATTCTATCTGTTAAGCAGTGATGGGTATCATTAGTTCTGCTCTTTTGCATAATTACTGCAGTATTGTGAAAACTTTCTGCCATCCAACTGGGAACAATTATATCATGTGGGCTCTTGTATAACATTTGACTCAGAGAAATAAAATATAAAAAGCCCTTGTTTTCTAGCACTCTGTAGTACCCAAGTACATACAGTACTTGTTCAAGTTTGTTTTTTAAGTAAAAAAATAACATGGATTGGTAACACTGAAGGAGGCATTTCATATCAAAGTCAATTTATTCTTTATAACTTTTTTTAATTTAATGCGCTTAGATAAATTTTATCTAGCACATCACTGAGTTGCAGTGGTAGTTTGCCTATAAAATGATAAAAGTTCATGAAGTGTAATGCTGACATCACTGAAAATTTGAGACTTAAAAATACACTTTTATTGTTCACTTGACTAAATTAAGCAAGGTGAAATGAAGTATCTCTGATTGGTACAACAATTTGCTATTTATCTAAAGCTTCCAGTGTAGACTATCTCTGTGTTAAAGGCATACAACAGCCTTTCCCAGGAGCACCACCCTACCCTATCCCCAAAACCAAACTTTTTCAAGATATAGCTGGAAGAGTATATTTGAAAATATTTAGGCAATGAGGCACATAACTTTTTAAAGTTTTTAAAAATTCTCCTTTGTAATTCCAGTATGTGAAACCATTAAAACACTGTAACCAACTTTTTTTTTTTTTATATTTGATTTTGTAAGAAAGCGTGTTTACTTTTTTGAATATACGACTACATTTTAGCAAGGGCAGCAAAATTAGAATAAATGTCACAGTGATATACAGATGTGATTGTCACTTTGATTTTGTGGTTTCACACTTGACTTTATCATAATTTGTAAGATGTGAAAAGTGAGCTCATGACTGGCAAAAGATATTTTGATCAAGGTTAAAGTATAACTGCTGCTGTTATATAACCATAATTTTGATGAGAAGGTGGGAAAATATGTAGATATGTTTATGTCTGGTGTATAAAGATTCCTTAAAAATACAAATTAAAAGAAATAATGTGAATTAAAATATTGGAATAGGTGCTGAATTGCCATTTTTGTCAGCCGTCAAAGCAAAAATTATATGTTTTAGTCTTTGTTAATTCTCGAGGTTGGTTTGCACATACTTTTCTTTAAATTTTTTAATATCCATTTACTTGCAGCATATTTATTAATATGGCTAACTTTTGAATGTGCTTGTAAAAATGTTGATATGGCCAAACAAGAAGTTTCAATCAATCAAGCTTATCTTTCTCCACTCCAGAGTTCTACTGCAGAACATCTAATTAATGTCATTTGAAATTATTTTAATGCATTCTTTGGTATTGTCACATAACGTGTGATTGTAGCCACTACTCCTGAGGTACTATGGCTCTTACCAGACTCCAAGGTGAGCTAGTACACTTACCTACTCAGTGCATTAAAAGGAGGCATTAGCTTCCCTAGCTACTGGTCCAGCTTTCAGCACCCTTTCCGTGGTGGCTATCTGTACCACATATAGCTGTGAAAGGATGGGGAAATGTGCTGAAATGATCTAAGAAGTAAACTATCAACTTGACATGTTTTCCTAGCTATTGAAAACCTTCTCGTATTGAAACCCATTGATAGTGAAACTGTAGAATTCCTGTGATTTAAGTACCATCTGGTTGTGCTCAAGGCTTTAAAGCTGTTATCTCTGCATAAAATTTCAGAGTCCTATATTTTTTTCTTCACCAAACTATCCATTTTTAAGCCACAAATATTTTTCCAGCTTTTTCAGATTTTATCTGAAAGTATATTTTAACAGTATTTAAATAGTTCTTAAACAATAACAATTTATCTTGATAGATGGCATGCTGTGTTTTTTCATTTTATTTTAATTAGCCATTGTGGAACCAAATTCCCTTTTGTTTTAGTCTTTTGAATATTGTTTAATTATAGTTATCATGCCAGATATCTTAAAGGTTATTTTACCAATACAGTTTCATTTAACATAACCCATATGGAATCAATAGCCCAGTTTCCTAAAGTGAATGCTTGGAAAATCTTACATTCATATGTTAAGAGTACACATCCTTTCCTCATTAGTTGGAAAGTACAGGGATTTTGGCACAGGTTCTGTGTGGAAGCATTGTGCAGCTTTTATATGGATTTTGTTTTTAGCCTTTGATGACACTGTTTAGAATAGGAAGTATCTAATAAGTAAAGCATTTTGTCTCAAGTGCTGCCAGTGTGTTTAATATATGCCTGGAGGTCTGAAACATTATCTTCTTCGCCGCAGTAATATGCATTTAATTCTCTGAAAGCAGAAGGTCGAACTTTTAAAAGGGACGCAAAGTACATTTTCAAACAGAATAATTCAAAACATATGGAAGAGGGGACCAGAGTAATGTACAGTTGGTTTTTATGGTTTAATCATGATCATGTTAATGCACACCAGTAGCTAATTAAAGAAAACTTTTATTGTTCATTTTAAATGAGTTAGGTAAAGAGTGGGAGAGCTGATGTAATAGCACTGCCCAGAGATACATGTTTCTGCTGCATTCACTAACAGCAAGCAGATATTGCTATTTTTGACAACTTAAATTATTAGTCCCCTTGGACAATAATAAAGGAAAAGTTATTTTCAGAGTTATTACACTGTGAACTTTTCTTTTTCCACAAAGGAATAGTAAATTGATGCCCAAGTTTAGGGCTTAGCACACATAATTAGTTATAAAACCTTCTTGATAGGCCAGATACTCTTCAATATAATAGATAAATCTGCAGTGGACTGGTGACAAGCCAATGGATTTTTAAATATGTCTCAAAATCACCAGATTATTTATTTCAGTTCTACAAATAGTGCGGAAACTTAGAAAACTGGAGGAAGTCTTGACTTTTAACCGATTTTTAAGAATTTAGTCGTCTAATACTGGGAAAGTTGTACTTCCCCCCCCCCCCCCATAAGAGTTAGAGTCTTTCATCTCTGGGTCATTGGTTCAAATTCCATTCTGCTCAGTAGTGAGTAGAATTAATTACCATCTGACTTCTGTTCAGTAACCCATGTGACCCGAGCTGATAGCTGCCATCCTGCCCCTGCTGGTTATTTATATCGCAAGATTGTGCTCCTTGACATTCACGAGAGTCTAATGTGACAGTCTCAACAGGTAATAGTGCTGGACACGGCATTTCTTTATCTTTACCTACAGGTGGTTTGTTTTGTCGTATTAACACTGATGGGGAACACTTTAAAGAAAGAGAGGCTAGATTTTTAAATACAAATCTGTAAATCAGAAAAAGACAATGTAATGCTCTGTGCATAGAAGGTATAGTCTCATATAGTTAATTGTAGTTGCCTTTCCTGATTGAGAGAATAAAGATAGTTGAGTTCCTGATTTGAGTTTCTTGTGCAACTCAACCTAAAGGATTTTTTTAGTTATGCTGTACACAGATATTTGGTTTGTAATGCTTCAAAATGTGGGCAGTAAATCCTAGATTACTTATGTACCTGATTTTATTATCTTTTCACATATTATTTGAGAATTCCTAGCTGGTAGTGGATTTGGAGGTATATTTGAAATTTTTATAATAGATAACTAAAACTTTTCCAATTAAATTGTCCTTTTGATAATTGCCTTATTTTTATTTTACTGAATTTTAAAATTAAATACGTTCATTTGTTTGGCCAGCACACAGTTATTGAGCTTTACTATGTGACAGGCAATGTGGTGTGTGCTACGAGTACTGATGGCATTCTCTCCTACCCATAGTCTGACCTTGGGATTAATCTCTTTAAGCCTCAGTTTCCTCAGCTGTAAAATGGGGATAACAGTACCCCCTTTAAAGGGTTGTAACACTTAGTAAAGAAAATGTATGTAATGTGCTAACAATGTTTAGCAAATAATAAACATACTCAGTGTTATCTTATTTTTTATCTTCAATTGCTCACAATCTTTGAGACAGACCAGTATTTGAAAAGTGCTATAATAACATTAGTTTGTTATAAAATCATAGAAGCTGAAAAGACTAGCACCATGTGGAAAGGTTGAGAAAGTCTTCACGAAGAAGATGACTTCTTTTTTTAACTTACCCTTTATTGAGTGCCTACTACGTGTGGTCAGTACATTAACACATTTAATGATGCAACAATTTTGTGGGTTGAGTATTAATGTCCCCAGTGTGAGGATGAGCATCTAGCAGAGACAGAGGATTTCTTCAAGTGTGATCAGCGCAAAACGTGGAGGATGCAGATAAGGAAAGAGCTCATGAATATGTCTAGACAGACCTTAAAGAGTACAGTATACACATATATTTACATATTAACAATTATGTACTTCTAGTCTGCAGAGCAATTTTTTCATTTAATATTGTATCAGAAACTAACATCTCATCAAACATTTATGGATCCTCTCTTCAGTGTGCTAGGCACTGCACTATTCCTTGGTGATAGACAGAAGCAAAATGATATGGCCCAATCCCTCCAGCAGTCCTTCACCTGGTAAAAGAGACAGACACACAACAGCTGCCCATTATCAGGCATTTACTATATGCCAGGCAGTGTGCTGACCTCTTTAGGTACATTAGCTCATTGAATCCTCGTACTAACCCCTTGAGGTCGGATTTATTACCGACATTTTACAGATGAGATTATGTAGCCTTAGAGTGGATTGTAATTTGTCCAATAACGTACAATTAGCAGGTGTCACACTTGACCCTACTTCTCTCTGACTCCAAAGTCTTTAGATTGTTTTAATACTATCTGATACTGCCGCCACAGAACATTTTAGTAGAAAATAATAAATCCTAAAATAGAAGTATGAGTTAACTATTAGGATCACCAAGCAGGAAAAGAGTTGAAAGCAAAACTCTCAGACAGGTGTCATTGTTCTGAGTCTTCATGGATAGCTAAATGTTTGCCAGCTACAGCGAGCTCAGAAGGGGGCTCCAGGAAGGGAAACAGCATGGTATACCTAGAATGGTTTAAAAGAACGTGGTGTCTTCAGAGAACGGGGATTAGCTGTTTTTGTTTCAAATACCTGAGGCTGGATTTTTCTAAAAACAATGTGCCTTCCTCAACAACTTTAAAATAAATTAACAAAAAATATTATTTGAAAAATTTTAATGACTATAACATCATTGTCTTGAATTATTTAACTGTCCTTTAACATTTTCACAAGCAACTTATAATAATTTGTAGCAGGTGGAAAAATGATACTATATTTACCAAATTAAGGAATAGGCTAAAAAATGAGAAGCAATACCCAGTACTTTGGGAATATTTTCCCACTGCTGATCGTAATATAGTTTAGTGCACCCTTTTTGGAAAGGTGCTGGCAATATTTGACAACCTTAAACTTTTTCATACCATTTACCTAGTAATTCCACTTCTAAGATCCTCTTAAGAAAATCTTATTAGATGTTTGTCATAGATGTTTGTTGGCAAAAGTTGAATACCTGAAACTCCAATTATATGGGAATAGTTGAACAAATTATTCCTAACGCTAAATGAAATATTATGCAGCTTTTTAAAATGGCATTTATGAACAGTATATTAGCATGTAAAAAAATTGGGTTGCAGGGACTTCCCTTGTGGCCCAGTGTTTAAGAATCCACCTGCCAATCCAGGGGACACAGGTTTGATCCCTGGTCCAGGAAGATCCCACATGCTGCGGAGCAGCTAAGCCCGTGTGCCACAACTACTGAGCCTGTGCTCTAGAGCCCGTGAGCCACAACTGCTGAGCCCACGCGCCACAACTACTGAAGCCCGTGTGCTTGGAGCCCGTGCTCTGCAACAAGAGAAGCCACTGCAATGAGAAATCCATGCACCACAACAAAGAGTAGCCCCAACTACAGAAAGCCCGTATGTAGCAACGAAGACCCAACGCAGAGAAGAAAAAAAAAAAAAGGGTTACAAATTTGTCTCTACAGTATTATTATAACCATAAAGGGGTGGGGGTGGGGGGAACCTATGCACAGGTAGGAAAAAAGACGAAAGGAAATACACTGAAAGATTGCCATTGGCTATGTTTAGTAATAAAATGGGGGTCGGGAGGATTTTGTTTTTCTCTCAGATGTTCCATGATTTCTTTAATGAATCTGAATGACTTCAGTGAAAAAGCAAGTGAAATATCTAGGTCTCAAATAGCGTATCACAAACTAATGGTTGGGAGACTAAAAAAAGGGAACCAAAGAATCAAACTGGAGGTCTTGCTGTTGTGCTGCCAAAGTAGTCATAACTGCTGCTACCACCAAGTTGTTCTTTGTTCTCTATGTAGGCAATTGGTGGAAAATTTTGAGAAATCATGGATACATTCAGTGCACAGAGGGAAAATCCACCTTCAGTGGTTTTAATTACTTACATTTTGCTTGATCGCTTACACTTACCCTTGTTTCAAGTCCTGTTGTAGTAAAGGAAAATAAACATCATTTTGAATGGCACACATTTAGTTTTCTTTGTCCTTCATAATTTAGGACTACTGACTTTTCCCTCTTTTACTATCCAAAATCCTATAAATCAGTTTTATAACGACAGGGTAAACAATATAAACTACTCCTGCCTAAAATATAATTTCAACCAATAGTAATCATGATTTGGAAACAGTTTATTATACTACTTGGAAGATCACGGTAAAGAATACTAACTAATGTAACTCTTTAAAAGGCAAAGAAAGTAAAGTCTGACACCAAAAGGTACATTTAATTTAAGTTTTTTTTTTTCTTTTGGCTTGTGGGGATCTTAGTTCCCCGACCAGGGATTGAATCCACGCCCTCTGCAGTGAAAGCGCAGAGCCCTAACCACTGGACCACCAGGGAATTCCTCTGAAAAATATATTTTAATGATAGAAATGCACATTTGATGTTTATCCTAAGTATTGTCTTGGCATTTTAATATGAATCTTTTTTTTTTTTAAATGTTGAGTTTCTTTAGGAGTTTTTTTGTTTAAATTCCTCTACTTTTTTTTTTTAATTTATTTATTTATTATTTATGGGTGTATTGGGTCTTCGTTTCTGTGCGAGGGCTTTCTCTAGTTGCGGCAAGTGGGGGCCACTCTTCATCGCGGTGCGCGGGCCTCTCATTATCGCGGCCTCTCTTGTTGCGGAGCACAGGCTCCAGACGCGCGGGCTCAGTAATTGTGGCTCACGGGCCTAGTTGCTCCGCGGCATATGGGATCTTCCCAGACCGGGGCTCGAACCCGTGTCCCCTGCATTGGCAGGCAGATTCTCAACCACTGTGCCACCAGGGAAGCCCTGAATCATTTTTTGAAAGAGCGCCTAGTTTGTTTTTATGCTTACTCTCAGTTATACTAGACCGATTTTTAACATGTTTCTATAACATTTATGTAGTAACACTTGGACTATAACTAGTTTAAAATATTTTATTATTTTTCCTTACAGATCTCTAAGCAAGAACAGAAAAAAATGGATACATATGATGGAACCATGGCTGATACCTCATCTCGGTACAGTGGTGCTCAGGATAGTGGAATTGGCAGTGACAGTGTTAAAATCAGAATCGTACAAATAGAGCAGCACAGTGGTACCAGTCAGCATCGCATTGCCCGTCCCTCACGCCAGTCATCAATTGTAAAAAATCTAAATTTTATTCCTTTTGACATATTTATTACTGCAAGTAGAATCTCGCTAATGACCTATTCTTGTATGGCCTTGCCCAAATCAAAATCGCAAGAACAAAAGGATAATGAAAAAACAGGCAAGAGTTCATTAAATCTCCCAGAAGTTGATTCAGACGTCGCTAAGCCCAGCAAGGCATGTATTTCCATGGTTACAGCAGAAGATCTCTTAAGCAGCAAAATATCTTTTCCTTCAGGGAAAAAAATAGGGGTCATCTCTCTGGAAAGTCTGCATGCATCCACAAGGTCATCTGCTAGACAAGCGCTTGGCATAACTATCGTTCGGCAACCTGGACGAAGAGGAACTGGTGACCTGCAGCTAGAACCTTTTTTGTACTTTATTGTGTCCCAGCCTTCTTTGCTTCTGAGTTGTCACCACAGAAAGCAGCGAGTGGAAATATCCATTTTCGATGCTGTGCTTAAAGGGGTGGCCTCTGATTACAAATGTACAGGTAAGAGCCTTCAGATTTACTGGGGTGCTAATCACTACTACTACTTACTAAGTTTTAGTCCCAAACTTTGAATATTGATCAAGCAGAAAACAGCTGGCAGACCAGACAAGACTTCTTTTCTCTACAGAATATGTAAATATGTAAAGTTCACGTCCCACAGCTGAATCATGTTTAAGTAAATGTTTGAAATGTAACAGGGTTTTTAGCCTTGGTGTTCTTACTGTGCCTCTGAATTTTTTTTCAGGAACTGAATGAAACAGGGGCTCTTTCTGGGCTATTGAAATGCTTAACAATTTCCAGTGATTAGGAAGCAAAGTGTTTTTTTCATATTAATAGCCCATAGGTATGCTTTCCATGTCAATGCAGCTGTTCAGGTAAAAAAAGAAAAACCTTAGAAAATGAAGTTTATTGTTTTGGTATTCTTTTGCCCTAATCATCTTGCTGTAACAGCATAATATTAAGTGTATTTGAGAAGGTTTATTAGTAAAGTAAGATGACCTAAAGATTTTATACATCTGGGCTTCCCTGGTGGCGCAGTGGTTAAGACTCCGCCTGCCAATGCAGGGGACACGGGTTCAAGCCCTGGTCCGGGAAGATCCCACATGCCGCGGAGCAACTAAGCCTGTGCGCCACAACTACTGAGCCTGTGCTCTAGAGCCCGTGAGCCACAACTACTGAAGCCCACGCGCCTAGGGCCTGTGGTCTCTGGCAAGAGAAGCCGCCGCAATGAAAGCCCGCACACAGCAACAAAGACCCAACGCAGCCATAAAAAAATAAATAAAATTTTTTAAAATGCTACTTCCTTTTAAAAAAAAAAGATTTTATACATCTACAACAAGCACATTTACTAGTGGTGTTGGCCAGCTGGCTCTTCTTGCCCCATCCAAACCTTCCTTATAACCAGAGAGTGTCATATATTATAATAATTATATTGAACTTCTGAAGCTTGTTGCCTGTTGAGACTAGGAAAGTGATCAGGGGTTCAGATTTAAGATGTATGGGCTGTTAAGTAACAAGAGCTAATGAAAACAGGGCCAAAGAAGATACAGAGACCTTTTCCCTGAGTTAATGTAGAATTAGAGATTTGGCGGGAAAGACTACCAGAGAGGATAGCTGGATCATCTTAAGATCCAGTATTGGAAGAGGGCCCTAGCAAGCTTGGGTATAATTCAGGCATTTTATTGTTCTCAGGTGGTTCCCGTGTAGCAGATGGACGCCAGCAGTGAGGTATCTGGAGAATTTGTCCAATCTGGAAGTCAGGCTGGTTCATTCTTGGCATTAAGGAGAATCATTTTACACAGCAGGCTCCTGGAGAGTAGATAGCAGGTGTGAGGGTCAGGATTCAGCCCAAGGAAGTAGGTTCAAAGGAGCCCTTGGCTCTTGCTGAGGTATAGTTCAAGTCCTCTACTTTAGAAAGTGGTAACTGGCCAGTTGCTAAGGAGGAATATTGTAGGGTTACCTCCTAGGCTGCCTGCTGGCCCTCTCTCCATTGATGTGCTGGTGCTGGCTCATACTGGCTCAGAAGAGCTGATTGTTAAATTTTTAGGAACTTTGAAAGACAGTTGTTAAACTACTGGTAGTTTAAATCGCCATAGTGAGAATATTTACACCACAGATATTGGCAAGTGCTGTCAATCAGCTGTCCTACTCTGAGAGCCAGATGTTAAACATTTACCAGCCACCACTGCCTCCCTTCTTCAAACATGTTCTCATTTACTGAGTGCCTATAATATAATGGGTACTTCAGGTCACTGGAGATGGGAGAAGTGCTGAAGTAGTTGATGTTATATGATTCAAGGACTCATGCCTGTAGACCTGATACCTGTTTGGGTGTCCGCTTAGCATTGGCAAAAGGTAGGTGTAGGATTGGGAGAATAAGAGTTAATTCCAAGCCCCTCCTTAAGTGCTTTCAGCTGCAGTTGCTTTATGGGTGGGTGGCTTTAGCAGCTTCTACTAAAAGATACTAAGTTCAGCAAAGTTATCAGGGCTCATAGCAAAGGTGTACATTTGAATTATAACTGGTTCCTAGGTTGAAATAATAAAGTATTTTTTGTTTAAGAAAACATCCTTGTGCGTAGACCAATGTGGAACCCAATTTCAGTAGATGAAGCTTAGGATGAAGGTTATGGGCCAGATTGAGTATAGGGGACTTACCTGTGGGAGGAAAAAGTCTTACATACCTCCTAAGGAGCATCCTTTGCATAATATTCTTGTGGATGCCTTTCCTTACACAAAAAGCATCTTCTTGGACATTTACACTATGCTAATAGAGTCATCAATATAAGTTAGCATGTTTCTTAAAAATGAATTTAGTGATTTGGAGAAATTTGTCAGAAAACAAGTAGTTAAAATAACAATGGCTACAAAAAAAAGTACAACTAGCAATTATTGAGTATTCAGTCTGTGCCAGGCATTGTACTAACTGCTTTAAATGCATTATCTCACTTAATCCTCATAACAACTCTGTGGGAAATATGTTCCCATCTTACATAAAAAGAAACTAAAGTTTGGAGAAGTAACTTGTCCAAGATTACAGACTTAGCAATAAACAGAGCTAAAATACAAAACCAAGATTTTTTGGACTTCTGAGTCTCTCAACCTGTATGGATCCATGAAGTGGAGAGAAAGATGTGAATCGCAGTTGTCAGTCAACCTCCATTGTCCCTCTCCAGACCATGCAAACGGTTCCCTTTCTTTGTTTTAACTGGTGAGTTTGTATATATGTGTCCATGATGTGACTACACAGTACAGCCTCTCTTGGTAAATGACAAAACTGAGTTGAAATTCTAACTCTGTCACTTAGGAGACGTGTACCTATCTATGTCATAGGGAGATTATGAAATCGAAAAGAGATAATTAATGAAAGTACTTAGCATTGAGTCTAGCAGGTAGTAGGCCCTCATAAATGTTTGCTGCTACTGCTTTAGTTATTAATATCAATATATAGTAGAAAGATTACTAAATTAGGAAGCAGAAAACCTGGGATTTAATTGTTCCTATTAATTAGCAGAGTGATCTTAGCCTGGCAGTTCACTTCTTTGGGTTTCTCTTTCCTTATGTGTAAAATGTGATGATTATAAAAGATACCAACAAGGCTCATTCCAGGTCTAAAGTTTTATCATTCTGTAATTTGGAATTCGTCTCCCCATACTTACCTTTCTAAAAATATCTAAACTAGCTTTGGCCTCAGGAAGTTGACATCTGTAAGCCACTACCCTGTCAGATTACAATTTATTTTGACTTGTTTTAAAGATGCAAGTTTTCTTTTGATATTCTAGTGGAACACTAATTAGTTTATTCAATACTTAAATACATAAATTTTATTAAATATTCATGAAGTTATTTTTCAAAAACTGATTTGAGGAATTTCTATTTTAAATTGGTCCACTTGAATGAACTATCCAAGTTCCATTACCAATTTAGTCGTCCAGAAACGCTTCATGTAGCGCTTTTAATCCTGAAGAAAGCAGTGTTCCATGTCCAGGATTCTTTTGAAGCTTTGAAATAGTAACCATGTGGGTAAGAAAAAAGAGAAAAATATGAATAACCGTTAACACTAACATTCATGGGGAAGAGAAGGAGTAAGGTGGAAGTGGCCAGTTGCATTTCTGGATTCTGAAGTGAAGGACTATTGGCAATGTCTTAATTGGAGGGACAAAAAGGGGTATCACCAGGCAGCTGACTTTCTAAGAAAGGTCAGGGAAAGGTTAAAGGCATCACAAGTTAAAAATGAAAGAAGAAACATGTTATGTCTTTCTGTAGTGTTCATACTTTCTCTCTTGATTCTAAAATTAATCCTTTTTTGTAAGGTAACTCAAGTGGCAGCCAACCAGTAGCAGTTTTAGCATATATGTGCAGTTCAGTGATCGCCCAATTTCAGCATTTCAGACGCGCCAGAGGTTGTTATGGAGATAATGGATTTTCTTTTTTAAGAGGACAGAAACATTTGATTGTAAAAAAACTTTTAGCACAACAGCTTGTAATTGTTTACTGTTTTATGTGAAAGTCATAAACTATAATTATATGTGCTAATGTTACTTTGTATGGAAATCATATGGAACAAAAAGTAAACAAAGAATTTTGTGTCACTCCTTCAAAACACTTATCATGTTCAGAAGATAATTTTCCAAAAAATCATAATTCTTATATAAATACAAAATGAACATGTCAAAGATTTTACTTAACTCATTAATTAATGAGGGAACCAATAAGAATGTTACAAAAGAATTCATACACAGGAGACCTCTAAGGCCCTGGTCATCTCAGAGGTTTTGATTCTCTAATTCATTAGGATCATAAAAATGGTAAGAGCCATTTGATCACTGACTTTATTCATTGTTTAAGCATGGCTCGGGGTAATTCTAAAAAGATGGAAGTACTTTTAACATTAAATTATGAAGATGTGATTTTTATTTGACATATTCAAGAGATTGCAGTGAAGACCCTGAAAGCAAATACTAAAAATCCTTTGAGCATTGTTGGAATACAGCGTTATAGCTCAAGGTAACTATTTTAAATTAATCAGCATGGTTTTTAAGATCACACCCTCCTCTTTTAGACAATCAACTTGACATTATTTTAGTATGAACTTCTGATCCCTATTGTGCCTTCATTTCTACACTCAGGCAATCTTTGGGAGTAGTCATTCATTTTTTCTATTTGAACACTGGCTATTTATCAGACATATTCAAGATGCTGAGGAACCAGTAATAAGACCCAGTTTCGGCCTTCAGGCATCTCTCATCATTTAGTTATTATACTTATTATAGCTAATGATGAAAGTTTAACAGGATATGGATCTTCATGACATGGAGAGCTTGTGAAACGCTTAAAGTTAAGTAAGAGTTAAGTAAGAACTGTAACTTCTACTTCCGGAGAAACAATTTAGAAAAGCTTAGTATCGTTTGTATGGGATGATTTAAGGAAAACTGCTAGGATTTTGAGGAATGAAATAGGACTACTCTTCATTTTATTTTTTATTTTTTATTTTTTTAGTAGTAGTAGATTTTTCCCTAGCTGCAATTCAGAATAATTTTTAGTATTCTGTTTAATCTATCTATTTGCTTTTTGGCTGTGTGTCTTTGTAATGTATTTTAGTGGTTGCTCTGAGGTTTCCAATATATATGCTTAATCTTTCACAGTCAGTCTAGTTAGTGGTAATATTTTAACACTCCAAGAAAATGTAAAAGCCTTACAATCATAAAGGTCTCTTTACCCTTCCCCATTTATGTTATAATTATCATATATATTACATCTACACATACTGAAAATCCTACCAGATAAGATTTTGACCTTTGTTTCAATAATCTTACATATTTTAAAGAACTAAAGAGGAAAAAACTAGTATGTTTTATATTTCTCCCAGGAATTTACCATGTCCAGAGCTCCTCCTTCATTCCTAAAGTTCCGGGTTTTCCTCTGGTATATTTTCCTTCAGCATTAAGAACTTCTTTAGCATTTCTTTTAGAGCAGGCCTGTAGCAACAAATTCTCTTAGTTTTCCATTATCTGGGAGTATTATTTTCTCTGTCTCTCATTCCTGAAGGATATTTTTGCTGGATATAGAATTCTAGGTTGACATTTCTTTCAGCACTTCAGTGATATTGTTCCACTCTCTTCTATCCTCTGTGGTTTCTGATGAGAAATTCATGGTAATTCCAATCATTGTTTCCATATATGTAATGTGTTGTTTTCCTCTAGTTGCTTTCAAGATTTTTTTCTTTATATTTGGTTTCCTGAGATTTATTATATGATGTGTCTGGGCTTGATTTCTTTAAATTTATCCTATTGGAGGTTCTCCGAGTTTCTTGACTCTGTAAATATTTTTTTAATGAAATTTAGGAAATTTTTGGCTATTCTTTCTTTAGATATTTTTCTGTACCAATCTTCCTACTCTCCTTTTGGGACTCCAAAGTTAAGCTTTTTTACATTGCTCTTCAGATCCCTGAGACCCCATTCACTGTTCTTTCTTTTTTCCTCTCTGTTCTTCATATTGGATAATTTCTATTGGATTTTTCTGTTTTAATATTTCCATTTGGTTATTTTTTTGTAGTTTCTATTTCTCTTCTGAGAACTTCTATATTTCCATTTATTTCAAGCAGGTTTACCTTTACCTCATGAAACACAGTTGTAATACTTACATAATATCTTAAATGCTTGTGTCACTGCCACCACAGCACAGCCACTGCATTGTACAGCTTCACACACACACACACACACACACACACACACACACACAGCCCACCCTTGGGGCAAAACTAGGAGAGAAAAAGGAAAAATAAAAAGCAGCTGGTTTCCCTGACAGTATTGAAAACCACAGGGGTCTTATCTTCCAGACAGGGTTTCTGTTGGACTTTCGGCTGTTCCTGCCATCACTGTGCACCACAATTTAGGACTCACTCTCAAGTCAAAGTTATAAGGAAAAAGAGGAAAACCAAAACAAAACAAAATGGAAAATTCACCACTATGGGGTCATATCTGCAAGTTTAACTCCCCTCCGCAGTCTGCATTGCTCTTGTTTACTTTTGAGAGTCGTCAGGTATTTGTGTTTTGTCGTTTTTCTTGAGTTTTTAATTTAAGCAGCATGGGAGATGGGCTGTACTGAGCTTATTCCAATTTTGGCTGGCACCAGAAATCCTGCAATTTTAAGATAATAAAAATATTTTCTGGTCCATTAGTGGAGGCATGGTTTTCTGAGAAACTTAATACAGGATTTCCTCCAAAAGTGATACTTTAATATCTTTACATCTATAAGCACAGATCAGTTAAATATATTGTAATGAATAATTACTGCTCCCAGGGAGTTGTCAGCATTAACTTGATTCTGCCCATGTCACCATTAAGCAAAGAACATACCCAAATACTCAAAGGGTGGTAATAGTGTTCTCTCAATGTGTTCCTTAGG
Source organism: Balaenoptera acutorostrata (assembly GCF_949987535.1). Taxonomy (NCBI): domain Eukaryota; kingdom Metazoa; phylum Chordata; class Mammalia; order Artiodactyla; family Balaenopteridae; genus Balaenoptera; species Balaenoptera acutorostrata. Next base: position 37,284,274 of record NC_080080.1, on the reverse strand, counting down.
GATATTCTTTCATATATTATAAAATCAAGTTAGAAGAGGAAATGCTGTGAAACTCATTGTTCCTCATGTCCATCTGCCTTCTCAGCACATGTGACTATATATATACATATGTGTGTATCATATAAGACCATTTATACACATATATATTAAAAAACCTAATTCTACATGGGATGCTACCCAGAATAAAATGGAATCTTTATGTATACCTATATCTACATCTATTTTAGAAACCTGAAATGAAATAAGAATGATGAGAATTGCTTATGATTTTGAAAGTGTCATTAATAAAGTATAGTCCCCAATCTGCATAATTTAGTGATCTTAAATTATACCAGCTATACTTGAAGGTGTTTCATGTTACTCTCCATAGTTAAAAAAAAATGGCAAATTATTTGAAGTATAAATTATCAACTTCAATTTCTTTTATGACTATTAATACTAATAACCTATAAATGATTTTCCATCTAGTCCAAGTAGATAGTATATCTGTGAGTTAACAGGTTTCTTTTTAAAATATTAAAATAATGGCCTTTTTCCATGCCCTTCTAACTTGGAGCAACCTCTAACAGAAATGAGATCTTCTGCCAGCACCTTTACATGTAGCAGCTGTATTATTGGCAATTCTCATTTAAATAAAGATGTATGTAGTTGTTTTAACATAATCGTATTAGTTGTGTTTATAAATATTTAAAAATTGGTATTTGTTTTGTTTAAGGTAATGGAGTCCAGATTTGAAATTGCCTCATATCTTGACTATGCAGCCCAAGGCAGCCTCAAAAAGTCATTTTTCTTCTTGTTTGTTTGGGGCTTTTTGTTTGTTTTTGAAGAAATGACTGTGCCATCTGGTCAATTGTGAAGGAGTTGAACCATTCTGAGCGATTTCACTACCCCCACCCCCTGCTCTCTCAGTACACGGTCATCTTATTACTCGTTAATGGGTGTTAGGGACTAACAAACTAATTTGAAAACAATTGCTTCTGCCCTCTTGCAACCTTTTTATCTTATTGTAATTTTTCAAACATCAACTAAACTAAAATCCAGAAATTACAGTTGATTAGAACTTATCTTCCTAAAAAAGCAGGTTATGACACAATTTCTGTGTACGTCAGAAACACCCATGCCATGATACCTCTAGTATGGGACACTTTCTTTTTATAGTTTTATAAATGTTACAGATATGGCTTCAGGTTCAATTAAGAGGCAACCATGGAATAGAGTTCATTTAGAGGTCAAGATTTAGAGTTAGTTGTGAGTTCTTATCCCTGCTCTGCTACATACAGCTGTGTGACCTTGGACAAGTTATTTAACCTCTCTAAGCCTCAGTTCCGTATCTTTAATATGGGGATATACTGGTAGCAACCTCCTGGGGTTGCTGCGAGGATTAAACGATGTATATGAAGCTCTTAGCTAAGTGTGCAGCATAGAGCTCAATGAATTGTTAATGTTATGGTTGTTGTTGCTTTTTTCATCATTGTTAATATGTTTAAGCTGAACTTAAAATAGGGGTTGTAATCGGCCAAAAAAAAAAAAATTCACGTCATTTCAGTGCCATTATAGATATTGTGTAGTTTGAAAATTTTCAGTTGTAATAATTGGCTTCTTTACTGTTTCATGAATAGGTCTGCAGAAAATGTGCCAAAGACGTTTAAGTAAACCAACAGTTAGAAAATCATAAACTGGCTTCTAACACCTCATAAATCATATCTTGATTTCATTTAGTTCTTGTGACTTTAAGAGAAGGATTGAATTACATGTCTCTTTAGAATTAACAGTTTTGCTAATGTCCCTGGAAAGGCTTAGAATTAACCTGTGACTTTAATGTCATAATGATCACAACTTGAACATTTATCTGAAAATTTAGCTGCTAGGAACGTTTCTTGCTGGCCAGTAATAATGTGAAATGAAATTATTGCTTTGACAGGACTCAGCGAGTAAGTAGGTCTTTTAAATGGGAGGCACTCTAGTACATCACTCAGGGAGAGTTGTGGTGAGAAAGTTAAATAAGAAGTGACCCAGCCAGTGGGGGGGATTTATGTATGGGGAAGGGTTTGGGAGTGGAAATCAGAAATTTCGACTTTTAGTCGTGGCTCTAATGCCAAGGCTCTTTCATGCAAATAAGTAAATTTCTTAGTGCTTATCTCTAAAATAGGTACAGACATACCTCAGAGATATTGTGAGTTCAGTTCTAGAACCACCACAATAAAGCAAATATTGCTGTAAAACAAATCACAAGAATTTTTTGGTTTCCCAGTGCATATAAAAGTTATGTTCACACTATAGTGTAGTCTGTTAAGTATGCAATAGCATTATGTCTAAAACACAATGTACATGCCTTACTTGAAAAATACTTTATTGCTAAAAATGCTAACCATCATCTGAGCCTTTAGCAAGTTCTCATCTTTTTGCTGGTGTGGGGTCTTGCCTCTGTGTTGATCAGGATAGCGATTGCTAAAGATTTGGGTGGCTGTGGCAGTATCTTTACATAAGGTAACGATGAAGTTTGCCACGTTGATTGGCTCTTCCTTTCACGATTTCTCTGTAGCGTGCAATGCTGCTTGATAGCATTTTACCCACAGTAGATCTTCTTTCAAAATAGGAGTCAATCATCTCAAACCCTGCTGCTGCCTTATCAACTAAGTTTGTGTAATATTCTAAGCCCCTTGTTGTCATTTCAACAGTCTTCATGGCGTCTTCACCAGGAGTAGATTCCATATCAAGTAACCACTTTTTTGCTCATCCATAAGAAGAAACTTCCCATCCGTTAAAGCTTTATCATGAGATTGCAGCAATTTAGTCACATCTTCAGGCTCCACTTCTAATTCTAGTTCTCTTGCTATTTCCACCACATCTGCAATTACTTCCTCCACTGAAGTCTTGAACCCCTCAGAGTCATCCATGAGGATTGGAATCAACTTCTTCCCAACTCCTGTTAATGTTGATATTTTGGCCTCTTCCCATGAATCACAAATGTTCTTAATGGCATCTAGAATGGTGTATCCTTTCCAGAAGGTTTTAATTTACTTTGCCCAGATCCATCAGAGGAATCACTATCTATGGCAGTTATAGCCTTACAAAATGTGTTTCTTAAATAATAAAACTTGAAAGTTGAAATTACTCCTTGATCCATGGTCTACAGAATGGATGTTGTGTTAGCAGGCATGAAAACAACATTGATCTCATTGTACATCTCCATCAGAACTCCTGGGTAACCAGGTGCATTGTCAGTGAGCAGTAATGTTTTGAAAGGAATCTTTTTTTCTAAGCAATAGGTCTCAACAGTGGGCTTAAAATATTCAGTAAACCATGTTGTAAACAGATGTGCTGTCATCCAGGCTTTGTTCCATTTATAGAGCACAGGCAGAGTAGATTTAGCATAATTCTCAAGGGCCCTAGGATTTTCGGAGTGGTAAATGAGCATTGGCTTCAACTTCAAGTCACCAGCTGCATTGGCCCCTAATAAGAGAATCAGCCTGTCCTTTGAAGCTTTGAAGTCAGGCATTGACTTCTCCTCTTTAGCTATGAAAGTCCTAGACGGCATTTTCTTCCAATATAAGGCTGTTTCGTCTGCATTGAGAATCTGTTGTTTAGTGTAGCTACCTTCATTACTTATTTTAGCTAGATCTTCTGGATGACTTACTACAGCTTCTACATTAGCACTTGTTGCTTCACCTTGTTATGTTACAGAGATGGTCTCTTTCCTTAAACCTCATGAACCAACCTCTGCTAGCTTCAGAGTTTTCTTCTGCAGTTTCCTCACCTCTTTCAGCCTTTATATATAACTGAAGAGAATTAGGGCCTTGCTCTGGATTTGGCTTTGGCTTAAGGAAGTGTTGTGGCTGGTTTGATCATCTATCCAGACCACTAAAACTTTCTCCATATCAGCAATAAGGCTGTTTCACTTTCTTATCATTTATGTGTTCACTGAAGTAGCACTTTCAGTTTCCTTCAAGAACTTTTCCTTTGCACTTACAACTTGGCTAACTGGTGCGAGAGGCCTAGCTTTCGGCCTGTCTGGGCTTTTAATGTGCCTTCCTCGCTAAGTTTAATCATCTCTAGCTTTTGATTTAAAGTGAGAGATGTGCAACACTTCCTTTCACTTGAATACTCAGAGACCACTGTAGGGTTATTAATTGGCCTAATTTCGATATTGTTGTATCTCAGGGAATAGGGGGGCCTGAGGAGAGGGAGAGAGACAGGGGAATGGCCAGTCAGTGGAGCAGTCAGAGCACATACAACACTTTTGGATTAAGTTCATTATCTTATACGGGCATGGTTTGTGGTGCCCTAAAACAATTACGATAGTAACATCAAAGATCACTGATCACAGATCACCATAACAAATATAATAATAAAAAAATTTGAAATATTGGGAACTGACCAAAATGTGACGACACAAAGTGAGCAAATGCTTTTGGAAAAATGGCACCAATCAACTTGCTCAACACAGAGTTGCCACAAACCTTCAATCTGTAAAAGATTCAATATCTGCAAAGCACAATAAAGCAAAGTGCAATAAAACAAGGTATACCTTTATAATAATATCTGGTCTTTGTAGTTTTTTTTTTTTTAATTTGTTTATTATTTATTTATTATTTTATTTTTGGCTGTGTTGGGTCTTCGTTTCTGTGCGAGGGCTTTCTCTAGTTGTGGCAAGCGGGGGCCACTCTTCATTGCGGTGCGCGGGCCTCTCACCGTCGCGGCCTCTCATTGTGGAGCACAGGCTCCAGACGCGCAGGCTCAGTAGTTGTGGCTCACGGGCCCAGTCGCTCCGCGGCATGTGGGATCCTCCCAGACCAGGGCTCGAACCCGTGTCCCCTGCATTGGCAGACAGACTCCCAACCACTGCACCACCAGGGAAGCCCTGGTCTTTGTAGTTTAATGGTTTAGTCTGAGCTCCAAATGAGATAATATTTATGAAATACCTTGGAACTATGACATATTCAGCTATAAGTTGGGACTTCAATAGTTATTAGCAGTAGAAGGGAGAGTTTAATAGACTTTCCTTTTTGGACATGATAAAAAGATTAGTGTCCTGGCCCTTTTTAACACCAATTTTAGTCATCAACATTTACTCAAAGTGAAGGAAAAAATGGGAGGAATCATTTATAGCCACTGGATTGGCTTTCAGTGTTACAGAACCCAGACTTAGAGGAGAGACTTACAGTTGGGATTAAGTTGATTGTCCTTGAATTTATTTGACTACATTTTTTTGACTGGACAGCACCCTTTCTTTCCTTGTTCTGAATTTTAATCAGATGTCATATATAATATCTGAAGCCCACATTAGAATTTAACATGAAAGTAACAAAATAGGAAAGAGATCAGGAACAACACAGAACAGCCTAGAACATAAAAGGAATTCATTGAAATGATATTTCACATATTATCTGCTGATTAGCATCATTAAGTAGAAAGAATGCACTTTCTTCTAGCAAGATATGGAAGATTTGGTTCTAAAAATAAGAACCAATGGACACTGATGATGACACATGCCAGCAGCCATTTTAATCTTTTCCTCTTTCTCTTCCTGTGGGCTTCAGGCTTGGGATTTCAAACCAGGAAATCTCTTCCCTTCCTGTCACATCTTATGAGGTGAAAAAACACTTATGGAGTTAGTCAAATGCCTAGATATCGACAAGGAGACAGTGGCACTGACCTTGCATCCATAGCAATTTAGAACTGGTTTCTTGGTTGATTTTGCTGTTGTAACATTGCATTGTTACTGTGTTTTATGGATCTAGGTTCCTCCACGATTTAATTTTCAGGTATTGTAGAGGCTTCATGGACTACATTTTTTTTAAAAACTTTATTTATTTATTTATTTTTGGCTGCATTGGGTCTTCATTGCTGTGCACGGGGCTACTCTTCATTGCGGTGCGCAGGCTTCTCATTGCGGTGGCTTCTCTTGTTGCAGAGCACGGGCTCTAGGTGCACGGGCTCAGTAGTTGTGGTGCACGGGCTTAGTTGCTCCGCAGCATCTGGGATCTTCCTGGACCAGGGATCAAACCTGTGTCCCCTGCATTCGCAGGTGGATTCCTTAACCACTGCACCACCAGGGAAGTCCCTCATGGACTACATTTGCTTCTGTGGCTACATTAAAAAACTAATAATAATAAGATAGCCATTAAACTAAGGATCATAAAATACAGAAAAACATAAGAAACTCAGCAAACCTGAAGCTTTGCCTTTTACATGTCCAGTGGTTGGAAGGTGACTATTCTGAAAGTAACCACTCATTGCAGGAAGTTATTCTTCCAACCGTTTTTGAGCATACCAAAACCAAGTACAACCATGGCTTCTGAAAGAGGCCCTTGGGAGCTGTAACCATATCAATTTTATAGATAGAGGCAAATTGATTTAGTACAATAGACCCTCCCAAAATGCTTCCCTTTAAATTTTATTCAATTTCTGTTAAGGAAAACCTTTGTGTATTCTTGACTGGTTATAAAAGGATTCAGCTAAAGAATCATCTAGGAACATCTTGTCAATGAAGTCAGAGAGCAGAAGGGAAAGTAGGGAATCTCTAAGCCTTTACCTATTACCCTAATTCCTCTTTAGGTATTTTCTCCCTCCCTACTCTGGCTAGTTATGAACTCTTCTTGATCGTCCTTAAAAAAGAAAGCCCTGTGAAATTGAAATCCTGGTGGACTCACCATGTTTACTTATAAATTATTTTAAAGTGTCATTTCAATCTCTTCTTTGTATGAAGGTTGATATACTCAGATACCTTTGTAAAAGGAGTCTCTAACTTCTAGTTTAAAATATGGAAAGGAGTCACCTTTGGCTTGCAGATTATTTACATCCTTGACTCATATGTAGGCCAAGTATTTCTAAATGATGAGAAAGAAGGTGAGAATATAATTCTGATAATTATCAGAACCAAAATGCAGAGAAGTTGTCAGGTGTATAATTTCTCCTTAGCCAAAAGTGTTTGATAGGGAAGTAAAATAGGTTGACTAGTATTTCAAACCTCAATAATTATTATTTTAAAAGTTAAATATAAAGAAGTTTACTGGCTTCTAAGATCAAAATTGAGTGTAATTTCCACTAATAAACAATGCTTTTTATTTTTTACCTTTTATATTATATTATTCTGATTTTAGATAAGTCATAAAGATTTTTCAAAATTAAAAAAAACAAAAACAAGAAAGTAAGAATAATAGACACTTGAAAGATATACCACACACATACTCCTATTTTGTTTAGAGTTTGTGCTTAAGAAACAATATAGTAACTGTTTATTGAACTCCTACCATGACATGTCCCATACAAACCACTTACATATATTATCTAATATAATATTCTCAACATCCCCACAATTTATTATCCCCATTTTGGAAACAAACTGGGACTCAAGGAAGTTAAAATTAAATTTACCCAGTTTAAGGAGTCAGGATTTATACCCAGATTTGTGTACCTCCAGAGTTCATGTTCTTTCATTACCCTACATTTTTTCCTGTGTTATAAAGTGATATAAACTCATCTATAGAACAAAATGTTAGAAAGCTCCATGAAAGAAAGTCTTTGTTCAGTAAGTCCTGGGCCAGTGATAAACTGTTTCACAAACCTCTTGCATGTGACAGTATCTTATCACCTGTCAGTTGTCCCTCAAGAGTTCATCAAAAGTCACTTAAATGCTCTTTCATAAACATGACAGCTCTGGATACCTCAGGCCAAAGAGAACCAATCTCCCTAAGCAGCCATAGATGCCACTTTGGTTCTGTGGCAGCCTGGGATAGGCCTGGGCTCATTACCTATGACAGACTTCAGTATGCTTGTGACTAATAATAACAGGTCATTGAAAACTTTTTTAAAGGTGGATAAAATATATAGTCTGTTTTTCTTTTAAAAAAACAAACAGTAGATCCTTCCGGACTTTCTGGAATTGGTAAAATGGAGACAAGTAAATCTCGAGAAAGGAAACTCAGTGCTGGGGGAGGCGGGGAGTGGGGGGGAGAAAGAAAACTCAATGCAATATGGCATCAAAGCCAAAAGTTGCTGAAATTAAATCTACAGTAATAGTTTAGGGAACACATTAATTTTAATTATATATCATCAGTAATGCTAATATTAGCATCCGTAGGATTGAAAAAGCATGATATAATTTCAAAAGTTGTTGATAATATCAAGAAAGATTTTGTTAGCCAGGATTACATTAATACAGCAAGAAGCTAATACCAGGAATAAGATGACAAATTATTTGCTTACTGAAGAAAACATGCTTAAAGTGAGGTACACCAAAACCCAATTAATCAAAAGTTTATTTTTCAGGATGTGTCCCCCAAATTTCAACTAATAATATTTTTTTCTGGTAACACAAATTTACAAGAACTCTCCATCATGGGAAAATTTTGTTCCCTTGACATTGCTCCATTTTTAAGTTAGCACTCATCTTCCATAGAATGTAAAAGACCAAGGGTATCATGAGTCAAAAACATTATTATGACTGTAGTTACTTGCATCTTCCTCCGTGAAAACATTGCCTGGAACTTTCAGGGAAAATAACTGTTGGGCTAATTTCTCCTGCTGCCCTTCTCTAACCAATTCACTTATTAGAGGTGTTCCTGAGCACAAAAGTAGCCAAGAGAAAGGAGTAACAGGTATGCATTATCAAATCCATTGTAAACCTGTGGTTGGTAAAAATAACTGTCACAGAAGGGAGGGGAAAATGAGGAAGAAAATGATGTTGGTTTGGAGTCTCACTCTAGTTCTCTTTAAAACAGATATTTAACTTTCAAATAAAGAGATTCTTATGGCGCAAGGCTTTTTAAAATTCAAAGTTTTTACTCATATGGCAAAAAAAAAAGAAGTATCTTGTATAAAATTAACTAGACAGAAGTATCTGGTATAAAAGATACCAGATATCTGGTGTAACTGGACTTCATTATATGTTCAGTATTATGTCAATCTGAAAATGAGGAAATTCTCACTGAAATCTGTGGGAAAATGTCTCCTCATTGGGACCTTACCAAAAATTCAGCTTATGAATTCAGTTATGAAAAAGAAATATCCTGCCACATAGTAGAACAAAGCAGAGTAATCAGGAAGCTTACAAAATCTTCAGCACTCAGCTGTTCTATATGAGCTTGGAAAATAAATTTTTTGTAAGTAGAAGATTGCATAGAAAATAAACAAGTTCATTTTTAAAGTTTCATTTTGAGTTGGCCACATGAGTCATGTTATATTTTATATAATTCAGATGTTAAGCAAAGACATACTTAACTCTGTGAATATCTGCTAAGGGTTAAAAAATAACAATAATGAGCAGCACTACAAAACTCACTTTATCAGAGTCAGAGGAAGACCTCCCAAGCAGTTAAGTGAAACGAAAGTTTTGTGAAGAAGAGCAAAGTAATCTACCAGCACAAAGAATATAATCTGAATCAAGTCTCTATAAAAGCCAGGAGTACCTTAATCCATCTGGGAGTGGACTTGAGACTCTGAATCTTCCCTTTGAGTGTTCTTTGTGACATGATATGATGAAGTATTTTATTCTGGAGTCCAGGTCAACCCAGAAGAAAAACAAATAACTTTGTCAATACCAATGTCTCCTTGAAGTGAGTTCTAACTGACTTTGAACAGGATTTATGGCTGTGAGCAGTTTGTCATTTGTTCTGACCCATTTCCCACATTCTGTTACTCCTGATAAGATATGGCTTTCTCCTGTTTCTTAGGCTTAGGGACAAGAGTGTAAACGTAATCGTGCTCATCAACATCAGCAGGATCTTATTCTTTTGAGAGCTTCCTATACTTAAATAAATAGGTGTTCGCTGAGTATGAAGAAGAAAACTGGCAAAGTCTAAAGGAGCCTCCAGTATGAAAAAGTCATCCCTATTTGTCACTCCATTTGTATTATATTCACAGGCTCCTTTAATCTTGGTTTATCTGGTGCTTTTCCAACTATATTGACCTCAAGGAATGTGTAATATGAGTCCTATTTTCTAGGTCTGATGATGGAATTCAGGAGAAGCTAAATTGAAGACAGTTCAGGAAGTCTAGAAGTCATGCCCCACATCATCTAGCCATTAGAGCAAGAGGGACTAAATAGTGACTTACAAACCTGAGCTATTCTCTGGGATTCTGACATATGTTTCTGCTACTACTGCTGCTTCATCTCACCACAGTGACTACAGGCATATCCAGAGTAGAGATTTTAGCCAAAACTAGGAGAGTAGCCACCAGCCCTGTCATACATTCAGTATTCATCAACCATGAACCTGTATTTTCCTCAGTGTTCTTAATTTCAGTTATTCTCTTCTTCTAGCAGCCCTCTAAATGCAGCTGTACTTTTTAAACCAGGGGTGTAATAATATTAAACCAATAATATCATTAGACCAGTAAAACTTTGTTGGGAAATAGTCATTGAAATTTTTACTTCCTTGGATACCTTTCCTAGACTTTTACATTTTCTTTAATTCGTAATTCCTATTCTGCTTCCTACTATTGCCAGATTGTTTACTCTGACTGTGTTAAGTCCCATTCCTCTTCAATTGCCCCAGTGCAGACTCCTGTGCTGGGTGCCAGATGGCAAGGCCCTTTAACTTTACACAGCAACCTGTGTAAAACCCATCTCCCCTACTTGGAAAACTCTCATTCACATCATCAGAATTTGCCGCTCCCCCAGTCTATTCTATACCTTGATGAAGGTAGGAATCAAATATCCTTTGAAGTGTTTTTTTCTTATTTTAATTTTTGTAAATGTTTGATATGTAGTCCTAAAATTATAGTTCCATATATCAGTTTGTGCTTAGGATCATCCTAAAGATGATTGTCTTCCAGTAGAATAAAAGGTATAGATAGATATGTGTGTATGTATGTATGTATGTATGTACGCAGATATGCCTTTTACTTTTGAATTTACTAAAGCTGGTTGTCAGTTTCTTTGTTTTATTCACTTAACAAGACAGTTTAAAGCTTTTCTATATCAGTACATCAGATTCACTCCCTTCTTTTTATCAGCAGCATAGTATTCTATGCAGTATTCACAATGTATTCGTAATTTATTTAACCATTTCTCTATAGATAGATATTTAGTTTTATTTTGTTCCAGATTTTTAATATTTCACATGATACTGTAGTCAACTCTTTTGGACATTTTCTATGTATTCTTAATTATTTCTTTAAGATAGATTCCTACAGTGGCCTTTCTGATTACAAGGGCATGGATATTTAGGATTTTGGTAGACACTCGTTTCAACCCTCTTTACACTCTTATCCACCATACATGGTAGGATCAATTTTTCCTCCTCCCACACACAAGATATTACCAGTCTTTTAAATTTATGCTAATCTGTTGAGTGAAAAAATGTATTTCTTGCTTTAATTTGGGTATGCTTAATTAACAGTGAGACTGAGCAGTTTTTTCCTGTTTTTCATAAAACAGTGTTCTCCAGAAGGATTAAATAGCTAAAGGTAAAAATAAAATTTTAAAAATGCTTCAAGAAACTATAGGAAAATATATAATCAACCTAGGGATAAATCCATTATTAAGAAAAAAGTATGCATGCAAAAAGCATCAGGATATAGTTAAAAGGCAACTAACATACCAAGAGAAAACACTTGTTACACATTGCAAACAAATCATTAACACCTGTAATATATAAGGAGCTCCTACAAATTAGTAAGACAAAGAGCCCAATAGAAAAATGAATACTTATTTTTAGAGGAAGAATCCTAAATGGCCAATAAATGAAAAAATACTCAACCTGCTTTGTTATTTACTATTAACAATATGAAATGGCTATCTTACTATGTCAATTACATATAAATGTTTTTGATTCTTTTAAACACTGTATGGTTTATCATTTTTTATTTAAACATTAATCTGTTGATGGATATCTAAGGTGTTTTCTACTTTTTGCTATGATAAACAGTTCTACAATGAATTTGTGTGTGTCTGTGTGTGTGTGCTACATAGGCTTTATCAATTTTTTTAGTCTTGGCCTGATAGGTAGAAAACCTACTTATTTTTAAAGATTTTTTCCTTTGATTATTGCTAAGATGTACTATCTCTTAATGTTTATATTTTTAACTGTTTTTATGCCATTTGTTTTTCTTTACTTATTATTTATTTTCTTCATTAAATAGGTGCTTATTCTATCCTCAACCCATTTTTCTATTAGTATCTATATTGATTATACGAACTCTTTATATATTCATGATATCCTTTTCTGCCATACAAGTTTGAATATGTGATTTTTATAAATTGTTTTACTTTTCATCCTAAGTTTTACTTGCCAGTTTTTTTACACATCATATTAATATTTCTATATCAATTTAATTCATATCTGTTCATTATTTATTTAGCTACATCACTTATATCTGTTTTCTCCATTAGATCACTGTTCTATCTCTAGATTGTATCATCTTCAAAATGAAGAATTATGTCTCCTCGTATAGGTCTGGCACAGTATTATTTATTTGATAATAATGGCTTCTTCTTGATGACGGCTACATAGCTGAAACCTAGAAATAGACCCTCAGGTCCTGGCAGGTTACATAGTACCTACAAACTGGTTATAGATCCTACCAGCAACAGACTTTTTGCCATCCTTTCACCAGACTTGACCATTATATTTGAAAGACAGAATAGTATGGTGTTACTATGTAATGGATCTACTATACATATTCTCACTGCTTTAAATTCACTGATCATATAAAAAGAGAAGAATGCACTACCTTAGTGTTTGATCTTTACCACATAGATCTAACGTCACGATCAATTGCTTTCAGTATTTTCTTTGAAATCACATAAAGGTTCATATGTGCCAAATTTCATAAGGATCACATGATAAGGTCAAGAAATACAAATTCCAAGGCAGAATTTATATGCCCGGTTCACATATGACAGTAATACTATGTAACCATATGTTGAATATAATACACAGTATGTAAATGCTATTCTTGAAAGCAATCCAATCAATAAAAACTAAAATAAATAACACTTTAATAACACATTTCACATCAACTGAAAATGGAATAGATGGACTCTATGGCAAGAACATCCCTATAAAATTGACATTCAGAGGCCATTAAAACCCAGAGAGTAAAACAATCCTGAAACTAAAGAAAAACTGTGAATATTTAGAAGATTTTTAAAAGCCTACTACATTGTATGCCAAGACACAGCAGTTGTTTTTATTTAAAGAGCTATTTCAGTAAAAACTGTGGATTGCCAAGCATTAAAAAGCTAATTCCATTTGCCATCACCAATAGCTGAATGAAACCTTAAAAAATATATACAATATTAACCTTAAAAAAACTTTAAAATACACAGTATTTAATAGAAAAAGTCAAAACTGAAAAAAGTCAACTTTTAGTCATAATTGGAACTATTAAAAGATTGACCAATTTTATAATTTAAGAAGGTTATGGGAAAGCTACTGAAGTTAACTTCAAAAGCCTAGCAGTAAAAGTGATTGTAATGTCAGTAAAACTCTGAAACAGATCAAATAACCCCTAAGTAGTACTAATCCACTGCATCTTTGAACATGTATATGCCTCTTTTTAAGCTGAAAAGGTTGCCCCTTTTTTCTTTAACTTGTTTCCAACATCCCATTAAAAAAAAAAAAAATCTATTCAACTGTTAACAGTCAGCAGCTCAGAGTACAGAAACTTTACCTTCACTCAAAGATGATATGAGTTAAGATTTGAAGTATCTTTTCCTCTTTGGCCTGGTTCTGGAAAACATGGTTTCGTCATTCTACCTGTAGAGAGAGAGCGTCTCTTTCTTCATACAAGTATTTGTGCACTGTATGTATACAAACAAATACATTAATGAAGGTTGCATACAATATTTTAACCATTTTTTTCTTTGCTTATCAGCTCAAACTCTTACACCAAAATTGATGTTTGTGTTGTAATTGACATTTTTAATTTTAATTTTGTCTCTTCAGATCCTGGGAAGACTTTGCCTGAAGCCCTTGATTACTGCACAGTTTGGTTGCAGACAGTACCTGGAGAAATAGACAGCAAAAGTGGTATTCCACCTTCACTTGTAATGCTACAAATTAAAGATTTTCTTAATGGACCAGGTAAGACAGTCGTAATTCAAACTTTTTTTCATATGAGTCTATTAACGTGTACATTGGGTCTGTTAACAATCTTGACATTCCTTGCCAAAAATGAGTAATTCATTTGTCCTCCAGACGTGTGCTCTTCTCAGGCTGCCCATTCTAGAGATCAAAAGGCAAATATTAATATACATTAAAAATTACCTTTAGTCTGGCAAAAAGTAGTTATCAATTAAAAAATAATTGACTGGAAGCCAAAGACTCAAGATTTTATTTCTACCTTTTCCACTAATCGTGGGACCTTAGGCAGTTATATCTAATCTCCTGTGCCTCAGTTTCCTTACCTGTAAATGAAGAGAATAAAATAGGTGATGGGTGGATAGATGGGTGGGTGGGTGGATGGATGGATAGGTGGATAGGATACATGACATACATACGTAAGATAATATACATAAGTAGATTGGATTAGATACATAAATACACTTATTTCAAATGCTTAGCAAAGTGCTTGGGACATATTAACACTCAATTTTAAATAGGTAGATATAGATATCAAAAGGTATTGAGTGCTTATTATGTCACAGGTACTAAGTGCTTTACATACTTGTACAAACCCAAGAAGTAGGCCCTATAATTATCCCTATTTTATGAATAAGGAGGCTAAGACTTAGAAAAATGAAGTAAATTGCCCAAGATCATAGTAGCAGAGGAGCCATTCAAACTCCGGTCTTTATGACTCCAAAGACCTAGATCACTTTCATACTGCACTAATTTTAGCATAACTAAAGATTTTTTCTTTCTTCTCCATCTCCTCCTCCTCCTCCTCTTTCTTTTTCCTGCTGTATTTCTTCTTCCTTCTCATGTTCCTCCTTCTCTTTTCTTTGTTACTCTTCCCTTATCTCCGTGAGATCTTAGCTATTTATTTAACAGAAATTACTACATTCAGTTTCCCTTTTGTTATCTTATATTTACAGTGCTGCAGAACCTGTTAGTCATTAAAAGAGTTTCTTCATTACGAATTTAAAACAATGGTGTTACACTGTCTTAAGATCTCTAGCAGTACTCTGCAAGGCATGAATTTTGATAATTGAAAACTATCCCTCTGTGGACCTGATTTAGTTTGTGTGCATGCTGGTGCACTTACGATCTATGACTACAGATAGAGAAGGTGGCCCATCATCACGTCTGGAATAGAAAGAGCCTGAAACCACCTCAGTTGGCCCTTTCACTCTGGCTCAGTTCTTCTTAAGCATGTTTCTCCAATGCTGGAATTTAAAAGGTATAGGAGGAATATGAAGAACTAGTTCTAATCATTAGTATCTAGCTGTGGTTTTAAAGACTCAAAGGAAGTGAAGAAGCTGATGATAAGGCTAAGGGAGTCATTAAAGTTGGAAGAATCCTTTGGGGTGAGTTGGATGATTGAGAGGAGTGTGAGCCTTCATACTTGGTTAGTGAGTGTGAAGTACCATATTTCATTGAATTCAAGCAACCATCAATTGTAGGAAAAAACATTTTGTGTACCACTAAGGAAAAAGAAAAAATATCTGCTATTTAAGCTATGATACAGTGCTTTCTTACTGCATCAGTTGCAGGGCAAAAGACTGAACATGCTAGAATGAACGAAATAGGGTAAGAACATAAGGGTAGTTCCTGGACAAGTGACAGGGAACTTGCATTTACTTCTTTTTTCTCTCTTTTAGTGTCAGATTTCTTTTGCTTTCAGGCACAGTCTTCACCTTTTGGCTAGAAAGTTCCCTTCTAGTTTACATTTGATTGATTTGTTTGTAAAAGGGATGGGATCTTCAAGTCAGTGGTAAATTGTGTACCATATTTTCATGGCTACCAAATAAATTGAACTTTAAGAGAAATGTCAATGAACAAATGAAAAATTATATGTTTATCATTCTGTCATTCAATGTGACTGTAGCAGGAGTGCGATTTTTACAACAGTTGTACTTTTGTATTTCTTATACTTCTTAAAACTGGAAACTACATATATGCCATTTCTAACTTTATGCCCATTCAGTAATAGTGATAATATATCTGGAGATTCAAACTTTTAAATTAATGAATTGAAATAGTTATTTTACAGCCGTGCTTCTCAAACTGGAGTGTGCATTTGAGCATCTCTGGGGAGCTGGTTAAATGCAAATGTGACTTAATAGGGATGAAATTCTACATTTCTAACAAGCTCCCAGGTGAAATGGATACTGTTGATCTGGGGATAACACATTTTGTACCAAGATTTTATTTGACTCATAAATTAATAAAACATATATATATATATGATTTTCTTAATACCATCAGTAACAATTACTGAGACTCAAACTGCAGATATTTTGGGGCACAGGAGAGGGGGATGATACAAACAATGATGAATGGTTTTTTAAATGGTACTTTTATTATGAAAAATCAAATACAATGTCCAATAAATGGTTTAAGTTCTTCAAAGTCTTAAAACATTTTAACCAAGAGCACTTTTCTTTCATAAATTATTTGAGGGAAGATTACTTTGAATGATATGTCAGTTCTGTGGGATTCCACTAGAACATTAACCTAACAGCCTTGAACTACTCCAGAATTTACTATCTTAGACAAAAAATTCCTTAAACAATTTGTCATATAAAGTATGTAAGCAGATGTTATTACATAACATAATTGTATTCTCTCACTGTACAGCTACACTATATTAATTGAGAGATCAATAGGAATAACAGGACATAATAAAGCATTTCTTGCTGTAGGAATGTATTATTTTATAGATTTTTGGCAACTCAAGAAAAATATATTTTTCCAGATTTTATGTAATAGTATATTAAGAGCAATATTATTTATGCTAAGACTGGGGGAACAAACTTCAGCTTTATAATATTCCCCAATACTATTCTCTTCCCTTAAAAAATAAAAAGGCCTTTTTTTTAGTATTGAAAATAATGCTTCTAAGTTTTATGCAGTATTATCGTTAAGAATCTTTTGATACCAAAAGATGGTTTGTTTTAATTGTTTAGTTTGTTTTATTGTTTAGTTTAATCTATATGCACATCTTATTTAAGTATCATTCCCAAAGAATGCTTTATGCTACAATGCTACACCTCTAAAATAGTATATTTTCATTTCTTCTTTTCTTGCTCTTGAACTAAGGTTTCAGTAACAATAAAAGTTATGACCCTGAAGAGTAGAGGAAATACTGATTACAACTACCCAACCTTAAATTTTCTTCATAAAGGTGCAAACTTAACAGCTTTTGAATTCAGCCTGTCGGATGTTTTTTCCAGGGATTATTTTATCTAAACAAGGTGATGCATATGCTGCTCTTTAGCATCTGTTTTTGGAAAAAATACTTCAGTGTTCTTGAGTATTCCCTGATTTCCTCTGTTCACTTAATAGTACCTTAGAGCAAATGGTAGGTCCCAACTTCTACATCAAAAACCCCTTCAAAGCTCTCCCAACCCCAACCTCCTTCCTTCAGAGGCAACAACTGTACTACCCATTAGCAAGGTCAGTGGCTTGGAGAAACCTGGAAAACAGCAGCTACCAGAAACCCAGCAGAACAATATCTCCAGCAGGTGATAGATTAGTTGGAACAAATTGGAACCATTGCAGTGCAGCAATCCTGGTTTCTTTCAAGCTGTTTTTTAAATGTCGTCATTTTAATACACAATCTAAGCCCCACGGAACAGTCCACAGCAGGTTAATTTGAATCATATGATGTGTCACTGCCCTCAGCTGACATGAGCTCTATTCCATGTGTGAAGCCATAATAAATCCATTCCCAACCGAGGAAAATTCCCCGTGAGAAGGTGAACTAATCCAGGCCTCACACTGGCATGCTAGCCCTCCATAATTGAAAGCAGGGCCACCTGTTCCCAGCACAGTTAGCCGATAGAGAAAAAAATTACCATTAGATCAGATATGTCTTCTATTGAAAACTCATTCATACTTCTTGCAAATTCAAATTCAGCTGTGAACTGCTTAGTATGACATCATACAGAAACTTAGGAATGTGCCCACTTGATCCCAGTTCTGTTAACTATAGGATTTCTTAACTTTGAAATGAATTTTTTTTTTTAATTTAATGAGAGCTGACACATGAGAAGAAGAACTGGGAAGGGTGCAGATTTTTCTAATTAACTCAGGGTCATTTACAAAAATATTTGAGCTCCCTGGTATTTTTTTCATTGTTTCTTTGCAGACATATTTTTGAACACTGTCACTGTAGCCATGAAATGACATTTAAAGGACAACAAAGAAAAAATATGCCAAATTAGGAGAACATTCCCACGTCATTTATGTTTTATTGTAAATTAATTAGCATACTACAATCTTTGTATAATTTTAATTATATCAAACACAAAGTTATGACTGTAATTTCCTATTTCTTTTATTTTAGTATACCTGGTGTCTCTAGTTGAAACACCTAGCCACTGGTAGTTTTTCTCTTAATAAAATCATTTATTTAGTCTCTTCTTGTTTAACCTGTTCAGTAATTTACCTATGTAGTTTTCAGTTTTTCTGATTTCATTCTAGCTTTGGATTGGTTTTATTTAATTTTTGTTTTAAAATTTTATTTGACTTTTAACTAATTGTAACCCATTTTGAGTATAGTTTTCTTCTTATATTTTGTGAATTAACTAAGTGTTTTATAGGTTGCAATGATTGTAATTTTTTCTTTAAAAAAATTCCTAAACATCCTAGAATATCCCATTTCCACAAGCCTCTCTGATTTGAATGAAAACATATACTTAAATAATGTGAAATATTACTTTAAAAACTTCTCAGATACAGTAACACACCATTCAAATAGGTTTGTTTATATGAATATAAAGTAGAAATTTTAAGTTGTTTACCCCCTATTTTGTGTATTTTTGAAACATTTTTACTTTTCTTGATGAAATCTGCTTTTATGTTCTGTTATTACTGAATTCATTACTCATTACATATTTCATCCAGACATTATGTAGAAGATGACCGAGTCAGGGGAATTAAGATACCTGAAAAAGACACAAATAGCCCCCTGACATTTTCTGGAGTAGAAAATGAAGAATAAGTAATATGATTTTTAAATACAAGAAGATTCAAGGTGAAAGGAAGCATCTTAAAAGCTAATTTTAATTAATTTATTCCTCTTAATGTAACCCTGATAGTTAACCCTTTGCCTCTTTTCTCTTTCCAGAAATAGGGCCAAGGTCCATACCCTAATAACTGGAGTCCTATCTCTATCTTAATTCAGTTTTACAGCCATACTAGCAGGCTATCTTCTACACTTAAGAAATGTAAACTAGTCAATAAAACTGTAAGAACCTTGACTTTTGCATTTCCTGAGTTTTATGGGTTCCAATTTGCAGTGTCAGCATTGCATTATCATAGTTTATTTTCCCCATGATTTATCAAAATGAAACAGTAAACTTGAAGTCAGGATGTCAAATAGAGAGTGGACCAATAATTTTATTTTATTATTTAATTTTAAAAAATTGAAGTAGAGTTGATTTACAATATTGTGTTAATTTCAGGTGAACAGCATAGTGATTCAGTTTTTTTGCAGATTGTTTTCCATTTTAGGTTATTACAAGATATTGGGTATATTTCCCTGTGCTATACACTAAATCCTTGTTGCTTATGTATTTTATGTATAGTAGTTTGTATCGGTTAGTCCCATACTCCTAATTTGTCCCTCGCCCTCTCCCTCTCCCCTTTGGTAACCATAAGTTTGTTTTCTATGTCTGTGAGTCTGTTTCTGTTTTGTATATACATTCATTTGTATTATTTTTTTAGATTCCACATGTAAGTGATATCATTCAGTATTTGTCTTTCTCTGTCTGACTTATTTCACTAAGCATACTATTGTCTAGGTCTATCCATGCTGCTGCAAATGGCAATATTTCATTCTTTTTTATGGCTAGATAGTATTCCATTGTATATATATATACCACATCATCTTAAGCCAATTGTCTGTTGATGAGCACTTGGGTTGCTTCCATGTCTTGGCTACTGTAAATAGTGCTGCTAGGAACATTGAGTTGCATGTATCTTTTTTAATTAGAGTTTTCATTTTTTCTGGATATATACCCAAGAGTAGAATCGCTGGATCATATGATAGTTCTATTTTTAGTTTTTTGAGGAACTTCCATACTGTTTTCCATAGTGTCTGCACCAATTTACATTCCCATCAACCATGTATGAGGGTTCCCTTTTCTCCACATCCTCTCCAGCATTTGTCATATATAGCCTTTTTGATGATAGCCAGTCTGACCAGTGTGATGTGATACCTCATTGTGATTTTGATTTGCATTCATCTAATAATTAATGATGTTGAGCATCTTTTCATGTGCCTGTTAGCCATCTGTATGTCTTCTTTGGAAAAATGCCTACTCAGGTCTTTTGCCCATTTTTTGATTGGGTTATATGAGTTGTTGAGTACAACAACTTGATATTGAGTTGTATGAGTTGTTTGTATATTTTAGATATTAACACCTTGTCAGTTGCATCATTTGCAAATATTTTCTTCCATTACACGTAGGTTGTCTTTTCATTTTGTTGATGGTTCCTTTGCTGTGAAAAGGCTTTTAAGTTTGATTAGATCCCATTTGTTTATTTTTGCTTTTATTTCTTTTGCCTTGGGAGGCTGATCTAAGAAATTATTGCTACGATTTATGGTCAGAAAATGTTTCACCTATGTTCTCTTCTAGGAGTTTTATGGTGTCATGTCTTACATTCAGGTCTTTAAGCCATTTTGAGTTTATTTTTGTATATGTTGTTAGGGAATGTTCTAATTTCATTGTTTTACATGAAGCTGTCCACCTTTCCCAGCACCGCTTGTTGAAGAGACTGTCTTTTCTCCATTGTATATTCTTGTCTCCTTTGTCATAAATTAATTGACTGTAGATTTATGGGTTTATTTCTGGGCTCTCTGTTCCATTCCATATGTGTCTGTTTTTGTGCCAATACCATGCTGTTTTGATTACTGTAGATTTGTAGTATAGTCTGAAGTCTGGAAGAGTTACACCTCCAGCTCTGTTCTTTTTTCTCAGAATTGTTTTGGCAATTCTGGGTCTTTTGTGGTTCCATGTAAATTTTAGGATCATTTATTCTAGTTCTGTGAAAAAATGTCATGGGTGATTTGATAGGGATTGCAGTAAGTCTGTAGATTCCTTTGGGTAGTATGGCCATTTTGACAATATTAATTCTTCCAATCCAAGAGCACGGGATATCTTTCCATTTCGCTGAATCATCTTCAGTTTCCTTCATCAGTGTTTTATAGTTTTCAGTGTATAGGTCTTTCACCTCCTTGGTTAAGCTTATTCCTAGGGTTTTTTTTTTTTCTGGATGCAGTTTTAAATAGATTTTTTTTTTTTTACTTTCTCTTTCTGATACTTCATTACTAGTGTAAAGAAACAAAAGATTTTTGTATATTAATCTTGTATTCTGCAACCTTGATGAATTCATTTATTAGTTATAATAGTTTTTGGGTGGAGACTTTAAGGTTCTCTGTATAGAGCACCATGTCATCTGCAAATAGTGACAGTTTTACCTCCTCCCTTCCAATTTGGATACCTCTTTTTTTTTTTTCTTTTTCTTATTGCCGTGGCTAGGACTTCCAATACTATGTTAAATAGAAGCAGCGAGAGTGGGTATACTTGTCTTGTTCCAGAATTTAGCAAGAAGTCTTTCAATTTTCCATCATTGAGTATTATGTTGGCTGTGGGTTTGTCATAAATGGCATTTATTATATTGAGATGTGTTCCCTCTGTACCCACTTTGATGAGAGTTTTCATCATGAATGGATGTTGAATTTTGTCTTGAGCCTTCTATTCTTTGTATAGACAATAATGTCAGCTATCTCTTTTATGCTTACAACTTCCAAATGCCTAGTTCTAGTTTTGATTTATTATGCAACTCCAGGACTATTTCTTCATCTGACTATGAAATGTGTTTAGTTATTTAAAATTTAACATGTTCACATTAAGTCAAACCATTTTTCTTTCCTCTTCTTTTTCACTCCTTCTCTTAGTATGGTCTTCAAATTTCTTTACATTTGCTAGTGATAGCAACATTCTTCCACTCGTGTCTTCTCACAATTTTACTGTCACCTTCAATTCATCTTTTTTTTTTTATTCCAAGTCTTTTTAGTTTTTCCTTTGAAATGGTCCTCCATTATGCCTGCTACCTCCCTAGTGGGTCTGGGCCCTCACTACTTCTTCAGTCTGTTTACTGGCAGCCCTCATTTCAGATTCTCCTTTTACTCAGTAATTTTCTCCCCTCTGCTCTTGCTAGATTAGCTTGCTCTGCAAACCCATATGAATCTTGACCACCCACCTCCCTCAGTTGATCAAATCATAACTCTTCTCAGAGCTCAAGACTCTGTTATCCGGTGTCATCTCAACAATCCAGGCTTACTGTCACTAAGAAGGTAATTCTGAGTGAGATTGTTTTGCTTCTTTGAACCTCAGTATTTTCTTCTGTAACGTAAGAGAGTTGTCCTAAGATTCCTCCAAATTCTAAAATGATGGCTGTAATCCCCAGTGGAACTCTTCATTTATTTTTCACAACAAGTGTTTATGAGCAATTATGATATTTCAAGTGTTGTTCTAAACATTGGAAATACGGTGGTAAGCAAAAGATACATAATTGCTTCTCTCAAGAAATGCACACCATGTAGTAGAAAAGACAGGCTTTGATTACCAAGTAGTCACACTGAGTAATATATAATTACAACCTAATATAAGTGTCATGAACTTCTATGGATTTATAAATGAGTGGAGATTTAGGGAAGCTTCGCTGAGCTGAGTTCAGACACTTGAATGAAAAGGAGTTAACCAAAGACATGGAGGGGAGGGCATCTTTCTGACAGAACATATGCAGAAGACCCTGTGGGGAAGGGAATCATGGCACACTGAAGGAAATGAAAAAAGGGCAGAGGGAGGGAACAGTAGGAGGAAATGAGGCTGTAGAGAGAGACAGAGGCCAGGCCTTGTTGACCATAATAAAGGATTTGGGGGATTTTATCTTTAGAGCACTGGGAAACCATTGAAGAACTTTAACCTGGACATGTATGTGATGGGGGAGGGAGGAGGTATGTGTGTTTATTGATATGGTTATATTTGCATTTTGAAAAGATGATTCTAGTTGCACAATGGAGAATAGATAAGAAGAGCTAGAGTAGGGGCAGGCAACCAGTTAGGAGAATATTGCAGTAGTACTAGTGAGAGATAATGGTAAGTTGGATCAAGGAATGGTAATAGACATGGAGAAAAGTGAAAGATTTGGTAGATATTAGGGAGGGAAAATCCATAGACTGATAATGGAATAGAGGGGATGGAGGGTAAGAGAGATTGAGCATGACTTATGGGTTCCTGGCTGATCTAACTGAATGAATATGGTGCTGTGGACTGAATTGTGTCCCCACAAAATTCATATGTTGAAGCTCTAGTCCCCACTGTGATGGGGCCTTTGGGAGATAATTAGATTTAGATGAGGTCATGAGGGTCGGACCCTCATGGTGGGATTAGTGCGCCAGAGAGCTTGCTGTCTTTCTCTCTCTCTCTCTCTCTGCCATGTGAGGACACAGTGATAAAGCAGCCATGCAATCCAGGAAGACAGTCTTCAGCAGAAACCAACCTCAGCTCATTCCCCGATCTCAGAATTCCAGCTCTAAACTGTGAGAAAATAAATTTCTGTTGTTTAAGTCTCGCAGTTTGTGGTATTTTGGTATGGCATCCCAAGCTGGTGGTAATCCTATTTACTGATATAGAAAATGCTTGAAAAGAGCTATATTTTGTTTGTTTGTTATGTGTATGAGAGTAGGGGGAGATCATGAGTTTTGCCTTGGATATGCTGAGTTTGTGGTAATTGTACTTACATATCTGGAGCTCACAAGAAAGACTAAGACTAGTGATAAAGGATTGGATATTTTGGAGTTTGGGGGATATAGGTGCTAATTCAAGCCACAGGCCTGGATGAAAATACTCAGGGAAAAAGAGAGGAAGTAGAGAAAAGAGCCTAAGACTTCATATTGAAGAAGTCCAATCAGTATTCACTGTCTAAGAGGAAAATTTGGAGAGTGTTATATCAAAGAAGCCAAGGGAAAAGAGTGTAGAAGTACTAGACATGTCAAGTAGTGATACAAGATACAGAAAGATGAGAAATTGAAAACAGCTAATGGATTTATAGACATTGTGACTACAAATATTATCCCTTCACCCCATTGGATTAATTTGGATGGACCCTAGTCTAGAATGCATTGAGGAGTGGAAACAGAGCGTATAACTCTTCCAAGAAGTTTGGTTGTGAAGAAGAATAATAAGGATAGAATATGAAGGGGCATTTTGTTTCGTTTTGTTTTTTCCTTTTTAAAAAATTGTCCAAACGGGACTTCCCTGGTGGCACAGTGGTTAAGAATCCACCTGCCAATGCAGAGGACACGGGTTCAAGCCCTGGTCCAGGAATATCCCACATCCCGCAGAGCAACTAAGCCCGTGTGCCACCAACTACTGAGCCTGTGCTTTAGAGCCTGCAACCCACAACTACTGAGCCCATGCACCGCAACTACTGAAGCCTATGCGCCTAGAGCCCATGCTTCGCAAAAAGAGAAGCTACCGCAATGAGAAGTCCATGCACTGCAGCAGAGTAGCCCCCGCTCGCCACAACTAGAGAAAGCCCGCGCACAGCAACGAAGACCCAACACAGCCAAAAATAAATAAATAAATAAATAAATTTATCCAAAAAAAATTGAAGTATAGTTGATGTACAATATTATATAAGTTACAGGTGTACAATATGGTGATTCACAAATTTTAAAGGTTATACTCCATTTATAGTTTTTATAAATAAAGGGGCATTTTGTATCATGGTTTTGGGTTTTATTTTTATGGTGAAAGAGACTTGAATTTTCTCATGTTTAAATATCAGCCAGAAGAATCCAGTTGAGAGAAGAATTGGATAAACTAAAAAGAAAAAAGATAAAGGTGGGTTCCTTAGAAAGAATGAAGGAGAAGAATCCAATATACATGTGAAAGAACTGGTGTTACCTAACAAATTAAGGAAGGAAAGGAAAATGGCATATGCAGGTAGTTTTTCAGTTTGGTAGCAGGAAATTGAAGGAAATTTAATGGCTTTAACTTCCTCCTTGAAGCTAGAAGCAAAGTCATCTGTTGAAGTTGAAGAGAAGAGAGAGAGAAGAGAGATGATTTCAGTGGTTTGAAATCATCCTCCAATATGATTTCTTCATATGCTATAGTCATTCTCATCTCTATGCCTTTTTAAAACTTTTTATTATGGAAAATTTAAAATATATACAAAAGTAGACTGAACAGTATATAGAACCTCCTGCTTAAACAATTGTCAACTTATGGCCAATATATTGTTTCTTATATACCCCTATCTACTTCCTCACCTTCTGTGTTATTTTGAAGCAAATCCCATGCATCATATTATATCACCTGTAATATTTCTGTTTGTATCTATAAAGATAAGAACTTTTAAAAACATAACTGCGATGCTTATCAAACCTAAAGAGAATAATTCTTCAGTATCATCAAATTTCGAATTATCTCATGAATATCATAGTGCATGTGGGTGTTTGTGTGCATGTATGGTTTTTGTTTGTGTTTTTTTTTTTTTAAACCTAGAGCCAGATAAGGTCTATGCATGGCTCTTGGTTATGTCTTTCAAATTTCTTTTAATCACTAGGTTTCCTCCTCTCTTTTTTTCATCTCTTGCAATTTATTTATTTATTTATTTTTTGAGGTATAGTTGATTTTCAGTGTTTCAGATATACAGCAAAGTGATTCAGTTATATATATATATTTTTTAATATATTCTTTTTTCAGATTCTTTTCCATTATAGGTTATTACAAGATACTGAATATATCAATAGTTCCCTGTGCTATACAGTAGGTCCTCATTGTTTATCTATTTTGTTTATAGTAGTGTGTATCAGTTAATCCAAATTCCCAATTTATCCCCCCACTACTTTCCCGTTTGATAACCATAAGTTTGTTTTCTAGGTCTGTGAGTCTATTTCTGTTTTGTAAATAAGTTCATTTATATAATTCTTTTTAGATTCCACATATAAGTAATATCATATGATATTTGTCTGTCTGTCTGACTTACTTCACTTAATATGATCATCTCTAGCTCCATCCATGTTGCTGCAAATGGCATTGTTTCACTGATTTTTATGGCTGAGTAATATTCCATTGTGTATATAGTATATATTTATATACCACATCTTCTTTATCCATTTATCTGTCCATGGACATTTAGGTTGCCTCCATGTCTTGGCTATTGTAAATACTGCTATGAACATTGGGATGCATGTATCTTTTTGAATTAGAGTTTTCATCTTTTCTGGATATATGCTCAGGGGTGGGAATGCTGGATCATATGGTAACTATTTGTAGGTTTTTAGGAACCTCCATCCTGTTCTCCATAGTGGCTGCACCAATTTACATTCCCACCAGCAATGTAGGAGGGTCACCTTTTCTTCACACCCTCTCCAGCGTTTATTATTTGTAGACTTTTTGATGATGGCTACACTGAGTGGTGTGAGGTGGTACCTCATTGTAGTTTTGATCTGCATTTCTCTAATAATTAGCAGTATTGAGCATCTTTTCACGTGCTTGTCAGCCATCTGTATATCTTCTTTGGAGAAATGTCTATTTAGGTCTTCTGCCTATTTTTTGATTGGGTTTGTTTGTTGTTGTTGTTGTTGTTTTTGATACTGAGCTGTATGAGCTGTTTGTATATTTTGGAAGTTAAGCCCTTATTGGTCACATTGTCTGCAAATATTTTCTCCCATTCCATGGGTTGTTTTTTCATTTTGTTTATGGTTTCCTTTGCTCTGCAAAAGCTTTTACGTTTAATTAGGACCCATTTGTTTATTTTCGCTTTTGTTTCTATTACTCTAGGAGATGGATCCAAAAAACATTGCTGTGATTTATGTAAAAGAGTGTTCTGCCTATGTTTTCCTCTAAGAGTTTTATAGTATCCAATCTTACATTTAGATCTGTAATCCATTTTGAGTTTATTTTTGTATATGGTGTTAGAGAATGTTCTAATTTCATTCTTCTACATAGCTGTCCAGTTTTCCCAGTACCACTTATTAAACAGACTGTCTTTTCTCCATTGTATATTCATGCCTCCTGTGTTATAGATTGACCATAAGTGCATGGGTTTATTTCTGGGCTTTCTATCCTGTTCCATTGATCTAAGTGTCTGTTTTTGTGTCAGTACCATACTGTTTTGATTACTGTAGTTTTGTAGTATAGTCTGAAGTCAGGGAGCATGATTCATATATATTGAAGAAACCAGATCATTTATCATGTAGAGTTTAACCACAATTTGGATTTTGTCTGCCCTTGTTCTCTATATTTCCTACATATAAACTAGTAGTTGGCTTAATCTGATTCAAGTTTGTTTATTTTATTTATTATTTTTTAGCAAGACTATTTTGTAAAAGGTTTTATATTGTTCCATCAGGAGGCATATAGTGTCTGAAGGTTTCTTTTTGTGATGTTAATAGCCATTGATGCTTAATGCCTAAATTCATTGGAGGTTGCAAACAGTAATATTTTAATTCTAGCATTCTTTTTTTCACACAGTAGCTGGAATATTTCTATAAAGAGAAACATTTCCTCATCTAATATTTGGTTACTTAGTAGTATTGTTCACCTAAGAAAGGTAAGATACATGCTTTCCCTTTATTTACCCTTTAAAAAAAATAAGTTAGTTTTCTAGATGGGAGGATTTTTTTCATAATGTATATGTATATCAAATCATCACAATGTACACTTTAAATATCTTACAATTTTATTTGTCAATCATACCTCAGTAAAACTGGGGAAAAGCGAGTTACTTTTCTTAGTATTCCAGTGGTGGCCATTTAGTTGTTTTTTGCTATTATTCTGAATTCATTATTTTTAGTGATGCTCAAATTGTCTCCTCATTGCCAGTGGTAGTCTCTATAAATTGGCTTCTCTATGCTTTTAATCTTCCCTTAGTCTGAAATCCTTGCTCCCTTGTCTCAAAACATTCAGCTGTTCCCAAAAATCGGATATGCTGTCTCCAAGGATGAGTATATGCCATCATTGAGAATAGGAAGATAAAAAAAGGGAAATGGGCACCAAAAACGCTGCCACAGTTTGGAGCAATGGAATGTACTTAGTCTTCCGTGATAACTGCTTAGAGGGAGAGAAGCTCATTTAGATGAGTTCAGTTCAATGCATTCATTTTAGAAAACCAATTCAATTACCCTATAATCAGAACTTTTACGTTGTGATTTATTTTGGTAGGACAGTGTAGTCAAAAAAAGTCAATGTTTGATTATAAGAATATGTACATGAGTAATTACGCCCAATTCCAAGTGTTAAGCACCATGAACTGCTGCTGGCTGACCAAGTCAAGGGCATGTGTCAGTCCATGTCTCTGAGCCTCCTTAGCAGTGCATGGGACAGCCTACAACCAGTTCCATTTGGTGTACCTTTGTTAATTGACACAGTTATGTCTGCCACCACTGAGGTCTTTACACTTCACACCTTCAACGAAAACCTGTTGATCTCATTGCCAAGGGCAGCCTTCCAAGTTTTCTAACTCTCACACCTGTGAATACTCAGTCTCCACTATCCATTATCATCATGAATACCTTTACTTTGACACTGTAACAAAAATCTGAATTTAAATTGCTGAATAAGAGAAAAAATGTACTATGACCTAATAATAAAAAATATTTTTATTAGAGTTACTGTAACACATAAAGTCAAGTTTGATTATAAATTTGTTCTTTGATTTGCATTTACCCTTCTACGGTGGGGTGGGGGGGAACACCATCATTCCTGTGTCTGTACATAGGCACCATGGCCACTGATTGTTTTCCCAGCAAGCCTTGCTTATCTTAAAAAAAGAAAAATTGTCTTTTACAAATAAAATTCCAAAGGAAGAAGCACTTAACAAAGAATTTTTCTTTCACAAATGTTATGATTTGGGTATAACAAGCCATATTGAATCCATTGGGTTTTTGGTAATAGATTTCAAAATACTTCATAAATGTAAATAATATGATGACTAATGGGTCAAGTAAAGTTGGAACATTTTAAATGAGAAAATAGCTGGAACAGTTTTCAGGAAACTTTTCCAGTTGATGTTTGGTCCCCCACAAGGTGTGCATTAACATAAACTTAGGGGAATCACCTCTGGGGCTTGAATTCCCTCTCTGATTTCATTATTACAATATGATTCTTTTCCTTTCACTATTAAGTCATCTCTTAGGGTGATGGGAGCATAAAATAAGTGTAATTTATTTGTATTTGTCTAATCTCCTTTTAACTCAATAATCATTCCATCATTCTGTTTCCTGGTAGCTGTTCAGAAAGTTTTGAAGGGTAATTAGAGTCTAATAATTGACAGGCATGAGTTTACTTGGTAACTTAAAGATATAGAATGTGTTCTGGGGATGGTGAGAAATTAGATTTGGCAGAGAAATAGATGACTCAGCTGAGAGATTCTCTATTACTACACATTCTTAAAATCTAAACATTGAAAGTAATCCATTTATTAAAGTTCATTGAGGATTATGAAAAAAATTCTAAACCCTTTAAAACAAGAATCTGATAGTAATTGGAATAAAATCCACATGAACCATCTATGCCTGGTTCTTTATCCAGTTCTATTTCCAATTCTTGTAAAACATCATTTTATATAGCTCCCACTGTTTCTGTTGAATAAAACTTTTGTAGTCCATTCCTTTAATGTTTTCATCTTAATAATGAGGTTAATGTTTTTCATCAGTTTTTAAAAGTATGAAAGAAGACCAGAAAATACTCAATTTTTATTTTTATTTTTTTATGCTTATAAATGCCAAACTTGTTTGGATAATTTTCCCATTTGTAAAAATAATTGTGAAAATAATTTTCCTATCATTTTGAAACTACAAATATTTACAATAAAGGCAGTAATTTTCTACCCCAAAGAGGACCTGACTAGTTCAAGGATGTAAAAGTCTAGAGACACTGGGGAATAAAAGTAACAATACAAATTTGTTGAATTATCAGATGTAACAGTGACTTCATGATTTTAACTGAAGGATTCACACATGCTGATGGACTTTACACAGCAATAAAGGGTGCTGTTGCTTTTGTGGTGTTTCTCATTCTGGTGCGTGCTGCATATCTCTTCGTGGACCTGGTACTTTGAAAGGAATACCTAATATTACAGTATAACCTCATTTTAGCTCTGCTTTTTGGGCTCTTGACCTGACTTGCGCAAACAGGACTGCGCCAGTCTCTCTGTGTAAACATAGGCTGTGTTTTGCAAGGAAAGTAGCTCAACACTCAAGCTCTCAGGGGGTGGGAGTGGGGGACTTGTGGCCTAGTGGAGGGCACCATGCACAGAGGTTGCACTGTATGCAAACAAACATACAGAAACCATTTAAAAGGTAAATTATTTAAATGTTTTAAATATCAACTTATTTCTTATAGAAAGTTAACATAACACCTGTATTGTGCTATATATATAGCTCTAGTAGATTTTTGAACTTTCTAAAAACTTTTATCTGCTGCTGCTGTTCAGTGACTGAGAGATTGCATTTCTACTCCTAGGTTTAAGATCACTCAAAGAATGAAGTTTTCATGCACACAGAACAGTTTGACCTAACCACACAGGAAAGATAGATCAAGTGATCAAAGTGTCCAAATAAGAAGCCCTCTTTTATCAATCCACTGTTTCAGGAAAGAGTCATTCAGAAACCACCCAAAAAAAGTTAACATTAAAAATTTACATTTCAAATTCACTAAGCAAAAGAAATATATAAGAAATGTAAATAATTAAACTTTAAAATGATTTTTTACAATTATCCTGTAGCATTTATTGTTCTGAAGTTATTAAAGTTTAAAATCACACTGACACTTTTGGAACGAACTACATGAGAGACGGAGATACAAGATACTGCTTCAGATTTTCTTATTCCTAAAATTTGTTGAGTCCTGGTTAATTGTTATATATAAACTAGTGACCTAATAGAGATTCATGACTTAAAAGATAGAACAAGACAGGCAATTTTAAGTAGTTATATATTTGTCATCTCCATTTTGAGCTATTAAACTCATACTGAATAAATATTGTGGGCTGTTCTTGATGTTGCTTTGGGAAATTGATCTTTCTGATTTCAGGCTTTTCAAAGAAGTTATATTTGGTAGAGTAAGGTAGATAATATAGCTCAAATAGATTCATAGTTGAAATTCACAAATATGATAAGATTTTAGTACACATTTCTTTCTCTGAATTATCAGCATTTGACTTCTACTGATAAAAAAGAACCTTCTTTTAAAATTTACTTTGTAGAGCCAAGTCACATGAAGGAATATATTCTCTCTCCTAATTAAACTACTTTATTATTTTTTTAACATCTTTATTGGAGTATATTTGCTTTACAATGGTGTGTTAGTTTCTGCTTTATAACAAAGTGAATCAGTTATGCATATACATATATCCCCATATCTCTTCCCTCTTGCATCTCCCTCCCTCCCACCCTCCCTATCGCACCCCTCTAGGTGGTCACAAAGGCACAGAGCTGATCTCCCTGTGCTATGCGGCTGCTTCCCACTACCTATCTATTTTACATTTGGTAGTGTATAGATGTCTGTACCACTCTCTCACTTTCTCCCAGCTTACCCTTCACCCTCCCCATATCCTCAAGTCCATTCTCTAGTAGGTCTGCATCTTTATTCCCGTCTTGCCCCTAGGTTCTTCAGGACCTTTTTTTTTTTTTTTTTAAGATTCCATATATATGTGTTAGCATACGGTATTTGTTTTTCTCTTTCTGACGTACTTCAGTCTGTATGACAGACTCTAGGTCCATCCACTTCATTACAAATAACTCAATTTCGTTTCCTTTTATGGCTGAGTTTTATTCCATTGTATATATGTACCACATCTTCTTTATCCATTCATCTGTTGATGAACACTTAGGTTGCTTCCATGTCCTGGCTATTGTAAATAGAGCTGCAGTGAACATTGTGTACATGACTCTTCTTGAATTATGGTTTTCTCAGGGTATATGCCCAGTAGTGGGATTGCTGGGTCGCATGATAGTTATATTTTTAGTTTTTTAAGGAACCTCCATACTGTCCTCCATAGTGGCTGTATCAATTTACATTCCCACCAACAGTGCAAGAGGGTTCCCTTTTCTCCACACCCTCTCCAGCATTTATTGTTTGTAGATTTTTTGGTGATGGCCATTCTGACCGGTGTGAGGTGATACCTCATTGTAGTTTAGATTTGCATTTGTCTAAAAATTAATGATGTTGAGGATTCTTTCATGTGTTTCTTGGCAATCTGTATATCTTCTTTGGAGAAATGTCTATTTAGGTCTTCTGCCCATTTTTGGATTGGGTTGTTTGTTTTTTTGATATTGAGCTGCATGAGCTGCTTGTAAATTTTGGAGATTAATCCTTTGTCAATTGCTTCACTTGCAAATACTTTCTCCCATTCTGAGGGTTGTCTTTTCGTCTTGTTTATGGTTTCCTTTGCTGTGCAAAAGGTTTTAAGTTTCATTGGGTCCCATTTGTTTATTTTTGTTTTTATTTCCATTTCTCTAGGAGGTGGGTCAAAAAGGATCTTGCTGTGATTTATGTCATAGAGTATTCTGCCTGTGTTTTCCTCTAAGAGTTTTATAGTGGCTGGCCTTACGTTTAGGTCTTTAATCCATTTTGAGTTTATTTTTGTGTATGGTGTTAAGGAGTGTTCTAATTTCATTCTTTTACATGAAGCTGTCCAGTTTTCCCAGCACCACTTATTGAAGAGGCTGTCTTTTCTCCACTGTATATTCTTACCTCCTTTATCAAAGATAAGGTGACCACATGTGCATGGGTTTATCTCTCAGCTTTCTATCCTGTTCCATTGATCTTTATTTCTGTTTTTGTGCCAGTGCTGTACTGTCTTGATTACTGTAGCTTTGTAGTATAATCTGAAGTCAGGGAGCCTGATTCCTCCAGCTCCGTTTTTCTTTCTCAAGATTGCTTTGGCTCCTCGGGGGTCTTTTGTGTTTCCATACAAATTGTGACATTTTTTGTTCTAGTTCTGTGAAAAATGCCAGTGGTAGTTTGGTAGGGATTGCACTGAATCTGTAGATTGCTTTGGGTAGTATACTCATTTTCACAATGTTGATTCTTCCAATCCAAGAACATGGTATATCTCTCCATCTATTTGTATCATCTTTAATTTTTTTCATCACTGTCTTATATTTTCTGCATACAAGTCTTTTGTCTCCTTAGGTAGGTTTATTCCTAAGTATTTTATTCTTTTTGTTGCAGTGGTAACTGGGAGTGTTTTCTTAATTTCACTTTCAGATTTTTCATCATTAGTGTATAGGAATACAAGAGATTTCTGTGCATTAATTTTGTACCCTGCTACTTTACCAAATTCAGTGATTAGCTCTAATAGTTTTCTGGTGGCATCTTTAGGATTCTCTATGTATAGTATCATGTCATCTGCAAACAGTGACAGCTTTACTTCTTCTTTTCCGATTTGGATTCCTTTTATTTCTTTTACTTATCCGCATACTGTGGCTAAAGCTTCCGAAACTATGTTGAATACTAGTGGTGACAGTGGTCAAACTTGTCTTGTTCCTGATCTCAGTGGAAATGATTTCAGTTTTTCACCACTGAGGACGATGTTGGCTGTGGGTTTGTCATATATGGCCTTTATTATGTTGAGGTAAGTTCCCTCTATGCCTACTTTCTGGAGGGTTTTTATCATAAGTGGGTGTTGAATTTTGTCAAAAGCTTTCTCTGCATCTATTGAGATGATCATATGGTTTTTCTCCTTCAGTTTGTTAATATGGTGTATCACATTGATTGAATTGCGTATATTGAGGAATCCTGGCATTCCTGGTATAAACCCCACTTGATCATGGTGTATGGTCCTTTTAATGTGCTGTTGGATTCTGTTTGCTAGTATTTTGTTGAGGATTTTTGCATCTATGTTCATCAGTGATATTGGCCTGTAGTTTTCTTTCTTTGTGACATCGTTGCCTGATTTTGGTATCAGGGTGATGGTGGCCACGTAGAATGAGTTTGGGAGTTTTCCTCCCTCTGCAATATTTTGGAAGAGTTTGAGAAGGATAGGTGTTTGCTCTTCTTTAAATGTTTGATACAATTCGCCTGTGAAGCCATCTGGTCCTGGGCTTTTGTTTCTTGGAAGATTTTTAATCACAGTTTCAATTTCAGTGCTTGTGATTGGTCTGTTCATATTTTCTATTTCTTCCTGGTTCAGTCTCGGAAGGTTGTGCTTTTCTAAGAATTTGTCCATTTCTTCCAGGTTGTCCATTTTATTGGGATATAGTTGCTTGTAGTAATCTCTCATGATCTTTTGTATTTCTGCAGTGTCAGTTGTTACTTCTCCTTTTTCATTTCTAATTCTATTGATTTGAGTCTCTTCCGTTTTTTTCTTAATGAGTCTGGGTAATGGTTTATCAATTTTGTTTATCTTCTCAAAGAACCAGCTTTTAGTTTTATTGATCTTTGCTATAGTTTCCTTCATTTCTTTTTCATTTTCTTCTGATCTGATCTTTATGATTTCTTTCCTTCTGCTAACATTGGGGGTTTTTATGTTCTTCTTTCTCTAATTGCTTTAGGTGTAGGGTTAGGTGGTTTATTTGAGATATTTCTTGTTTCTTAACGTAGGACTGTATTGCTATAAACTTCCCTCTTAGAACTGCTTTTGCTGCATCCCATATGTTTGGGTCATCGTGTTTTCATTGTCATTTGTTTCTAGGTATTTTTTTATTTCCTCTTTGATTCTTCAGTGATCTCTTTTTTATTAAGTAGTGTATTGTTTAGCCTCCATGTCTTTGTATTTTTTACAAATTTTTTCCTGTAATTGATATCTAGTCTCATAGCATTGTGGTTGGAAAAGATACTTGATATGATTTCAATTTTCTTAAATTTACCAAGGCTTGATTTGTGACCCAAGATATGGTCTATCCTGGAGAATGTTCCATGAGGACTTGAGAAGAAAGTGTATTCTGTTGATTTTGGATGGAATGTCCTATAAATATCATTTAAGTCCATCTTGTTTAATGTATCATTTAAAGCTTGGGTTTCCTTATTTATTTTCATTTTGGATGATCTGTCCATTGGTGAAAGTGGGGTGTTACAGTCCCGTACTATGATTGTGTTACTGTCAATTTCCCCTTTTATGGCTGTTAGTATTTGCCTTATGTATTGAGGTGCTCTTATGTTGGGTACCTAAATGTTTACAATTGTTATATCTTCTTCTTGGATTGATCCCTTGATCATTATGTAGTGTCCTTCTTTGTCTCTTGTAATAGTCTTTGTTTTAAAGTCTATTTTGTCTGATATGAGAACTGCTACTCCAGATTTCTTTTGATTTCCATTAGCATGGAATATCTTTTTCCATCCCCTCACTTTCAGTCTGTATGTGTCCCTAGGTCTGAAGTGGGTCTCTTGTAGACAGCACATATACAGGTCTTGTTTTTGTATCCATTCAGCCAGTCTTTGTCTTTTGGTTGGAGCATTTAATCCATTTACATTTAAGGTAATTATCGATATGTATGTTCCTATTACCATTTTCTTAATTGTTTTGGGTTTGTTATCACAGATCTTTTCCTTCTCTTGTGTTTCCTGCCTAGAGAAGTTCCTTTAGAATTTGTCGTAAAGCTGGTTTGGTGGTGCTGAATTCTCTTAGCTTTTGCTTGTCTGTAAAGGTTTTAATTTCTCTGTCGAATCTGAATGAGATCCTTGCTGGGTAGAGTAATCTTGGTTGTAGGTTTTTCCCCGTAATCACTTTAAATATGTCCTGCTACTCCCTTCTGGCTTGCAGAGTTTCTGCTGAATGATCAGCTGTTAACCTTATGGGGATTCCTTTGTATGTTATTTGTTGTTTTTCCCTTGCTGCTTTTAATATTTTGTCTTTGTGTTTAATTTTTGATAGTTTGAATAATATGTGTCTCGGCGTGTTTCTCCTTGAATTTATCCTGTATGGGACTCTCTGTGCTTCCTGGACTTGATTAACTATTTCCTTTCCCATATTAGGGAAGTTTTCAACTATAATCTCTTCAAATATTTTCTCAGTCCCTTTCTTTTTCTCTTCTTCTTCTGGGACCCCTATAATTCAAATGTTGGTGCGTTTAATGTTGTCCCAGAGGTCTCTCAGACTGTTCTGAATTCTTCTTTTTTTTTAATAGTGTGTTAGTTTCTGCTTTATAACAAAGTGAATCAGTTATACATATACATATGTTCCCATATCTCTTCCCTCTTGCATCTCCCTCCCTCCCACCCTCCCTATCCCACCCCTCTAGGTGGTCACAAAGCACCGAGCTGATCTCCCTGTGCTATGCGGTTACTTCCCACTAGCTACCTATTTTACATTTGGTAGTGTATATATGTCCATGCCACTCTCACTTTGTCTCAGCTTACCCTTCCCCCTCCGCATATCCTCAAGTCCATTGTCTAGTAGGTCTGTGTCTTTATTCCCGTCTTGCCACTAGGTTTTTCATGACCTTTTTTTTTTGTTTTTCCTGTCCTGAATTCTTTTCATTTTTTTTTTCTTTATTCTGCTCTACAGTAGTTATTTCCACTATTTTATCTTCCAGGTCACTTATCCGTTCTTCTGCCTCCGTTATTCTGCTATTGATCCCTTCTAGAGAATTTTTCATTTTATTTATTGTGTTGTTCATCACTGTTTGTTTGCTCTTTAGTTCTTCTAGTTCCATGTTAAACGTTTTTTGTATTTTCTCCATTCTATTTCCAAGATTTTGGATCATCTTTACTATCATTATTCTGAATTCTTTTTCATGTAAACTGCCTATTTCCTCTTCATTTGTTAGGTCTGGTGTGTTTTTACCTTGCTCCTTCATCTGCTGTGTGTTTCTCTGTCTTCTCATTTTGCTTAACTTACTGTGTTTGGGTCTCCTTTTCACAGGCTGCAGGTTCATAGTTCTCGTTGTTTTTGGTGCCGGGCCCAGTTGCTAAGTTTGATTCAGTGGGTTGTGTAGGCTTCCTGGTGGGGTGGACTAGTGCCTGTGTTCTGGTGGTTGAGGCTGGATCTTGTCTTTCTGGTGGGCAGGTCCACGTCTGGTGGTGTGTTTTGCGGTGTCTGTGGCCTTTTTATGATTTTAGGCAGCCTCTCTGCTAATGGATAGTGTTGTGTTCCTGTCTTGCTCGTTGTTTGGCATAGGATGTCCAGCACTGGAGCTTGCTGGTCATTGAGTGGAGCTGGGTCTTGGCATTGAGATGGAGATCTCTGGGAGATTTTTGCCAT
Organism: Balaenoptera acutorostrata; assembly: GCF_949987535.1. NCBI lineage: Eukaryota > Metazoa > Chordata > Mammalia > Artiodactyla > Balaenopteridae > Balaenoptera > Balaenoptera acutorostrata. The sequence goes on along the minus strand of NC_080080.1, from coordinate 37,246,991 downwards.
TTGATATTACATGGAGCTGGGAGTTCTCTTGTGGACCAGTGGCCTGAACTTGGCTCTCCCACCTCAGAGGCACAGCCCTGACACTGGCTGGAGCACCAAGAGCCTGTCATCCACACTGCTCAGAATAAAAGGGAGAAAAAAAAGAAAGAAAGAAGAAGATAAAATAAAATAAAATAAAGTTGTTAAAATAAACAATAATTATTTAAAAATATATATTTTTTAATAAATTTATTTATTTATTTTTGGCTGTGTTGGGTCTTCGTTTCTGTGCGAGGGCTTTCTCTAGTTGCGGCGAGCGGGGGCCACTCTTCATCACGGTGTGCGGGCCTCTCGCTATCGCGGCCTCTCTTGTTGCGGAGCACAGGCTCCAGACGTGCAGGCTCAGTAGTTGTGGCTCACGGACCCAGTTGCTCCACGGCATGTGGGATCTTCCCAGACCAGGGCTCAAGACTGTATCCCCTGCATCGGCAGGCAGATTCTCAACCACTGCACCACCAGGGAAGCCCCCCAAAAATAATTTTTTTAATGTAATAAAAAAAGAAAGAAGAGAGCAACCAAACCAAAAAACAAATCCACCAATGATAACAAGTGCTAAAAACTATACTAAAAAAAAACAACAACAAAAAAAAACGGACAGACAGAACCCTAGGACAAATGGTAAAAGCAAAGCTATACAGACAAAATCACACAGAGAAGCATACACATACACACTCACAAAAAGAGAAATAGGGACAAAAATATGTATATCATTGCTCCCAAAGTCCACCTCCTCAATTTGGGATGATTCATTGTTTATTCAGGTATTCCACAGATGCAGAGTACATTAATAAACTACTTTGGAAGGTGCCAAACTGACCTGTGCTTTTGAGTTTTACTGGTTTAACTGACTCTAGCCAGCTGTTAAATTAAAGCCTCCAATTTTCATGTGCCACACTGTTTTGTATTAGTAAGATCAGGAATTGTCCTATGGCTTCCATAACCTCTAGCAGTAGCATTCCATCTTTTTCACCTTTTGCAGAAAGACCATCCTTATCTCACAGTTAAAGGTATTAGCATAAGTGTTCTACTTCCTTGTTGGAGGGGCCATGGAGAATGGAAAGGAAACCTGAAAAACTTACCCAGTACAGAGTTGGTTAACACTTAGGCCTAAAGTGGGCTTCCCCTACACATAAGGACACATTCCAACCCTTTAGCCTTTTGAGAAACACATGTGAGGCTAAAAAATAAATGGAGTGGAAAAAACTGTCCTGTCATGCATATGACAAAGTCGTTGAAATAATTTTGTTTCTTTTTTATTTTTTAAATTAATGTGCAATAAAATTGTCCTTTGTTGGTGCACAGTTCTATGAATTCTAATAGATGAATAGATTCATGTAACCACTACCACAGTCAAGATACAGAACAGTTCTACCATCTTAAAAAACTCTCATGGTATTCCTTTGTAATCACACCTCCCCCTAAATCCTACTCTATGATAATTACTGCTCTCCATCACTTTAGGGTTTTTGTTTATTTGTTTTACCTTTTTGAGACTGTCATACAAATGTAATCATACAGCAGGTAACCTTTTCAGACTGGCTTCTTTCACTCACATACTGCCCTTGAGATTCAGTCAAGTTGTTGTATCTATCAGTAGTATCAATACATTCCTTTTTATTGCTGAGTAGTATTCCATTTTGTAGATGAACCATAGTTTAAGAATCCATCCATTGAAGGACATATAAGTTGTTTCCAATTTTGGTGATTATGAATAGAGCCACTTTAAACATTTGTGTATAAATTGTTGTGTGATTGTAAGTTTCATTCCTCTATGATAAATACCTAGGTGTGGGATTGGTGGGTCATATAAGTCATAAGAAATTACTAAAATGTTTCCAAATAGCCTGTATCATTTGACATTCCCACAGCAATGTATGAGAATCCCACTAGTTCCATATCATCTCTGGCAGTTTGTGTTATCAGTATTTTTTATTTTAGCCATTCTAATAGTTGGTTCATTGTCATTTTTATTTGCACTTTTCTAATTACTAGTGATGTCATATGTCTTTATATGTGCTTATCTGCCATTCATATATCCTTTTGGTAAAGTGTCTATTCAACTCTTTTGCTTATTTTAAAAGTAGCCTGTTTGCTTATTGTTGAATTTGAAAGTTTTTTGTATATTCCGGATACAAGTCTTTTGTCAGATATGTGACTTGCAAATATTCTCTCCCAGTGCATAGCCTGTCTTTTCATTTTCTTAACACTACTTTTTACAGAGCAAAAGTTTTTAGTGTGAAGTTTTTTCAAATGAATCATGCTTTTTTTGGTACTGTATATAAGAATTCTGCCTAACTTCAGTACTCATAGATTTTCTCCTATGTTTTCATCTTAAAATGTTTTATATTTTACATTTTATATTCAGATCTATGATTCATTTTTAGTTAATTTTGGATAAAGTATAAAGTTGAGTTCAACTTTTTTCTTTCTTTTTGCGGGGGGTGGGGCATGAGGATGTATGACACCATTTGCTGATAAAACTCTCTTCATTGAACTGCCTTTGCAGTTTAAAAAAAAATCATTTCACAATATTTGGTTGGCCTCTATAATCTGGATTCTCTGTTCTGTTCCACTGATATACATGTATATAACTTCTCCAGAATTATACTGTATTGATCATAGTAGCTTCATAGCAAGTCTTAAAATTAGGTAGTATAAGCCCTCCAATGTCATTCTTCTATTTCAAAAGTGTTTTAGCTATTCTAGTTCCTTTGCTTTCCTGTATACATTTTAGAATCAACTTTTCTATATCTGCAATAAATACTGCTGGAATTTTTATTGGAATTGTGTTAAATCTATAGATCAATTGGGAGAGATTTTATATCTTTACTATTTTGAGTCTTCCAATCCATGAATATGTTATGTGTACAGTATATCTCTCCATTTACTTAGATCTTTAATGATTTTCCAACATACAGATTCTGTACGAGTTTTATCAGATTTATACCTAAGTATTTATTTTAGTTGGAGCTTTTATAAATGTTGTTTTTTGTTTAAATTTTACTCCAACTGCATATTGCTGGTTTGTAGAAACTCAGCTGATTTTTGTGTAGTGGTCTTGTATTCTAAAATCTTGTCAAGTTCACTTAGTAATTCTAGGAGCTTTTCTGAAGATTTCATGGAGTTTTCTACATGGACAATCATGTCATCTGCAAATAGACATCATTTTATTTCTTTATTTCCAATCTTCATGCCTTTTATTCCTTTTTCTTGCCTTATTGTGCTGGTTGGGATCTCTAGTATTAAATATAGAGTATGAGTAGTGAGAATGAATATCATTGCCTTGTTTCTGATCTTAGGGGAAAAGCATTCAATCCTTCATGATTAAGTATGACATTAACTAGAGGTTTTTCATCCATGAACTTTATCAGGTTAAGGAAGTTTCCATCTATTGACAGTTTGCTAAGAGTTCTTATCATAAATGGATATTGGTTTTTCAAAAGCTTTTTCTGCATCAATTGATATGATCCTGTTTTTTTGTTTTGTAAACTGGTAATACCATTACTTTGATTGATTTTCTAATATTGAACCAACCTTGTAGTCCAAGGCTAAACCCCTCTTGGTTGTGGTGTATTATTAGTTTCTTATATTACTTGATTTTTTTAAAAATTTATTTGGAGGATTTTTATGTCTCTGGTTTTTAGGGATACTGGTATGTAGTTTTCTTTTACTGTCTTTGTCTAGTTTTGGTATCAGTAATGATGGTTTCATAAAATGAATTCAGGAGTATTGTCTCCTATTTTCTGTGGTACAAGAAAAAGAAGGAAAAAATGAGGCATTTTTCTTAGTCCCTGTGGGCATTAGGAATTCCCTTCCCATTACTGAAGCCAGAAATAGAGGGTTTCCCCTACTACTCCCTCTATCCACACCTGATGCCCACCTCCAGGTTTTGGGCTGCCCCAGGCTGTGGAATATCAGAAGAAAAATGAGAAACTCACTACCTTTTGCTGGTATTTTGAAATCTAGTCATCTTCTTCAGTCTACCTGTTACCATTTACTTTTCAAAATCCTCAAATAGCTGCTCTGTGTAGGTTTTTTTTTGTTGTTTGCCTTTGGTTTTTTGTTTGTTTTTTTGTTTTTTAATTAAGCTTTGCACTTATTTTTTTTAATTTATTTATTTTATTTATTTATTATTTTTGCCTGCATTGGGTCTTCGTTGCTGCATGTGGGCTTTCTCTAGCTGTGGCGAGCAGGGGCTGCTCTTTGTTGCAGTGTGCGGGCTTCTCACTGTGGTGGCTTCTCTTGTTGCAGAGCACGGGCTCTACAGTGCAGGCTCAGTAGTTGTGGTGCATGGGCTTAGTTGCTCTGTGACATGTGATATCTTCCTGGGCCAGGGCTCGAACCCATGTCCCCTGTATTGGCAGATGGATTCTTAACCACTGCGCCACCAGGGAAGCCCTCTGTATAGGTTTTTTAGCTGTAATCTCTCCAGATATTATAGCTGTATAAAGTGGGAGAGACAGGGCTCCATCTTTCCTGGAACGCTGAAGTAATTTTTAAAGAGCGGGAAATGGCAACTAACAAAGAGAAGAGCAAAGTATATTAGATATTTTTGCTCTGGGGGGGAAAAGGTGAAAGAAGCTAGGGCAAACATTCCTAGGCCTTGAAACTTCATTTATGATCACATTAGAAACAGGAAATAATATGTGGGTAAATATGCATATGGAGTTTGTATTAGTTTTTTATTGATGCATAACAAATTACCACAAATGTAGTGGTTTATAGCAATACAAATTTATTATCTCAGTCCTGCAGGTCAGAAGTCCAGTTGGGTTTAGCTGTATTCTCTGCTCAGAATCTTACAAGGCCAAAATCAAAGTGTCATTTGGGCTGGACTCTAATCTAGAGGCCCCAGGGGAGAATCCACTTACAAACTCATTCCATTTGTTTGCATAATCCAGTTCCTGTGGTCATAGGACTCACGTCCCTAATTCCTTGTTAGCAGCTGGCCAGTGCTTCCTTCCCTCAGCTTTAGGGTGCCCATTCCTTCTCACATGACCCCTACCATCCTCAAAGCAGCAATGACATATCATAGACCCCTTCTCACGTTTCAAATCTCTCCGACTTCCCCTTCTGCCTCCTTCATGTACTTTTTAAAGGGCCTGTATAATAGATCAGGCCCACCAGATAATCTCTGTGTTAAATTCAATTTACCTGGGATTTTTATCACACCTATAAAATCCCTTTCAGCATAGCAGTACCTAGATTAGTGTTTGATTCAATAACCAGGGGAGAGGAATCTTGGGAGAAGGGGGTCATCTTCAGAATTCTGCCTACCACAGAACCAGATTAGAAAGTTTCAGGGTGCTCCAACATGAACTTACCAAACATGTACTTCATGCTGAGTTTGAGGCCCAATGCTAAGTATTAAAGGTGAAAAGTGTACACTCAAGGATCTTCTCTATTGGTGAGAGACATAATCTCATAAAAAGATACTTATGCAGGGCCAGCTTTGTGGAACTACTTCTTGGAGAACGTGCTGAGCAGTATCCTGAAGATTATGCATTAGGCAAAGAAAGAGTATATTAGACAAAGGAGCAACATGATCAAAGGTCTTGTGGTATGACATAGCATGGGCTGGGGGGAGTGGGCTCTATAAACTCTTTGATATTTCTGGAGCTTTAATATCTGAGGTGGGCAATGGCTGCAGATAAGGAAAGGCAAGACCTTTTTTCCCATTCTAAGGAGCTTCATCTTTTATCCCATAGGTAAAGAAGAGCCATTAAAGAGTTTTAAGCAATAGTGAGCCAATCAGGATCACAGTAGAAACAAATCATTTGGAAATTACTCTGGAGACTGGATTAACAGGAATCGGTCTAGACAGAGAATCCTTTCAGGAGGCTTTATATTAGCTGAGCAATATCAAAGGCACGGAGGGAAAACATGGGGAGTGGCTGGAATGCTAGAGAGAAGGAGATTGGATTCAAGCAATATTTTGGAAGTAAAGTTGACAGAACTTAATCACTGAGTGGGTTTGGACCAGGAAAAGAGGGAATGAAATGAGTCAAAAAGTCAGATTTTTTATTTGAGCCAGTTGGTAGATTAGAGTCATTAACTGAGACAGGGAATATAGCATGTGTGAGAGGAGGTAATGGATTGTTCTGGATGAAGTGATTTGATGAGCCTGTGGGAGTTCAGTAGGAAGGAAAAATTCATTCATTTTTTTTCCTTCACTACATCATAAAATGTTCATTTTGTACTTCCTGTGGACCAAACAGTAGTTTAGGCATTCAGAATATTAAGATGTAGAACAGTCCTTATTGTTCAGGAGTTCACACTTAGCTGGACTATGACAGATACCTAAGCAGTAACTATAAAAATAATATGAATAGGTACCTGATGATGATACAATACACAGGACATTCTGAAAGCAATGGATGAGAGGCACCTCACTCGGCCTCAGGGGTCAAGAAAGACTTCCTGGAGTCTTTGAGACTCAAGGACTGAGTCTCAAAGGACAAGTTAGACAAATAAGCAGAGGTATAGTTTTTTTGTTTGTTTGTTTGTTTGTTTCCTGTGTCACTGGGACTACCATACCTGAGATACAAGGATCCGTATTGAGATAGTAGTCAACAACTCTCATATATTACCATTCCGTGGATGTTTTGTCAGTTTACAGTGAGGGAAAAGGGATCCCTTAGGCTCAGCAGTTAGTATAGGTGGATATTTGGGCAACTTCCTGAGTAGGTCAGTAAACTGTTTCTATGGCTACTTCTGACGCTTAGTTTAAATCTCATGTTATGAATCCAGGCAAAAGCAGGTAGCTTCTGGCCCCAATATCTGAGTCTCCTTTCTGCTTTAGCTTTGTTTTGTTTTCCTGTTGTTGCTATCATCTGTTAAGATTATTTGTTTTTTTCACTGTGGTAAAAGGTGGTATTATTTTCTGTGAGGCCACAGAATTTCAAAGCCCTTGTAAAAGAATTTGCAGGCAGAGCCGGACAGTGTATGAATCATTTGAATCATCCAATTTCCCTAAAATATTTGCCCACCAGCGTCTTTGAGTACCCCAAATTCTACAAGTCAAAACTAATTCCTTTCAAAAATGGTGCTGGTATAACTGGATTTCTGCATGCAAAAAAAAATTAAGTTGGACCCCTACCACACAAAGCACAAAAGTTAATTCAAGAGCAATCATAGACCTAAAGGTAAGAGGTAAAACTATAAAACTTGTAAAAGAAAGCATAACTGTAAATCTTTGTGACCTTGGGTTAAGCAGTGGTTTTTTTTGTTTTGCTTTGTTTTATAAATTTATTTTATTTGTTTATTTTTGGCTGCATTGGGTCTTTGTTGCTGTGCACGGGCTTTCTCTAGTTGCGGTGAGCGGGGGCTACTCTTCATTGTGGTGTGCGGGCTTCTTGTGGTGGTGGCTTCTCTTGTTGCGGAGCACGGGCTCTAGGCGCACGGGCTTCAGTAGTTGTGGCTCACGGGCTCTAGAGCACAAGCTGAGTAGTTGTGGCGCAAGGGCTTAGCTGCTTCGCGGCATGTAGGATCTTCCTGGACCAGGGCTCGAACCCGTGTCCCCTGGATTGGCAGGCAGATTCTTAACCACTGCGCCACCAGTGAAGCCCCCTAAGCAATGGTTTTTGGATATGACACCAAAAGCACAAGCATAATAATAGATCTGTTGGACTTCACAAAACTTAAAAACTTTCGTGCTGCAAATCATACCATCCAAAAAACTGAAAAGACAGTCCCCAGAATGGGAGAAAATATTTGTAAATCCTATATCTCATAGGGACTTGTATCCAGAATATATCAATATAAAAGACTCATACTATTTAATAAAAAGACAAATAACCCAATTTAAAAATGAGCAAAGGGTGTGAATAGACATGTCTCCCAAGAATATATACGCATAGCCAATAACATTAATGCTCAACGTCATTAATCATTAGGGAAATACACATCAAAATCACAATGGGATACTACTTCATACCCACTACGACTGAAGAAATGAAGAAATGCTCAACATCATTAATCGTTAGGGAAATAAACACATCAAATCACAATGGGTTGCCACTTCATACCCACTAGGATTGCTGTAATCAAATATGACCCAGCAATTCCACTTCTAGGTAGATACCTAAAAGAATTGAAAACATGTTCACAAAAAAATTTGCACATGAATGTTCATAGCAGTATTATTCATAATAGCCAAAAAGTGGAAACAACCCAAATGTCCATAAACTGATAATGGATAAACAAAATGTAATATATCCATATGATGGAGTATTATTCAGCCATAAAAAGGAATGACATACTGGTGATACATGATTCAACACAAATGAACCTTAAAAACTTTTACTGTGTTAACTGAAAGAAACCAGACACAAAAAGTCAGATTTTGTGATTCCATTTATATGAAATGCCCAGAATAGGCAAATATATAGAGACAGAAATTAGCTTATTGGTTGCCCGAGTGCTGGAAGTGGGGAATGGGTAGGGACCACTAAGTGGCATGGGAATTTTTTTTTCCCCTGGTGGTGATAATAATGTTCTGGAATTAGATAGTGGTGATGATTACACAATCTTGGGAGTATACTAAGAACCATTGAATTGTATACTTTAAATAGGTAAATTGTATGATATGAGTTAATATGTCAATAAAGATGTTAAAAAACATAATTCCTTTAAATCAGGGTGTTGTTTTCCTGTTTAAATGAATGTAGGGAGCAGGGAACATTCTAGTATTGCAGAAGGGTGACTTAGATGTCTGACCCTTTCCAGTGGACAACTGGCTAGAAGCAGGACTCTCAGAGTTTTGCTTAGCCTGATTAAAGAAACACCAGGAAAGGCACACTTAAAAAGGGTGGTACCCTGAGCGAGCCTGGGTAGACAGGAGGAAACTCTAAGGTGCTGACGTCTGAGGAAGATGAGAAGAGGTCCTCCTATTGAAAACAGACAGAATGTTAACTTCATCTGCTTGATAACTTTGCTATTCCTAGCTTCATCTGTGATTATGTCTTGTATTACATCAGGCTCCAGTGAAAAGAATACTTGTTAGGTTCAGTTAAACTCAACCATTTATTGAACAGATACATATGAGAAACACACTGTGCCAGGCACTGGGTATAAACATGAGTGGCATGCTCTGCCTTGACAACCCTTACAGTCTTATGTCTTATTGATAATAAAAACAGAAGTGAGAAGGCAAAAACAGAAGTGATAGGGCCTAGTTAGTTTTAATGTCAGGTGACTAAGTGAGTAAGTGGCAAATAAGGACAACATCCGGTGGATGATACGTGTAAAATGGATTTTAAGAAATCTCAGTCTTACATTAGATGAGGTATTTGAAACTTTATCAATGCAGAGTCCAAGGAAAGATGTAGGGACTCTTCTGGGTTTTAGTGGGTCACAGAGGGGAAACAAATGTTTTGTGCATATACTTTATCAGAGGGTGGTAGGGGAGGCTACTTCAGTTAATCAGTTGGACAAATATTTATTAATACCAGTATTTGCGTCAAACATTGTGCTGGGTACTAAAGGAAGCCCTTTTAACCTCGGAAGAAAGAATGTCAGTTCAGTAACAAACTGGAAAGGCTGCTTAATTTTACCTCAGAGTGGGAGGGCGGAGGTAGATGTCCGTGTGCGACCTTTGCTCTGTCAGGAACAGACAGACAGTCACATGGATTGAGACAGGAATGTAGGCATGTAAGTAGTCCAGGGAAACTGTTCCTTCAAGTAACTACATGGAAAGGTTAGGTGGTAAGTAAAAGAATTATAACATCTGACATCCTAATGAGTCCACAGTACAGGTGTTGGGAAACTGAAATAGGAGCTTGACAGGGAAGTAAAGGCTTATTTTCAATAGGAGAGCTTCAGTAATTTTCTTATCATTTCAATTCTATAGCAGACATCAACTTGGATATATCAAAGCCTTTGAAAGCAAACCTGAGTTTTACCAAGCTGGATCAGATAAACCATTTTTTGAAGAAGATAAAAAGTGCACACAGCAAAGAGACCTCAGCCCTGTCAGACACCATGCTGAATAAGGATGAGCTTCCAGCCTCCAAATGTTACCGTGGAAAGTCGTCTAAGCTTAAAGTTCATGGTGATGGAGCACAAAAGATTCCATTTCAAGAAAACGTGTGGAGAACCGTTTCCTGCTTTCAAAAAATTTCTGTTCATACTACTCAGATTGTGGTCTCCATGGAAACTGTCCCCCATCCTAATAAACCGTGCCTGTTAGCATCTTTATCAACCCTCAACGGAAGCCTTAATATCAAAGCAGTGCAAAAAGTGCCTGGTAAGTCACAGAAAAGGGGAGAGGGAGATGACAATGACTTGTTAACATCTAAAACTGCATAATGTTGAAGGTTTATATTAAGTAGAGTTTAAAAGTTTCAAGAGCCATTAGAGATTGGGAACACTTCTGGTTTGTTGCCTTATTTTAAAGAAAATGTTATAACAAATCATTTAAGCCTAAGTATGTTAATGCCGTAAACTAAACCGTTCCTATCTACCTCTTCAGTCATGTTCCTTCAGATGTCTTTATAACTGTTCATTCCTAAATTTCTTTTTACCTAAAATAGCTGTAGTGGAAGAACAGAGTATGTATCAAGGTTTGTGCGCCATTAGAATAGTAGCTTTTAAAGTGTGGCCTCAGAAGCAGCAGCAGCAGCAGCATCTGGGAACTTGTTAGAAATGCAAATTCTCAGACTCTACCCCTGACCTCCTGAATCAGAAAGTCTGGGCATGGGGCCCAGAAAAGTGTGTTCCAACAAACCCTACAGGTGATTCCGATGTGCTACATTAAGTTACTGGTAACAATTTATTTAAAAAGGAAAAATTGCTCTGGTGGCAGGAATGCTACACAAAATGTAATAGAAGCCAAGGTTCAACTTTGAAAAGACAATGCCATTGAGGACTATCAGGCAGCAACACCTGCAAGGAAAGGCCATGCTTCAGTGCCTGGCTGAGCAAGGGAGCGGCGGACTTGGCAACTGAATGTCCTTGATGGGTGGAGAGGTGAGAAATTAACAGGCAGTGACATCTACATTTTCCTCAACTGTTATGTGCTTTTTCACACTGAATCAAAAAGGGTAGGCAGAAGGAATGTGAGGGGAAGAGAAAAGACAAGGTACAGGTGGGGAATAACCATTTTCAATCACAGAAACTGCTACTGTTAAAGTTCAGGGCATGATGCCAGAAATTTTACTTTGAAAGTAAAAGTAGCAAAAGGAAAACATTTTTTTCCACTTTAATTTGCAGGTTTGCAGGAAAGAAGTGGGGCTAAAGGGATAGTGCCCTGGATAAAGTAAATCCTGAAACTGTATGCAGCTTAGTTGCTTACCAAAAAGTAATTAAGTGGCAGCTGGAGACTAACTGTGTAGCCAGTTTGGGCACAGTAGTTGAAGAGATAAAGAAGGAGTTTTGTAGTTGAGAAGTACGAATTTTAGGCCAAAAAAATAAATGATTGATTTCTTTCTCATCAGAAATATTTGTGACCAAGCCAGCTAAAAGCACTGTATTTCTTTTATTGTCTTAGAAGTTGGAAATGAAAACTGTAAGGTCCATGGGACATGAAAGACTATGAAGCACTGGAGGCTACAATGTCTGATTTTTCCACAAATAAATTACAACCCAGACAACACTGAGGCCATTCCCAGGCCTTTTCAGTTTTACCTTAATCGTAGCAAGGAAAGGTTAGGACTCAAACAGAATGAAAGCATTTAACATGTACTGTACTCAATTTTAGGTCCTTTGCTTTATTCATCCCCGTTTCTTGTTTCATTCATTTGCTACTCATATTTTATCCAATTTTAATAGTGTCTATTCTCAGTAAATATCTCTAAAATATAATTAAAATCCTCTCACTGAGCTTTACAAGGTAGTAGATTCATTCTGGTTTTGTAACTTGTTTTTTCCCTTTATGCTAGTACCCCTACTCCTTTTACAGTTATACTCTTAAATCTAGTTAAATGCAGAAGTAGAAACTATAGCTTTGACTAAGACATACTTGGTATAACTCTAATATGTAGTGTCCTGCAAATGTTCTAAAGTAGTTATTTGCATCAACAAATCAGATCAAATTGAATTTAGCCATTTAATTAATAGAAACAGTTTTATTATGAGAGTATAACAAACAGCAAATCTGTTTACTCTACATTTCTACTTGATGTGATGGCATGCTCAAATGTTTAAAAGATGACAAAGTCAGCAAAATAATAATAAATTATAATTAAGTGAAGTAAGATTGTAAGTTCTAGTTATTGCTGTAGAGTGATTTCTAGGAAATTATAATTAAGAGATTACTACATATTTTTCAGAAATTGATTTTTAACAAAGGAAAACTTTTTAAAAGTAAAATAAAATTTAAGCTTTGAACATTAATTTCATTGTATATTTGCATATCTTAAAAATTCATGCTTTGCCACTTGGATGGAATATATGCAAATGTATACTTAACGTATATTTTTGGTAAGTGGTAAAAAATATTTCCCAGCAAAAAAATAAAATAACCCTCCTACCAGTAGTCATATTTCTTTTTGTGTTTTTCAAGTGACATCGTTCTGTATTCAACCAAAAATTTTTCTAGTGTATCTTTGTGTTCAGTGGAGTTAATGTCAGATTTTTATAGTTTGACTCTAATACAGTTATACTGAACTGTGTCTTTGATTTTACAGTTTATGTAACTATTGTGACCATCTGCAGCAGCTGCACTTTTCAAATTATTTGCTGAACCAAATTGAGCACAGTGACAAAAGTAGTCATCTCAGATGTACTATTAAACAGAGAAAGAAAAAGGAGCATTGCCTTGGTACAGCATAGCCATCTGCTATACAGATGTTATTGTATAGAATGACTTAAGATAAAATAATTGTAGAAAATTTTCATTAAAACCTCAACAATTTGCACTTGTTTATGCGAATCTGCATAACTCCCCAATGAGACAACACACTTGGGGTTTCTTTGGTTCTCACTCACTTTCTCTTTGATCCTTTTTGATGTGCTGACTTTAATAAACACAGTCAAAAACATTGTGCAAAAAACATCATGGAAAAAACTACAAAGGAACAATTATAGCAGCAGAAACTACTCTAATCCCTAACTTACGCAAGCTATTTTTAATGAAATATTTTTTTTTAACACTCTTTATATGACAATGTTATATAAACAGGGTAAAGCGGTCCTTTCCAGATGAGTTTTAATTTAGGAGCTGAAATAGATTTGTAATGCTAGAGGAATCTTATGGTCTAAGTAATATTTAGAGAAACACAATTGGGAATGTGTCGTAGGCATGCTTCTTCACTTGTGAAAAGTACAAAAAATATTTGAGTTTGCCTAATGATTATATTTTTTATCATCTAAACCGACATAAGCTTATGGGAAGTGTATGTGGAAAGGGAATAATAAAAGAATGAAAGAGGAAAGTTAATATTCTCCCCAAGACATTGTCAATACATTTAAATCTGAAATGCTTTTATGTTCATTTACTGGTTTTTACAACAAAATATGTACAGATTATTCACGGAAATGTTTTCATCATTTGAAACAAAACGAAATGGTTAAATATTTTCCACTTAAAAAAAATCCTTGAGTTCTCCTTAGCCTCCTGTACTATTCTGTGGCCCTAAACTATCCGAGTTTCAAGGAACGTTTTTTTTTTTTTTTTGATTCCACTCTGCAGATGCTGGTGTAACAGTGACTTTTAATAACCTAACTCTTATTTCTGCTAGAATACTTATGTTCGCCCATGTGTCTGTGGTAAAATGGCCCTAAATTTTAAAACTTTACATACAAGATGTAATGCTTGTATTTTTTTAAATTGGTGTGTAATTGCAAAAATCTCTATGATTGTGTATAATATTGCCAAATTTTCTATGATTATGTTATTGATAACGAAATTAATCTTGTTTCAAAATCATATCTTATTTTCTGAAACATTTTAAGGCAGATATTTCTTTTGCTAGCCATTAAATCTGTCCCGTTCTGTAGTATGTTCTTTTTTAAAAGTAGCCCTCCCACCCCCCCTGCACACACACACACAGTCTTTTTTGCTGTTTGAAGTATAGTGTTTTGGAGAAACCTTAAGTATGTAGCTATAAATTCTGAACCAGCAGTGTAGCACTTTGCACAGGCAGGGTGGGGAGTGAGCTGCAGACTTTAGCTCTCCTTGTCAGAGTAAATTATGGCTCTATTAGGGCGGCACTTCTTAGATTTCGGCAAACAAGGGTACACAATTCAGGCTGTGAAATAGCTGTGCTTTAGGCTGCCTTGCTCTTTCTTGGGGGCATGTCGATTAGCAAACTCCATGTAGATAAGGGAAAGGGAAATAGGATATGAACAAGTTAGGGGGCACAAAGGGTTGGGGGAAGAGCCTAAGTGAGGCCATCTTGGCTGGCATTTTAGTCAGAATTAGGGAAAAGTTGCAAGAATCCCCTTTCCATAGGGACTTAGGAGACTTTTCATCCATGCAGAAAGCAATGAGTTGAATTCCTAGGCAAAGAGCTGTGGTTTAAATAACTTTCACTACCCCAGCCTCTGTCATCCAGATGTACTTATCTTTGTGTATAAACAAAAGTAGGAAGAAAGAAAGCATAACCACATTATTCTTCATGTATACAAATGCCTCTTTTCATGTTCACTGAATTCAGGACCAGTAAAAATGTAAAGAACCTAGAGTTCCTTTTCATGTACTGAAAAGTGAAAGCAGGTTATTAATTGATACAAAGTGGAGCTCCAGCTTTTCATTCCAGAGTCAACTGGATCTCCTGAGGAAAATCTCCTTAAGGCGTTGTCATAGCCATTGGATGCTGCAGAAATGCAAGTAAGCCTGAGGGGAAATAAAACATTAAATTATATATGACTACCTAAAATAATATATTGCAATAACAAGCCATTTACAACACCCCAAAGACTTTTGTTACTTTTAGAAAGAAATAGCATCTTTTTCCAATGCCTGAACAATAAGAAATGAATTCTTTGACAGTTAAAGCCAGAGGACAAACTTAACTTTTAAACAGCCACTGAGGATTGAAGTGGAAGTACAGTTTGTAGACAGCTATACAAATCACTAACAAACCTTAATGAATATTGGGTGTGGGCATCAGTGTCCTGTCATTTTTGACACTGTGTCTCAAGTAGCTTAAACCCAACACTCAAGGAAAGGTGGAGACCTCATTGGGTCTGTTAACATCTGGGGTTTTATTTGTCATTTTGGCCATACCCCGCAAGCGCAAAAGAAAGAGTAAAAGGGGATTATCTTGACAATGAAGTGAGTTACTGAATCTTGTGATAATGAAAAGCAGAAGAATTCTAATGCCTTTCTGTAGTCCCTGAGGTAGAGGTGCGTTTATAGTTTTTCACAAGTAAAATGTGGGCAGGCAGAACAGATGGCCCAGAGTCCATGTAACCTGACACCCCTCATCCCAGAACTGAGGACCACTATTAATCCTGGTCAGATTCCCTCCTGTTACTTTATAACAAGGTTCAAAGTTGCTACTGATGAACTGGGCTGTCCTTGTTTTACTCTTAAATTACCTGTGGATTACTGATTTTTTTTCAAAAGTGATATTTTTCTGTGCATAATGGTGGACTATTGAGACATTCAAAAAAGGTAAAATAGGAAGTTCTAAAAATTGAATGGGAAATAAGTGGAAAAAGTAAAATTCTCATAACTTTTTTTCAAAGTAATGTTCCATATTTATTCTCTAGTACAGCGGGAAATAAAAACCATAAATGTATAAGACATTCTCTTGGAAAGTAATTTTCTTGTCCTCTGTCTTAGAAATCATATGCAAAGGAGAAGAAATCCCAACATACAAGTTTTATTCTCCCGGCTGTAATTGTTATCAGTAATATACGTTTAGATAGAATTTGGGTCAATAATAAGCAATGTTAATACTACTATCTTAGAAATTATCTTTTTTCACCCCCTCAAAAAGAGAGGTAAAAAATTAAGAATGTTTGATATTTTTTAAAAACTCACTAGTAGATATATGCTGTTCAGGCATATTTATATGGTCACTTATTTTTTCTTGTTTTGTTTAACCAAATTATATTAATTCAGTCTTTATTCAGTCTTTCATTTGGAATATTTAAATTTTTCTGTGCTAAAGGGTCTGTGGGGTTTTTTTAATGTCTGTTACGTGATTTTTGTTCTTCGTGTACCTTTTCTCTGTGCTGTGAGGTTACTATAGCTGTTTTGGATTTTAATGAGAAGCCTTTAAATACATAGGATAGTAACTTCAGAAATTTAGAAGGTAACCACTGGGTGAAATTTCTGATGTGTTAATTTCCAGGCTGCCTGAAAAGTAAAAATCATCCAATGAGCAGCCATGTTCGGATGTCAGAGCACTCTCGTGGGCTGTGGCGCAGTGAACATGATGTACCTGCCCAGCCTTTCGTAGAGGGAGATGAGCTCATCTCAGAGAGATAACCATCTCTGACTTTTTCTTCTGATTAATCACCGACCTGAACTCCATTTGAACCTTGTTAGACCAAAAACAAGCAGAATTCCTGGCCCAAACTATAAAATATAATTAAGCCCTTTTGAAATGATGTGTAAAAGAACATTGCTGTACCCCCCACTTATAACCACTACCACCACCACAACCAATAAAGTTAAATCAAGCACTGCCTGTAATGGATTAAAATAATAAATGTTCCTGGATTTCAGTGTTTGAAGTACTTGAAGAAAACAGGCTCCCAGCAGCCTGGGTAGCTGAATGCAGGAGAGACATTTATTAATGACAAGTTCAAGGATTTGGCCTGTTTAAGATCATTACTTTGTGTTTACCATGGGTTACACATCTCTTATATTTTTACACAGCCCACACGTGTCCACATGCAATAATGAAAGCTTTTTTTTTTCAACAAAAGAATTGTTAATTGTGTAAATATGGTTCTCTTGGGGAATGTGAAGTCTTCCTAAGACTCTGCTCCCTTCTAATGAGAAATCCAGTACAGTTATTACACTCTCCCAAGTATACCCACCTTCAAATCTTGCCTCCAGCTAGATTAGTCTTTCCCCCTATTGTTTTTAGTTACCAATTCCAAACTTAATCTAGACTGCTAGAAAACTGTTGGCCTCTGGTTATGTATTTTTTAAATAAATTTATTAATTAATTTATTTTGGCTGCGTTGGGTCTTCGTTGCTGCTTGCGGGCTTTCTCTGGTTGTGGCGAGCAGGGGCTACTCTTCATTGCAGTGCGCGGGCTTCTCATTGCAGTGGCTTCTCTTGTTGCAGGGTGCGGGCTATAGGCGCACGGGCTTCAGTAGTTGCGGCGCGTGGGCTCACTAGTTGTGGCTTGCAGGCTGTAGAGCGCAGGCTCAGTAGTTGTGGTGCACGGGCTTAGTTGCTCCGTGGCATGTGGGATCTTCCCGGACCAGGGCTTGAACCTGTGTCCCCTGCATTGGCAGGCGGATTCCTGCGCCACCAGGGAAGTCCAGGTTATGTATTTTAGAATTGTGTTCCATTGCACTAGACTTTGTGTGCTTATGTACTATAGAAAAAAAAATCAGTGCTTTTTATTTCTTCTCCTACCTTTAACAAAGATATGGGAAAGAACCATTTTTCTAGATTTAGATACATTTGAGGTGAAAAAAAGAGACAACTGGTAAAACTGTCCCATATACGCATTTTAAAACAGTATTCCTTGGACAGGAGAAAAAAGGGCATTTGAGACAACAAAAATGCTATCAATTAACATGAAAATATCTCACTGTGCAAAATGCTATTGGAGAAGAAAGTTTCCAGTCCTAGCAATTAAATACTAGAGATCTTTTTCTTTTTTAAATTTTATTTATTTATTTATTTATTTTTGGCTGTGTTGGGTCTTCTTTGCTGCGCTCGGGCTTTCTCTAGTTGCGGTGAGCAGGGGCTACTCTTTGTTGCACCGCGCAGGCTTCTCACTGTGCTGGCTTCTCTTGTTGCGGAGCACGGGCTCTAGGCACACGGGCTTCAGTAGTTGTGGCACACAGGCTCAGTAGTTGTGACTCGCGGGGTCTAGAGCGCAGGCTCAGTAGTTGTGGCACACGGGCTTAGTTGCTCCGCAGCATGTGGGATCTTCCTGAGCCAGGGCTTGAATCCATGTCCCCTGCATTGGCAGGCGGATTCCTAACCACTGCACCACCAAGGGAGTCCCTAGAGATCTTTTTCTTAATAGTGTCTCCTTTGCATCCTAATGATGGCACTTTATAAGTTAGTATTAGGTGAAATGGATAAGAATTATTGTAGCTCCTAGAACTGGGACTGTGGAAAAAGAGAGGGTTAGAAGTAAATATCCCCCACTCCACTGAATTTGTGACAGTGTTTAGTTTTGCTGCGGTCACAGCAAATTGCCATCTCATCCACATAAGCCAGAAGGCTATTTGCTAGGAAAGTTTCTGGCAAAGCAACCCTATCAGTGATAAGTGACTGAAGACACATCTTAGATGTTCTTTTGCTCTCTGGCTGGGGCTCTGGCCCTGTAGGCTATGTTGGCATAATATACTGAGGCCAAGCAAGACAGCCGGGGACAGGAAAAAGACATTTATTCACAACCCTGTTACCAATTGGAAAAATGAAATTACTAAGAGCTAACTAATAGCAGTAGTTTTTATAAAGCAACATGGTGCTGGAAGGAGGCAGACAATCCCAGCCCTGCTACTTGCTGGCAGTTGATTGTGGTAAAAGCTCATTTCCAAAATAAAGACAAAAATACTTAATTCATGGGGCTGTTGAGTGGATTAAGTGAAATATCGTACACAGAGTACCCTACACATTCCTTAGCACACATTTATTAAATTCCTCAATAAATATTAGTGTTTTTGTATCTTCCTCTCCCTCCCTCCCTCTCCCAACTCAGTCATACCACATGAATGCTGAGATCATAGAGCATTAAATTTTAGAGCTGAAAATTATCTCGGAGATCATCCTCTTTATCAAGAACACTTTTTATCCTTTTTCTCTCCATCATCCAAACACACTGTATTTAGGATAAGATAGCTAGCATGACTATACCAACCAGATACTACTGTAACCAAAAAACTTAGTACACTTTGGCCCTGTCTCCAACAAATTCATGATTTCTTCAGGATCTTTGAAATACTTAAAATACCTCATGGACCGCCATTACTATGTGGGACTCCCTAAGTGTCAGAGAACCCTAGGTTGAGGCCTACTGAGCTAGGCCTAACTCCCTCACTTAGGGGTGCCGAGATTAAGTGATTTGTCCAGGGATACTCTGGGGTGCAGTGGGGACTGTAACACACGTCTCCTGCCTTCTGGACTTTCTATTAAACCAGTCTTTAAAAACCTGGATCGTGTAGATTAATACCAGTTTCTAAGCCATTGCAGTAAATCACTTAGGAAGTCATTTTGCTTTCAACATTGTTTGAGTTGATACCAATTCTTGCATTCATGTGACTTACTTTAAAAAAAAAAATTGATTCACCAGCAGTTTCCTCATTAAATTAACCAGCTACTGTATTCTTTCCTCTATGAGAAGGTTGCTCTACACTTTCCAATATGCATGGTCAGATTTGTTAGTAGGCTTTTTTTTTTTTTAACATAGCCACATGATCCAATCAAGTTTTATTTTCCTAATAAACTGACACAACTGTGAAAGCAGTAAACATGGTGGCAGTAAACACTGGAGGGGAAGAAAGAGGCAAAGCGTATCCACCGTCACCCTTTGGTATTTTCAGTTCAGTTTTTCTAGGATCTGAGAGTTTTAAAACATTTCTCAAAAAAATACCTTTCCCAGACAAGGGCCAAGTATAAATAGCCAACTCAATAGACATTTTTGTCTTCCATGAGTAATTCTCCCTTTCTTCATATGAAAGAAAAATAAAATCCTATTCCTGCTGCTTGTCATTTTCTTATGTCCAAAAGAAGAGGTTTGGATTAGACTAGAAGTCCCAGCTTTTACTCACTGATAAGGACTAGATGAGAGTCCCTGAGGACTGGAAATCCCACCCATGAGAAATCTCAAGTGCGTTAGAGAAGGGATACATGTTAGCAGGTCGACCACCCAATTGGACTCTCGTTTTGAGGACTGGACTTGTTAGTAACTTTGTTGGGGAGCACCAGCACCCCTTTCAGCTTAAACATCTGTGTAGTTCTCTGACAGTTTTGTTGTATTTTGTTTCATTTATTCATCTTATCCTATATTACAACTTACTATAACAACAGATGCAGATATAGGCTTATTGCAAAATAGAATGTAATTAAATAGGATCTGAAACACTTACATATTCTGATCAAGAGGGGGAAAACAAGCTATTTTGATGGTTAAACTACCCAAGTGCAGGGACTTCCCTGGCTGTCCAGTGGTTAAGACTCCGTGCTTCCACTGCAGGGCACATGGGTTCGATCCCTGGTTGGGGATCTAAGATCCTGCATGCCACATGGCACAGCCAAAAAAATAAAATAAAAATACCCAAGTGCCATTTTTATGTGCTTCAACGTAATTAGTTGAAGAAACTAGAAATGAAAAGATTTCTAATCATCTCCTTAGTGGACCAGACTTATAGAATTTTTTTTCTAGTCATCTAGTCATTTATGGTCATCTTTTTATGGATCATACTTACAAAAATTTTTCTTCCTCACTTTTTGAGTCATCCTCATGCTTCACTGTTATGCAAATCAACTTCTGGATGTATCTAACACAAGCTTGCTGATTTCCTAGTAGCCTTAGATTATTTCCAGCTGGATAAAAATACCTGGATATGCTTTGCTAGCACGTCATCATTGAGTACCCTTTCTAATGACATACAGAAGCTTGCTGTAGATTGCACTTTGCACAGTCAGCATGTAGAGAGTAGGAGCCCTAGTAAAGGTCTAGTAGAGACCGACAATGTAGGGCTGGCAGCATTTTGTAAACATTCTCCAAAGCAAGTGGTTTCCATTTATTAGTCTTCTGAAGGAGTATTTTAAAGGTCAGGAAACTGTTTGTTCCTTGAACTAAATTTTTACACTCAATGAAAAGTATGTCAGTATGCAAACAAACCAAGACTATTTCTATTTATCACACAAGTTGTTTCTGAAATTACTTCTCAATGTTGATACACCTCATTTAGTTTAATTAAGTACCTGCCATTAGTTTGCTAGAGCTGAAATTAAATATATAAACACAGATTTTTGAAAGAAGCCAGTGGAAGAGTCAGGCAGAAAAGCATTCTATTGAATGGAAGGAGGTAGAAGAGGTGATGTACTTAGTCAAAAATGACCTTATCCCACAGTCACGAAAAGCAAGGTAGGATCCTGGGTTGGATCCTGCAACAAGAAAAGGACATGAAGGGAGAAACTGGTGAAATTCAAACAAGGTCTATGGTTTAGTTAGTAGCGTTGTATCAATGTCAATTTTCTGGCTTTCCAGACTCATTCTATAGTTGATGTAAGTTGTTAACATTAAGGGAAGCTGCATGAAAGATACTAACTTTGCTGAAAGCCTGAAATTCTTTCAAAATTAAATTTTAAAAAATGACCTGATCAGTGATTGCATAAATAGCTTGAATAATATTCATGCTTTTAAAGTTTGTGACCATTCTAAATCTTACACTTTTGTAGCATATTTCTTTAATTTTTTTCTTTCTTTTCTTCTCTCGTCATTTTTGGAAATTTAAGGGAAAAATTAAAAGTACAGAAAATGTAAAGGATAGTACATCAAATGCCTTATATACTCATGAGCTAGAACAAATATAAACATCTTGTCATGTTTGCTTATATGTAAACACACACACACACACACACACAGGGGTAGAGGAGTGGTAAAGCTTCACAAAATTATTCAACCTTTTCCAATGTTTCAGTGCTAAGAAGTTAGTTTTTTATAATTTTTACTTACAGTCATTTTGTCCCACCTTGCATTATTAGTCCATTAAGAAGAAGAATAACAGAGGCCTTTAACTCACTTTCTGTTGCCATTTATTCCGGATTTTGAATGTATAAGTATCCATCTTACATGAACTCTGAATATTCTCTGTGGCCCTGGGTTTATATGTGTGGTGATATATAAAATAAGATTCATCTTATCCCAAGGAAGATATTTAGTATGTTTCCTGATTGAAAAAAACAAAAAGGAAGGGATGATGTCCCATAGGCCAGCTTCTCACAGAGTAAAAGAATGGGGACAGGAGAATTAATAACTCTGTCACGAGTCCCAGGATTATTTTCATAGATTGTGGTAAAAGTGTGAACTTTGCTTTACCATTCACAAATGACCCTTTGTGTAATTTATCACCACTCTTTATTATTAAGTGATCACCATAATCTCTTATTACTGGTCATTTACACCAAGATTAAAACCACTTGAACTAACATGTTTCTCTATTATTTTGTTGTACCTTTTTAAAAATGTAGCAGGAAATGTTCAAAAGGAAACAGAGACTCTATTAAACTTAAAAACTGGTACTTGTGGGTGAACCTTTCTGTGGTGCCGCAAGTAACTGGATCCCCTCGTTGCGGAGCAAAGCCACAGCAGGCTGGTGTGTGTAGCAAGTGCAGTGGGCAGGTAGGCACATGGGGATGAGTTAAACTACTTACGTGTCTCAAAAGCAAACCACGCCTAATTTCTTAATTTCCATGTAGGTGTATGACATGAAAGAAAAGAAAGGAGACAGAAGGGACCAGGCAGGGCACGTTTATATCTATAGGTCATGTGTTTCCGTAATGCCTTTAGACAGTGCCTGTTCCTGTATCCTCACTGCCAACATTAGCATCTTAAATTCTCAATGCCCCCTTTGTGTTCATACGAGCCCATGATCAGTGCTGGTAGACCTGAGAAATAGGCAAGTACAAACTATAAAGGATTAGAAAAAGTAAGAATAGAGTGAGGGGTAGGCTATTGGGGAAATGAAGGGGTAAAGAAAAGAACAGCGACTCAACACATAGGTATTCAGTTAAGTATTTGATTAGAGTGAAAGAATTGACAGCACATAAAGTGAATAAAAAGCAAAAACTAAAATTGTTTGTATGATAATAGGGAAGTATTTGTGTTTTTCAACAGTTCACTTGCTGAACAGAGTCAAAATTATAAATGTTGTTGGTTGTCTTTTTTTCCCTCTGATGCTTACTGAGATCTCAGAACTTGAGGCTAAAAAAGGAAAAATCTTGCAATGTGAAAGAAAATTGCAAATTATTCGCTTTATCTTTGTATATACCCAATATATGGTAGATAACCAGTAAACGTTGGTTGAATGAGTAATGCACGCATGCATAAATATCAAGTTGGAGGTGATCCAGTATATCCAAATTCCTTATACACAGAAGCATGGGAGTAGCACTTATTTAAGAAATTAGGCATGGTTATGGATACCATCATAAGAAATTATCCTTAAAGCCATTATAGTAAAGAAGTTCACTGAAATAGCTGACACATGGTGGCAGCCAGCAGCTCTAACACCTTCATTTTCTTGCCTTCAAAACCGGAAAGCAAGAGGAAAGGTTACTCTCCCCAAAGTATTATTGTACCTCATTGGTTTTCATTAAGCCTCATGTTCATCCTTGAACCAGATCAAACTCCAGAGAGTATCAAACCTGAAAATCTAGAAATTTCAGCAGGTTCCTAGGCCTACTAGTCTACTTTCTAGAAAACCAGTCATTAAATTCTGCTATTGCTGGAATATAGCTGTAGCTGGGTCAGTGCCTGCCTCAACTGTAAGGTCTCTTGTATTTCAGGCACATTGTGTATCCTCCTGCCCTCCTCAGTGCTCACCTGAGTCTGACCCACCTTCTTTCTTCTTGTTTCAGGCTCCCAAATGTTTGCCCGACCATTGGCTTCCTATTTCTAGGCCATTTTCCCAAGGTCTCAGTCCCTACCTTTACCTTTACCCTCATGAGAATTCTAGGTGTCTCGTTTTCTCTACCCGAGCAAGAAAGAATAGAATTTGTATGACAGTAGGAAAATGTTCATGTGTTTAACAGTATACACAGTAACACAAAAGCTGTCAACATTTTGATTTTTTTTATGTAAAAATGCAAGTCTAGAATTTTTTATTATATCCCTCCTCACCCTAGCTAATAAATATCAATACTTCTAGTTGTGTAACTTTGGGGAGTTAAGAAGAACCTTCCACCAACCCTACTCACGTTCTTCTTTGAAAAGGGATAAGCACTTTCTGAGGAATATACGGTAAGGAATCACGATGCAAATTTTGTCATTCCAGTTCTAGTTTTAAGGCAAAACCTCAGAAACTTAGTACAATATCAGTATTTTGAGGCCATTGCTGCACAGTAGAAATACCCAGTAAGATTCAAATTCTGTATGTATTAAGTTACTTCTACAAAGAAGATTTTATCATATGCTTACAAATATCTTTGTATAAATGAAAAGTGCTATAGAGTGAGAAAGGTAATCTCGTTCTTCTGTATGCTCCAGAAAAAATGCTGTCAAGCCCATTCTTAATGAGACTTCTAGGGATAAATATCAGCCCTTGCTTTTGATAGTCTTTTCTTTGATAGATAATTACCTTTGCTTTAATAAAGTTGTCCTTTGTTTCTGTCTTAGCTCTTTTGCTTTAATTTTGACCACTCTCTCCAAAGTGATGTTTTAGGGATGATCAGACATCAACACATCAGAAGGAGTACTCTGCAGGTTTCTCACTGTTGTAGGAAGACATTACAAATAAGAAAAGGGAATAGGCTAGAAACCAAATCCTGTGGTTTTGGATTAGAACCAGAGGTATCAGTATGAATTCATGATTTTTAATATATTTACTGATAGATACAGAAATATACATGTGTGTATATACATGGGCAGTAGACACACATATACTTCTTAGCCCTCTCTACTGAGAGGCCCTAGAAACAGTGACACCCTAGCAGCAATGAGCATACCTGCCACCCAGATTTTGGTTTCTAGATGCCATTCTTCAGCAAAAGAAACCAAAGCTCTGGAGAAATGACTGATGCCAGAGATGGGATGGGAAAAATACAACTGAGCCTGAAACATCTTGTGGCCAGAAAGTAAAGAAGTTCTCAAAAAATTCTGGGGGTATATCACAGTGACACAGGAACCAACTTGAAGGGGTTCCCAATGGCCAAAGCTGGTTCAATTTAAGCAACAAAGTAAAATAAAGATAGTATTAGATTAGGACCCATAAAATAAATATCCATGAGTCCATACTGGTATAAATAAATAATTGAACTAATAAATAGATTAAAGGGACAGCTCTTTTTACTATAGAATACTAGTTAATAATTGTAGAAGAGTAAGAGAAATAGGAAATTAACATTACCACACACCACAGTAATAATTGTTGCAGGCAAGAAGCATTAATGGATGCTAACATTAATGGGTAAAAGTTTGATGTAATAGAGGATATTTGCATAATCTGCAGATATCTCTCCACAGGATACTTACTGTTTACAAATGGAAAAATAACCACTTCACAGTGGTGAAATCTGGCAGACACCACTTTAGCCATGTGATGAACATTAGTATTACCAGCAAGTAGTAAAGCATCAATATCACTTTCCCCAGTATGATGCACTGAGAAGGGTATCAATCACTTCTCTGGTATTCTGGCCAAAAATGCATAACCTCATTCTAATGAGAAAACATCAGATAAACCCAAATTGAGAGATATTCTGCAAAATAATTGGCCTGGACTATTGAAGAGACTCAAGGTCATGAAAGACTAAAAAAAAGCTAGAGGATCTGTCACTGATTAAAGGAGACTAGGGATCCTAGATTGCATCCTGGACCAGAAGAAGGACATTAGTGAGGGAAATGGCAAAATTTAAATAAAATCTGTAGATTACTTAGTAGTGTTATGCCAAAGTGAATTTCCTGATTTCAGTGTTTATACTATAGTTACATAGCTGGGTGAAAGATACATGAGAACTCTGTATATTTTTGCAACTTTTAGGTAGGTCTAACATTATTTCAAAATAAAAAGGGTTTAGTTTTTTTTTCTTTTTTTTTTTTTAGAGGAAGGGACTTGGAAAGATGGCTTCTAAGGTCTCTTCCATCCAGCATTACTATTCTGTGATACAATGATGCAAAATGAAGAATGGCAAAGATTTAAGCACTTTTCTTTCCTGCCTGTCAATTAAGAAATATATTGTGACAGCTGAAAATAGGATAAGATTCTAAACTGTCATTTAGTACAGTAGGATATGTCCTGAATAACTATTGTTTTGACTAGTCCTATACTGCATAAGATGGTCCTTGCCTCCGGGATGGTCACAATCTACTGGTGAAGGCGGTGTGGCCTTCCTTTTCAGTCACTTAGATTACTAAGGTCTCTCTTCCTTGATGTTTTAAAATAGTAGAGTTGGGTAGAATGATATAGAAATTGGTAAGTCTTGGAAACCTATCTAAGAGTGAACACTCAAAGTGGGTTCCAAAATTATCCAATCTGGGTGCCTGATGAGAATGATAAATAAGATTTTAAAAAAACCCTAGGAGAGCTTTGATATTAAACACTTCTCGTGTGAGGGACCAATAGAACATTCACATTAAGATTACCATCAGATAATTGGGTATTTCATTGCGGGGTAGTACGAAGATGCATGTATTTGAGAATAAAAGGTATCGTAATTCTGACATTCCCTTAATGCTCATTTGCTAGATGACTGTACTGAATTAAGCCTATACTTGTATACTCCCATTATGACAAATTTTTGAATAATGAGTTGGTGTGTTTCATTTAGCAAGTACTTACTGTTGAGAAGTAAATATTTTAGGAAATGTAATGCAGTTAAGTCAGAAATTGTGACTTAAGTTCTAAGCTCCATTAATAAAAATAATTGTTGATTCTTGGGTATATGAGGGCCTGTTTCAATTTTTTAATTTACGTTCTATTTTTTCTTTAAGTAAAGTGTAACTCTGAATCAATAAAATTGTGTAAATGAAGTGGAAGTCTTAGTGCCACTATATATTTGATGAACAAATTTAAGAAATTGATTTTCACCATCATAATTTTTAACAAGAGTCTTAACCCTAATGCTTTTGTGAGTGTGATTGTCCTCTATGGAAGATTAGAAGTTGTGTATCTTATTTCTACAGTAGGAATATACAACATGTATGCAGTTTTCAAGTCTCCACAGAGTTGAAAAGCCAACATGGGTACTCTACTTTGAAACGTGTATGCTGTGGGCCTAAGGTGTTTTTTAATCTTTCATCTCTTTTTTTTTTTCCCGTTAACATCTTTATTGGAGTATAATTGCTTTACAATGTTGTGTTAGTTTCTGCTGTATAAGAAAGTAAATCAGCTATATGCATACGTATATCCCCATATCCCCTCCCTCTTGCGTCTCCCTCCCACCCTCCTTATCCCACCCCTCTAGGTGGTCTCAAAGCACTGAGCTGATCTCCCTGTGATATGCAGCTGCTTCCCACTAGCTATCCATTTTACATTTGGTAGTATATATTTGTCCATGCCACTCTCTCACTTCATCCCAGCTTACCCTTCCCCCTCCGTGTGTCCTCAAGTTCATTCTCTGCATCTTTGTCTTTATTCCTGTCCTGCCCCAGGTTCATCAGAACCTTTTTTTTTTTTTTTTAGATTCCATATATATGGGTTAGCATGTGGTATTTGTTTTTCTCTTTCTGACTTACTTCACTCTGTATGACTGACTCTAGGTCCATCCACCTCACTACAAATAACTCAATTTCGTTTCTTTTTATGGCTGAGTAATATTCCATTGTATATATGTGCCACATCTTCTTTATCCATTCATCTGTTGATGGACACTTAGGTTGCTTCCATGTCCTGGCTATTGTAAATAGTGCTACAGTGAACATTGTGGTACATGTCTCTTTTTGAATTACAGTTTTCTCAGGGTATATGCCCAGTAGTGGGATTGCTGGGTCGTATGGTAGTTCTATTTTTAGTTTTTTTAAGGAACCTCCATACTGTTCTCCATAGTGGCTGTATCAATTTACATTCCCACCAACAGTGCAAGAGAGTTCCCTTTTCTCCACACCCTCTCCAGCATTTATTGTTTGTAGATTTTTTGATGATGGCCATTTTGACTGGTGTGAGGTGATACGTCATTGTAGTTTTGATTTGCATTTCTCTAATGATTAGTGATGTTGAGCATCTTTTCATGCGTTTGTTGGCAATCTGTATATCTTCTTTGGAGAAATGTCTGTTTAGGTTTTCTGCCCATTTTTGGATTGGGTTGTTTGTTTTTTTGATATTGAGCTGCATGAGCTGCTTGTATATTTTGGAGATTAATCCTTTGTCAGTTGTTTCGTTTGCAGATATTTTCTCCTATTTTGAAGGTTCTCTTTTCGTCTTCTTTATGGTTTCCTTTGCTGTGCAAAAGCTTTTAAGTTTCATTAGATCCCATTTGTTTATTTTTGTTTTTATTTCCATTTCTCTAGGAGGTGGGTCAAAAAGGATCTTACCATGATTTATGTCATAGAGTGTTCTGCCTATGTTTTCCTCTATGGCCTTACATTTAGGTCTTTAATCCATTTTGAGTTTATTTTGGTGTATGGTGTTAGGAAGTGTTCTAATTTCATTCTTTTACATGTAGCTCTCCAGTTTTCCCAGCACCACTTATTGAAGAGGCAGTCTTTCCTCCATTGTATACTCTTGCCTCTTTTATCAAAGATAAAGTGACCATATGTGCGTGGGTTTATCTCTGGGCTTTCTATCCTGTTCCATTGATCTGTATTTCTGTTTTTGTGCCAGTACCATACTGTCTTGATTACTGTAGCTTTGTAGTATAGTCTGAAGTCAGTGAGCCTGATTTCTCCAGCTCCATTTTTCTTTCTCAAGATTGCTTTGGCTATTCGGGGCCTTTTGTGTTTCCATACTAATTGTGAAATTTTTTGATGCAAGAGGGAGGAGATATGGGGGTATATGTGTATGTATAGCTGATTCACTTTGTTATAAAGCAGAAACTAACACACCATTGTAAAGCAATTGTACTCCAATAAAGATGTTAAAAAAAAAAAGCCTTGGCTATGGGGGCAGAGTTTAGGTGGGGGGTGGAACTTAGACAGGGGTGGGGCTTTGGGTGGGGCGGAACCTAGGTGGGTTGCGGGGGCGACGTTCAAGCGTGGGGCGGGGCCTGTGCTTAGGACCTGCGTGGAAGGGGGGAGGCAGCACGTGGAAAGGAAGGCCTCTGGAGTGTGGGGTTCCCGAGTTTGGAGGTAGGGCCCTGAGTGAGGGTGTTTGGGTTCGGTTTAGGCTCAGCTCATTGGAGGGGGTCTCCAAATGTAGAGGTAGGGCCCTGGGTGGGGTGTAGGGGCGGGGCTTGGGCTCTGCGTGGCAAGAGGAAGGCTCTGAGGGCAGAGGATTAGGCCCAGGAGCCCAAGAGGCTTCCCAGTGCCTAAGTGGACAGGGAAGGCACTGGCCCCGTTCCCTTCCATTCCTTCATGTCCCTCCACCCCCCACCATCTCCCCCGTGGCCACTGGACCCCTAACTGTGGGTGTGTCCCTCTGGATGTAGGAACTCCTCCCCTCCCCCCTGCTACCTCTCAGGGGTGCAGGTCCCGGAGGTCTTGCCTTTACTTTTGCTCCCCCTTCCCTCCCTCCCACTCCCTCAGGACCCTCGTGGCTGGAGGGGGCCTCTGTCAGCAGTGGATCAGGCCCCGGGATCTCAGCAGTTCCTAGGGGTCCAAGTAGGTAGGGGAAACCTGGCCATGCTGCCTTTTGATCCTCTGCCCTCCCAGTGGTTCCCCAATTTCCCACTTCCGGTGTGGGATCCCTTCCTCTCCCCCAGCAGCCCCTCAGGGGCGCCAGTCCCACCCCGCCTCCACTTCTCCTCCCCCTTCACTCCCCCCGCACCCCGTGTACTACCCAGTCGCTGGGGGTTCCTCCCCTCCCCTTAGGTGTCCGTGATCCCCCACCAGTACCTGGTAGGTACCCTAGTTGTGAGGAGACAGGAATTCCGCATCCTCCTACTACGGCATCTTGACTCCCTCTTTCATCTCTTTTAAGGATCAAATATCATTAGAAAAATAAGCCATGGGCATTACATACGTGGTCTGGTGAAATTCAATATTCACAATGACAATTCAGAATATGAGCTCCTTAGGGGAAAGTTAACCCACCACTCTAACTTTGCATCGAAATATCTTAAAGTGTGCCATTGGTTTTATGAAAAGGTTTTGATCTACACTTCGAGTTTAAGTTCAAAAGAAAAGCTACATTTTAAAGTGTATTCCTTTTCTGGGTATATTTACTTTGAACTATAGCATATAGTTTTTCTCATAAATCTAACCTGCCACTATCTGTTTTTAAGACTTTGTAAACTTCAAGTGGTTATGATGTGTGAAGTTTGGATTAAACTAAAATTTTTAGAAAACACATGTTATATATTTTGATTGTTTTGAATTTTAACATGGGCCAGTCAAAAACTTGAGTGTCTCACAAAGTAATATACTGTACTCTGTTACTACAAGAAATCACAGAAAATTGCCCTCTCCCATCATGTTAACAATAGACAAATGAAGCAGCTGTTCTCATTCTTAAATGTAGTGTTTGAAAAACTTGCACAATTTAATGAAAATGTCTCTACTCATAAAACTTAAAATGCTCACACATGGAAAAAGTCATAACGTTTTGGCAAATATTGCTTTGTTAGGAATGTGAGTGAGGTATACCTGCTTCATAACTAGAATTCTATATAAATGGCATGAAACTGTGGGGAAAAGCCAACTGAAAAGAAAACTCTGACAAAGGATGAGTTAATACTCTTAAAAAATGCAGATAGTTCTTGCCCAAACATACTTTTTCTT
Source organism: Balaenoptera acutorostrata (assembly GCF_949987535.1). Lineage (NCBI taxonomy): Eukaryota > Metazoa > Chordata > Mammalia > Artiodactyla > Balaenopteridae > Balaenoptera > Balaenoptera acutorostrata. The sequence continues at coordinate 37,216,323 of NC_080080.1, read as the reverse complement.
TGACAAGGAAGAATTATAACATATACCCCGCTCCATCCCTTCTTTTTTTTTTTTCCCCCCAGGTGTAATTCTTGGATCATCATTTCTACTCAGCGTAAATGATTTTCTCCTTAAAACAAGTCTCAAAGAAAGAAGTCGGATTCTGATAGGACCATGTTGTGCTACTGCCAGTCTGGAAGCTAAATGGTGTAAACACAGTGGCAATCCAGGCCCAGAACAGTCCGTACCAAAAATATCCATTGATTTAAGAGGAGGTCTGCTGCAGGTCTGTTGGCATTGGCCCCATTTTTCCCATAAGTTTTAAACTAGCCTTTGTTTATTGTTTGAACTGTTTCATTAAATTTTAAATCTTGGTGTGGTGAGAAAAGGGTATTGTCAGATTGCTGTTTTACTAAACTTTTTTAACAGCTTTATTGAGATATAATTCACAAACCATACAGTTCACCTAATTAAGGAATACGATTCAGTGGTTTTTTACTATATTCACAGAGTCGTGTGGTCATCACAACAATCCATTTTAAAACATTTTCACACAGCCACCTCCAAAACCCTTTATCCATTAGCATTCACTCCCCATTATCCTCCAATTCCCTCTCCAGAACTAGGCAACCACTAACTATTTTCTGTCTCTACATATTTGACTCTTCTGGACATTTCATGTAAATGGAATCATATGAAATGTGGTCTTTTGTGAATGGCTTCTTTCACTTAGCATCATGTTTTCAAGGTTCATTCATGTTTTTGCAGGTGCCACTGCTTTATTCCTTTTTATGACCAAATAATACTCCATTGTATGGATATACCTCATTTTATTTATCCATTCAGCAATTGATGGATGTTTAGATTCTTTCCACTTTTAGCTATTATGAATCATGCTGCTGTGAACATTTGTGTACAAGTTTTGTGTGGACATGTTTGGAATTGCTGAGTCAATAAACTTTTTTCTATGTGTAGACTTTTCTAATTACAAAGTAGTCAGCCTGTCTCAAGCAGTGTCATCAGCAGTAATATAAGAACCATTTCCTAACAACAGGTTGTTAGCTATTATGATGTCTGATTGCTAACATGGTATATAACCTTACATTGCAACCTTTTATGCATTTGATTTGCAGCCAAGTATTGAATGTGTGAGGGTATCCAACTTATTTCTTGATATTTTCTATTTGGATAGAATTTGAATGTGTCCTTTTTTTTTTTTAACATCTTTATTGGAGTATAATTGCTTTACAATGGTGTGTTAATTTCTGCTATATAACAAAGTGAATCACCTATACATAAACATATATCCCCATATCACCTCCCTCTTGCATCTCCCTCCCAACCTCCCTAACCTACCCCTCTAGGTGGGCACAAAGCACTGAGCTGATCTCCCTGTGCTATGCAGCTGCTTCCCACTAGCTATCTGTTTTACATTTGGTAGCATATATATATGTCCATGTCACTCTCTCACTTCGTCACAGCTTACCCTTCCCCCTCCCCATGTCCTCAAGTCCATTCTCTACATCTGCGTCTTTATTCCAGTCCTGCCCCTAGGTTTGTCAAAACCATTTTTTTTTTAGATTCCATATATATGTGTTAGCATACGGTATTTGTGTTTCTCTTTCTGACTTACTTCACTTTGTATGACACACTCTAGGTCCATCCACTTCACTACAAATAACTCAATTTCGTTCCTTTTTTATGGCTGAGTAATATTCCATTGTATATATGTGCCACATCTTCTTTATCCATTCATCTGTCGATGGACACTTAGGTTGCTTCCATGTCCTGGCTATTGTAAATAGAGCTGCAGTGAACATTGTGGTACATGACTCTTTTTGAATTATGGTTTTTGCAGGGTATATGCCCAGTAGTGGGATTGCTGGGTCGTATGGTAGTTCCATTTTTAGTTTTTTAAGGAACCTCCATACTGTTCTCCATAGTGGCTGTATCAATTTACATTCCCACCAGCAGTGCAAGAGGGTTCCCTTTTCTCCACATGCTCTCCAGCATTTATTATTTGTAGATTTTTTGATGATGGCCATTTTGACTGGTGTGAGGTGATACCTCATTGTAGTTTTGATTTGCATTTCTCTAATGATTAGTGATGTTGAGCATCTTTTCATGTGTTTGTTGGCAATCTGTATATCTTCTTTGGAGAAATGTCTATTTAGGTCTTCTGCCCATTTTTGGATTGGGTTGTTTGTTTTTTTGATATTGAGCTGCATGAGCTGCTTGTATATTTTGAAAGTTAATCCTTTGTCAGTTACTTCGTTTGCAAATATTTTCTCCCATTCTGAGGGTTGTCATTTCGTCTTGTTTATGGTTTTCATTGCTGTGCAAAAGCTTTAAGTTTCATTAGGTCCCATTTGTTTACTTTTGTTTTTATTGCAATTTCTCTAGGAGGTGGATCAAAAAGGATCTTGCTGTGATTTATGTCAGGTGTTCTGCCTATGTTTTCCTCTAAGAGTTTTATAGTGTCTGGCCTTACATTTAGGTCTTTAATCCATTTTGAGTTTACTTTTGTGTATGGTGTTAGGGAGTGTTCTAATTTCATTCTTTTACATGTAGCTCTCCAGTTTTCCCAGCACCACTTATTGAAGAGGCTGTCTTTTTTCCATTGTATTTTATTGCCTCCTTTATCAAAAATAAGGTGACCATGTGTGTGTGGGTTTATCTCTGGGCTTTCTATCCTGTTCCATTGATCTATATTTCTGTTTTTGTGCCAGTACCATACTGCCTTGATTACTATAGCTTTGTAGTATAGTCTGAAGTCCAGGAGCCTGATTCCTCCAGCTCTGTTTTTCTTTCTCAAGACTGCTTTGGCTATTCGGGGTCTTTTGTGTTGCTATACAAATTGTGAAATTTTTTGTTCTAGTTCTGTGAAAAATGCCATTGGTAGTTTGTTTTTTGTTGTTGTTTTTTTTCCATTTTGACTTTTAATTGTAATATTCTCCTTAATAGCCAAAGCAGATGTCACCATTAATGATGTTAGTGTTTCTCTAGGTATGAGAAGATGCAAGAATTTCAGCTCAAAAAATCTTCTCCTGAAAATATCTAACTATCTGAAGGCCTGTTCTGCCAGTTTTTCCCAGAGCAGAGACTGCCTCATTCCTGATCTCCACTCTGAACTCCTTCAGGGGGTGTTGAAGGTCAGCAGCTGCAGTGGCTCATGATTTAATCTTTGTAGAGGCAGACAGCAAGTGACAATGGCAAGTGCCAATTTCCAGTCAGCAGGGCCCCTTCATGGTCATAAATTTGACCATGGTTTGGGGGGCATTTCATGACCATTTCATTCCATGGTGCTAGGAATGGTCATTCCCAGGCCTGGCAAAGAGTTTTCTGATAGGCTACTCAATGTGCTTTTACTGGACTAGGCCTTAGGAGTAGCCAAAAAATCTCTGGACCACCTGTCTTACTAGTCTGTTACAGTCCAGGAAAATATTCCCTTGTTGCTTCTTCCCATATCTAGAGTTACACTGTTACCATCATTGATCTTACACTGTTACCATCATTGATCTTACATGGAACCGTATATCATCATTTTATGACAGTCTCAGTCACACATTTGGTAATGTAAGAAACAACAATTTTGTAAAACAGGTGAAATACAAATAACATAGCTAGCAGTATTAGAGAAGTCATAAGTAAGAATTAAGCTAGCTTCCATTAGGTGTGGCCCAGTATATCCCAGGTTGTCTGACTTAGTCTGTTCTGTACCAATCCTTATCTTTAAGGTAAATTATATATTGGCACTGTCCATAAGGCACCCCGCCCAGTTTCCTAGTGTTACTAGACTGATTATCCTTACTCTGATTTTATTGTTCCCAACATAGAGGAGCCTTTAAACTTAAATGACCATGGCCTGGTGTTAACTACATAAATCTATCCCATAATTGTGGGAGGTCTTATTCCTTGACTGAAATTTTGCTTGTTGCTATGATTGAGCCTGAGTAACAAAGACAAATTTATGGCCAGAGTCAGAGTAGGATCATTAATTGGCTAGGTGAGGGGATCCCACCTAGTAATATTAATAGTGGCCTAAATAGGACTATAATTTCTCTCTTCTAGAATAAATTTCCTAAGAGCCAACCAGTTTGAGCCTAGTAGTAGTTACCAAGGTAACCCAGAAGTACTAGACACAGGTAACTGGCCACAAACCCAACAACTGGATTGATTTTTAAAACTAGCATAGGATCGTGCCCATGATAGGAAAACATTTGATTCATATGCAAGGGTCCAAGAAGTCAAGAAAACATTATAAATGATCATACGAGTCAGGTCCAGGATCTTGGGCAAGCTGTCTACTTCTGATGTCGTCTTCTTCTCATCCTGGTATGAGTGTAGTTTCTCTTTTGTTTGAGCATTGTTTTAAGGTGATTTTAAGGTCAGCCACACTCTCCATAGGCCAGTCCACTGCAAGGGCCCTTTGTGAGTGGAAATTAATCCAGGAGTCATTCCCTTCAGTTTCACTGTGCATGAGCTAGTTAAGAGTACCTGATAAGTGTCCTTCCATCCAGGTTGGAGATAGTCTTTAAATTATGTCTGTTCCAGCATGCATAATCTCCTGGTACCAGGTCCTGGGGCATCTGATCTTCATTCAAAGATAGATTACTGAGATAAACTTCAGAAACAAACTTAGAGTGTCCTTGAATTAAACTTTACATTACTATAGCATGACAGCAAGGAACTACCTGGGAGATAAGTCTTAATAAATATAGACCCCCCATTAACAAAACCGGAATTTAATATTCACTGAAACATAATATTTTTCTCTCTAAAATTACCCTCATTTTTACCAGATATAACCAAACTAAGAGTAGTTTGTTTGCATAATAAGTCTGGTCTCAATAAACTTGGCCTGATGATTTATATAACTATGATGATATAGACTTTTTGTGTGTGTGTGTGAAATTTTTATAAGGAGTCTCATACTGAACTTTTAAAAGATCTCTCAGGACTAGGAAAGTCATACCAAGGGCTTATCACACATTTTGCCTAACAGATATAGGTGAATTCCTCACTTTTCTTTTCTTTTCTTTTTTTTTTATAATTTTCAATTTTATTTTTTTATACAGCAAGTTCTTATTAGTCATCAGTTTTATACATATCAGTGTATACATGTCAATCCCAATCGCCCAATTCATCACACCACACCCCCTGCCCCCTGCAGCTTCCCCCCCTTGGTGTCCATACGTGTGTTCTCTACATCGGTGTCTCAATTTCTGACCTGCAAACCAGTTCATCTATACCATTTTTCTAGGTTCCACATATATGCGTTAATATACGATATTTGTTTTTCTCTTTCTGACTTACTTCACTCTGTATGACACTCTCTAGATCCATCCACGTCTCAACAAATGACCCAATTTCATTCCTTTTTATGGCTGAGTAGTATTCCATTGTATATACGTACCACATCTTCTTTATCCATTCGTCTATCGATGGACATTTAGGTTGCTTCCATGACCTGGCTATTGGAAATAGTGCTGCAATGAACATTGGGGTACATGTGTCTTTTTGAATTATGGTTTTCTCTGGGCATATGCCCAGTAGTGAGATAGCTGGATCATATGGTAATTCTATTTTTAGTTTTTGAAGGAACCTCCATACTGTTCTCCAGAGTGGCTGTATCAATTTACATTCCCACCAACAGTGCAAGAGGGTTCCCTTTTCTCCACACCCTCTCCAGCATTTGTTGTTTCTAGATTTTCTGATGATGCCCATTCCAACTGGAGTGAGGTGATACCTCATTGTAGTTTTGGTTTGCATTTCTCTAATAATTAGTGATGTTGAGCAGCTTTTCATGTGCTTCTTGCCCATCTATATGTCCTCTTTGGAGAAATGTCTATTTAGGTCTTCTGCCCATTTTTGGATTGGGTTGTTTGTTTTTTTAATATCGAGCTGCATGAGCTGTTCATATATTTTGGAGATTAATCCTTTGTCCGTTGATTCGTTTGCAAATATTTTCTCCTATTTTGCAGGTTTTCTTTTCGTCTTGTTTATGGTTTCCTTTGCTGTGCAAAAGCTTTGAAGTTTCATTAGGTCCCATTTGTTTATTTTTGTTTTTATTTCCATTACTCTAGGAGGTGGATCAAAAAAGATCTTGCTGTGATTTATGTCAAAGAATGTTCTTCCTATGTTTTCCTCTAAGAGTTTTCAATTGTCTGGTCTTACATTTAGGTCTCTAATATATTTTGAGTTTATTTTTGTGTATAGTGTTAGAGAGTGTTCTAATTTCATTCTTTTACATGTAGCTGTCCAGTTTTCCCGGCACCACTTATTGAAGAGACTGTCTTTTCTCCATTGTATATCCTTGCCTCCTTTGTCATAGATTAGTTGACCATAGGTGTGTGGGCTTTCTATCTTGTTCCATTGATCTGTGTTTCTGTTTTTGTGCCAGTACCATATTGTCTTGATTCCTGTAGCTTTGTAGTATAGTCTGAAGTCAGGGGGTCTGATTCCGCCAGCTCCGTTTTTTTCCCTCACGACTGCTTTCGCTATTCGGGGTCTTTTGTGTCTCCATACAAATTTTAAGATTTTTTATTCTAGTTCCATAAAAAATGCCATTGGTAATTTGATAGGGATTGCATTGAATCTGTAGATTGCTTTGGGGAGTACAGTCATTTTCACAATATTGATTCTTCCAATCCAAGAACATGGTATATCTCTCCATCTGTTGGTATCATCTTTAATTTCTTTCATCAGTGTCTTATAGTTTTCTGCATACAGGTCTTTTGTCTCCCTACGTAGGTTTATTCCTAGGTATTTTATTCTTTTTGTTGCAATGGTAAATGGGACTGTTTCCTTAATTTCTCTTTCAGATTTTTCATCATTAGTGTATAGGAATGCAAGACATTTCTGTGCATTAATTTTGTATCCTGCAACTGTACCAGATTCATTGATTAGCTCTAGTAGTTTTCTGGTGGCATCTTTAGGATTCTCTATGTATAGTATCATGTCATCTGCAAACAGTGACAGTTTTACTTCTTCTTTTCCCATTTGTATTCCCTTTTTTCTTTTTCTTCTCTGATTGCCATGGCTAGGACTTCCAAAACTGTGTTGAATAATAGTGGTGAGAGTGGACAACCTTGTCTTGTTCCTGATCTTAGAGGAAATGCTTTCAGTTTTTCACCATTGAGAATGATGTTTGCTGTGGGTTTGTCGTATATGACCTTTATTATGTTGAGGTAGGTTCCCTCTATGCCCACTTTCTGGAGAGTTTTTATCATAAATGGGTGTTGAATTTTGTCAAAAGCTTTTTCTGCATCTATTGAGATGATCATATGGTTTTTCAGTTTGTTAATATGATGTGTCACATTTTTAATCAATTTGTTAATATGGTGTATCACATTGATTGATTTGCTTATATTGAAGAATCCATGCATCCCTGGGATAAATCCCACTTGATCATGGTGTATAATCCTATTAATGTGTTGTTGAATTCTGTTTGCTAGTATTTTGTTAAGGATTTTTGCATCTACATTCATCCGTGATATTGGTCTGTAATTTTCTTTTTTTGTAGTATCTTTGTCTGGTTTTGATATCAGAGTGATGGTGGCCTCATAAAATGAGTTTGGGAGTGTTCCTTCCTCCACAATTTTTTGGAAGAGTTTGAGAAAGATGGGTGTTAGCTCTTCTCTAAATGTTTGACACAATCCACCTGTGAAACCATCTGGTCCTGGACTTTTGTTTGTGGAAGATTTTTAATCACAGTTTCAATTTCATTACTTGTGATTGGTCTGTTCATATTTTCTGTTTCTTCCTGGTTCAGTCTTGGAAGTTTATACCTTTCTAAGAATGTGTCCATTTCTTCCAGGTTCTCCATTTTATTGGCATAGAGTTGCTTGCAGTAGTCTCTTAGGATGCTTTGTATTTCTGCAGTGTCTGTTGTAACTTCTCCTTTTTCATTTCTAATTTTATTGATTTGAGTCCTCTCCCTCCTTTTCTTGATGAGTCTGGCTAATGGCTTACCAATTACGTTTATCTCCTCAAAGAACCAGCTTTTAGTTTTACTGATCTTTGCTATTTTTTTCTTTGTTTCTATTTCATTATTTCTGCTCAGATCTTTATGATTTCTTTCCTTCTGCTAACTTTGGGTTTTGTTTGTTCTTCTTTCTCTAGTTCCTTTAGGTGTAAGGTTTGATTGTTTATTTGAGATTTTTCTTGTTTCTTGAGGTAGGCTTGTATAGCTATAAACTTCCCTCTTAGAACTGCTTTTGCTGCATCCCGTAGGTTTTGGACTGTCGTGTTTTCATTGTCATTTGTCTCTAGGTATTGTTTGATTTCCTCTTTGATTTCTTCAGTGATCACTTGCTTATTTAGTAACGTATTGTTTAGCCTCCATGTGTTTGTCTTTTTTACGTTTTTTTCCCTGTAATTCATTTCTAGTCTCATTGCATTGTGGTCAGAAAAGATGCTTGATATGATTTCAATTTTCTTAAATTTACTGAGGCTTGATTTGTGACCCAAGATGTGATCTATCCTGGAGAATGTTCTGTGCGCACTTGAGAAGAAAGTGTAATCTGCTGTTTTTGGATGGAATGTCCTATAAATATCAGTTAAATCTATCTGGTCTGTTGTGTCATTTAAAGCTTCTGTTTCCTTATTTATTTTCATTTTGGATGATCTGTCCATTGGTGTAAGTGAGGTGTTAAAATCCCCCATTATTATTGTGTCACTGTCGATTTCCTCTTTTATAGCTGTTAGCAGTGGCCTTATGTATTCAGGTGCTCCTATCTTGGGTGCATATATTTTTATAATTGTTATATCTTCTTTTTGGATTGATTCCTTTATCATTATGTAGTGTCCTTCTTTGTCTCTTGTAACATTCTTTATTTTAAAGTCTATTTTATCTGATATGAGTATTGCTACTCCAGCTTTCTTTTGATTTCCATTTGCATGGAATATCTTTCTCCATCCCCTCACTTTCAGTCTGTATGTGTCCCTAGGTCTGAAGTTGGTCTCTTGTAGACAGCCTATATATGGGTCTTGTTTTTGTATCCATTCAGCAAGCCTGTGTCTTTTGGTTGGAGCATTTAATCCATTCACGTTTAAGGTAATTATCGATCTGTATGTTCCTATGACCATTTTCTTAATTGTTTTGGGTTTGTTTTTGTAGGTCCTTTTCTTCTCTTGTGTTTCCCACTTAGAGAAGTTCCTTTAGCATTTGTTGTAGAGCTGGTTTGATGGTGCTGAATTATCTTAGCTTTTGCTTGTCTGTAAAGCTTTTGATTTCTCCATCGAATCTGAATGAGATCCTTGCTGGGTAGAGTACTCTTGGTTGCAGGTTCTTCCCTTTCATCACTTTAAGTATACCATGCCACTCCCTTCTGTCTTGTAGAGTTTCTGCTGAGAAATCAGCTGTTAACCTTATGGGAGTTCCCTTGTATGTTATGTGTCGTTTTTCCCTTGCTGCTTTCAATAATTTTCTTTCTCTTTAATTTTTGCCTATTTGATTACTATGTGTCTCAACGTGTTTCGCCTTGGGGTTATCCTGTATGGGACTCGTTGCGCTTCCTGGACTTGGGTGGCTATTTCCTTTCCCATGTTCGGGAAGTTTTGGACTATAATCTCTTCAAAATTTTCTCTGCTCCTTTCTCTCTCTCTTCTCCTTCTGGGACCCCTATAATGCGAATGTTGTTGCATTTAATGTTGTGCCAGAAGTCTCTTAGGCTGTCTTCATTTCTTTTCATTCTTTTTTCTTTATTCTGTTCCACAGCAGCGTATTCCACCATTCTGTCTTCCAGGTCACTTATCTGTTCTTCTGCCTCAGTTATTCTTCTATTGATTCCTTCTTGTGTAGTTTTCATTTCAGTTATTTTATTGTTCATCTCTGTTTGTTTGCTCTTAGTTCTTCTAGGTCTTTGTTAAACATTTCTTGCATCTTCTCGATCTTTGCCTCCATTCTTTTTCCGAGGTCCTGGATCATCTTCACTATCATTATTCTGAATTCTTTTACTGGAAGGTTACCTATCTCCACTTCATTTAGTTGTTTTTCGGGGGTTTTATCTTGTTCCTTCATCTGGTACATACCCCTCTGCCTTTTCATCTTGTCTATCTTTCTGTGAATGTGGTTTTTGTTCCACAGGCTGCAGGATTGTAGTTCTTGCTTCTGCTGTCTGCCCTCTGGTGGATGAGGCTATCTAAGAGGCTTGTGCAAGTTTCCTGATGGGAGGGACTGGTGGTGGGTAGAGCTGACTGTTGCTCAGGTGGGCAGAGCTCAGTAAAACTTTAATCCGCTTAACTGCTGATGGGTGGGGCTGGATTCCCTGCCTGTTGGTTGTTTGGCCTGAGGCAACCCAACACTGGAACCTACCTGGGCTCTTTGGTGGGGCTAATGGCAGACTCTGGGAGGCTTCACACTAAGGAGTACTTCTCAGAACTTCTGCTGCCAGTGTCCTTGTCCCCACGGTGAGCTATAGCCACCCCCCCGTTTGCAGGAGACCCTCCAACACTAGCAGGTAGGTCTGGTTCAGACTCCCCTGGGGTCACTGCTCCTTCCTCTGGGTCCCGATGCGCACACTACTTTGTGTGTGCCCTCCGAGAGTGGAGTCTCTGTTTTCCCCCAATCCTGTCAAAGTCCTGCAATCAAATCCCACCAGCCTTCAAAGTCTGATTCTCTAGGAATTCCTCCTCCCATTGCCGGACCCCCAGGTTGGGAAGCCTGACGTGGGGCTCAGAACCTTCACTCCAATGGGTGGACTTCTGTGGTATAAGTGTTCTCCAGTCTGTGAGTCACCCACCCAGGAGTTATGGGATTTCATTTTGCTGTTATTGCGCCCCTTCTACTGTCTCATTGTGGCTTCTCCTTTGTCTTTGGATGTAAGGTATCTTTTTTGTTGAGTTCCAGTGTCTTCTTGTCGATGATTGTCCAGCAGCCATTTGTGATTCTGGTGTTCTCACAAGAGGGAGTGAGAGCACATCCTTCTACAACGCCATCTTGGTTCAGGGCTCGCCATTGGTAGTTTGATAGGGATTCCATTGAATCTGTAGGTTGCTTTGTGTAGTATAGTCATTTTCACAATGTTGATTCTTCCAATTCAAGACACGGTATATCTCTCCATCTGTTTGTATCATCTTTAATTTCTTTCATCAGTGTCTTATAGTTTTCTGCATACAAGTCTTTTGTCTCCTCATGTAGGTTTATCCCTAGGTATTTTATTCTTTTTGTTGCAGTGATAAATGTGAGTGTTTCCTTAATTTCTCTTTCAGACTTTTCATCATTAGTGTATAGGAATGCAAGAGATTTCTGTGCATTAATTTTGTATCCTGCTACTTCACCAAATTCATTGATTAGCTCTAGTAGTTTTCTGGTAGCATCTTTAGGATTCTGTATGTATCTCCAGGATAGATCACATCTTGGGTCACAAATCAAGCCTCAGTAAATCTTCTTCAGTGATCTCTTGGTTATTTAGTAGTGTATTGTTTAACCTCCATGTATTTATATTTTTTACAGATTTTTCCTGTACTTGACATCTAGTCTCATAGCGTTGTGGTCTGAAAACATACTTGATATGCTTTCAGTTTTCTTAAATTTACCAAGGCTTGATTTGTGACCCAAGATAGGATCTATCCTGGAGAATGTTCCATGAGCACTTGAGAAGAAAGTGTATTCTGTTGTTTTTGGATGGAATGTCCTATAAATATCAATTAAGTCCATCTTGTTTAATGTATCATTTAAAGCTTGTGTTTCCTTATTTATTTTCTTTTTGAATGATATGTCCATTGGTGAAAGTGGGGTGTTAAAGTCCCCTACAATGATTGTGTTACTGTCGATTTCCCCTTTTATCAGTGTTAGCATTTGCCTTAAGTATTGAGGTGCTCCTATGTTGTTTGAATAAATATTTACAATTGTTATATTTTCTTCTTGGATTGATCCCAGGGTCATTATGTAGTGTCCTTCTTTGTCTCTTGTAATAGTCTTTATTTTAAAGTCTATTTTGTCTGATATGAGAATTGCTACTCCAGCTTTCCTTTGATTTCCATTTGCATAGAATGTCTTTTTCCATCCCCTCACTTTCAGTCTATATGTGTCCCTAGGTCTGAAGTGGGTCTCTTTTAGACAGCATATATATGGGTCTTGTTTTTGTATCCATTCAGCCAGTCTGTGTCTTTTGGTTGGAGCATTTAATCTATTTACATTTTAGGTAGTTATCAATATGTGTGTTCCTATTAATTTTCATAATTGTTTTGAGTTTCTTATCATAGGTCTTTTCCTTCTCTTGTGTTTCCTGCCTAGAGAAGTTCCTTTAGGATTTGTTGTAAAGCTGGTTTGGTAGTGCTGAATTCTCTTAGCTTTTGCTTGTCTGTAAAGCTTTTAATTTCTCCATCAAATCTGAATGAGACCCTTGCTGGGTAGAGTAATCTTGTTTGTAGGTTTTTCTCTTTCATTACTTTAAATGTGTCCTGCCATTCCCTTCTGGCTTGCAGAGTTTCTGCTGAATGATCAGCTGTTAACCTTATGGGGATTCCCTTGTATGTTATTTGTTGCTTTTCCCTTGCTGCTTTTAATATTTTTTCTTTGTATTTAATTTTTGATAGTTTGCTTAATATGTGTCTTGGCATGTTTGTCCTTGGATTTATCCTGTATGGGACTGTCTGTTCTTCCTCGACTTGATTGACTATTTCCTTTCCCCTATTAGGGAAGTTTTCAACTATAATCTATTCAAATAGTTTCTCAGTCCCTTTCTTTTTCTCTTCTTCTCCTGGGACCCCTATAATTCGAATGTTGGTGCATTTAATGTTGTCCCAGAGGTCTCTGAGACTGTCCTCAATTCTTTTCATTATTTTTTCTTTATTCTGCTCTGCGGTAGTTATTTCCCGTCCTTTATCTTCCAGGTCACTTATCCGTTCTTCTGCCTCAGTGATTCTGCTATTGATTCCTTCTAGAGAATTTTTAATTTCATTTTTTGTGCTGTTCATTATTGTTTGTTTGCTCTTTAGTTCTTCTAGGTCCATGTTAAACGTTTCTTGTATTTTCTTCATTCTATTTCCAAGATTTGCGATCATCTTTACTATCATTACTCTGAATTCTTTTTCAGGTAGGCTGCCTATTTCCTCTTTATTTGTTTGGTCTGGTGTGTTTTTACCTTGCTCCTTCATCTGCTGTGTATTTCTCTGTCTTCTCATTTTGCTTAACTTACTGTGTTTGGGGTCTCCTTTCTGCAGGCTGCAGGTTCATAGTTCCTGTTGTTTTTGGTGTCTGTCCCCAGTGGCTAAGGTTGGTTCAGTGGTTTGTGTAGGCTTCCTGGTGGAGGGGACTGGTGCCTGTGTTCTGGTGGATGAGGCTGGATCTTGTCTTTCTGGTGGAGAGGACTGTGTCCGGTGGTGTGTTTTGGAGTGTCTCTGAAGTTGCTATGATTTTAGGCAGCTTCTCTGCTAATGGGTAGGGTTGTTTTCCTGTCTTGCTAGTTGTTTAGCATGGGGTGTTCAGCACTCTAGCTTGCTGGTCGTTGAGTGGAGCTGGGTCTTAGCGTTGAGATGGAGATCTCTGAGAGAGCTTTCGCTGTTTGATATTACGTGGGGCCAGGAGGTCTCTGGTGGACCAATGTCCTGAACTTGGCTCTCTCACCTCAGAGGCTCAGGCCTGACACCCAGCTGGAGCACCAAGACTCTGTCAGCCACCCTGCTCAGAAGAAAAGGGAGAAAAAAAACAGAAAGAAAAAAAAATAGGTAAATAAATTAAAGTTATTAAAATAAAAAATAATATATTATTGAATAGAAAAATATTTTAAAGTAGTAAAAAAAAAAAAATGAAAGAGAGAGCAACCAAACGAGAAAACAGATCCACCAATGATAACAAGCTCTAAAAACTATACCAAAAAAAAAAAAAAATAGACAGACAGAACCCTAAGACAAATGGTAAAAGCAAAGCTATACAGACAAAGTCACACAAAGAAGCATACACATACACACTCACAAAAGGAGAAAAAGGAAAAATATATATATACATTAAAAAATTTTAAAAAGGAAGAGAGCAACCAAATCAATAAACAGATCTACCAATGGTAATAAGCTATAAATACCAGACTAAGATAAACATAAAACCAGAAACAAATTAGATGCAGAAAACAAACCCCAAGTCTACAGTTGATCCCAAAGTCCACTGCCTCAATTTTGGGATGATTCGTTGTCTATTCAGGTATTCCATAGATGCAGGGTACATCAAGTTGATTGTGGAGATTTAATCCGCCGCTCCTGAGGCTGCTGGGAGAAATTTCCCTTTCTCTTCTTTGTTCGCACAGCTCCTGGGGTTCAGCTTTGGATTGGGCCCCGCCTCTGTGTGTAGGTCGCCTGAGGGTGTATGTTCCCCACCCAGACAGGACAGGGTTAAAGCAGCAGCTGATTAGGGGGCTCTGGCTCACTCAGGCTGGGGTGAGGGAGGAGTACGGAATGCGTGGGAAGCCTGTGGCGGCACAGGCTGGCGTGACGTTGCAACAGCCTGAGGCACGGCTTGTGTTCTCCTGGGGAAGTTGTCCCTGGATCACGGGACCCTGGCAGTAGCGGGCTGCACAGGCTCCTGGGAGGGGAGGTGTGGATAGTGACCTGTGCTTGCACAGAGGCTTTTAGGTGGCGGCAGCAGCAGCCTTAGCATTTCATGCCCGTCTCTGGCGTCCAGGCTGATAGCCGCAGCTCGCGCCCACCTCTGGAGCTCGTTTAGGCAGTGCTCTGAATCCCCTCCCCTCACGCACCCCGAAACATTGGTCTCTTGCCTCTTCAGCAGCTCCAGACCTTTTCCCGTACTCCCTCCCGGCTAACCATGGCGCGCTAGCCCCCTTCAGGCTGTGTTCACGCAGCCGACCCCAGTCCTCTCCCAGGGATCCGACCTCTGAAGCCCAAGCCTCAGCTCCCAGCCCCCGCCCGCCCCGACGGCTTAGCAGACAAGCCTCTCGGGCTGGTGAGTGCTGGTCGGCACCGATCCTCTGTGTGGGAATCTCTCCGCTTTGCCCTCTGCACCCCTGTTGCTGTGCTTTCCTCCGTGGCTCCGAAGCTTCCCCCCACCACCCCCCATCTCCGCCAGTGAAGAGGCCTCCTAGTGTGTGGAAACCTTTCCTCCTTCACAGCTCCCTTCCAGAGGTGCAGGTCCCGTCCCTATTCTTTTGTCTCTGTTTTTTTCTTTTTTTTTTTTTGCCCTACCCAGGTACGTGGGGAGTTTCTTGCCTTGTGGGAAGTCTGAGTTCTTCTGCCAGCGTTCAGGAGGTGTTCTGTAGGAGTTGTTCCACATGTACATGTATTTCTGATGTATTTGTGGGGAGGAATGTGATCTCCATGTCTTACTCTTCTGCCATCTTGAAGCTATCCTGAATGTGTTCTTTATATGATTTGGTGTTCCCCAAATTTGACACAAATCTAAAAAGCTTGAGGAATTCCGAGTTATAGAAAATGGAAATTACTAATTTGTTAATAGTGGAGGCATATTAAATATGAATTTCTTGTCTTCATCTAAAAGTTGTCTTGCCTCACCTTTTTCACCAGTTTTCTTAGTGACACAGAGGTAGATGTGGGGAGCCCAGTAACTTATTGCTTTACATTGATTGGTTTGGAGATTTTCAGTATCTGTTATAAATTTTCATAGATTTACTCAGCATGTGATTTTGTGTTGTTTTATCAAGAATAGTAATTGTATTACCATTTTTCCAAGACAGCAAAGTAACTCCACATTAAAAACAACAATAAGAGCAAAAACAAAGTATATCATCTCTACATTATAAGCTCTCTTGACATTTTAAAACCTGGAGCACAGTGTTTGACTCCCCAACTTGACTTTTCACCTATCTCTGTTTTTCAGGATTCAATAAAAATAGGATTGATGAGAAAAAAATAGACTTAGTATCATACCTCTTACCTTTATTTCTGAGATGCCTTAATTCCAGAGAGTAGGACTTAAACTGAGGGTTTAAAACTTACCCACAAAGCATAGGCTTATTCTTTTCTACCTCTGTATATTCTTTTCTTCTTTTCCATATTAGCTGGTTCTCTTAGAAATTATGGTTGTATTGCCTTTATCCAGTATATTCAGAGAAATTTAATATTATTGAAAATTTATGTCCTCTGACATTAATCATTATTACCCACTGGTCATACTTCCATTATAGACTAATACTCTTCACATGCAGAAAAAGGGAACTTGATCCTCTCTGTTAGACGTAACACCAAGAGTTTGTTCTGAAACTGTACCATAGCTCCTGTACAGTTGGTTCTCAAGGGCTGTGGAATACTGTTTGTTGGCACTTTCTCACTAAACACTAAAGTTGGGAGCCTTTTAAGTTCAGATTCATTGAGCATCTTCCTTCTTTTTTTTTTCTGAAGAGTGAAAGGGCAAAGAAAGGAACCCTATAATCAAAATGTGTTCATGTAATCTCATGACAAAATGTAGAAGCTGTTCTACAATATTATTAACATTTTGGCCTAGAAGGATCTTCATTGCCTTCTCTCAGACTGTAATGGATGTTCTTTTCCCTCTTAGCTAAGTTAATTCACAAACATTACCTCACATCAACATAATTTCATTATCAATTCAGCATTTAAAATTGATTGCTATCCACACAATATATGATATACTTGATTTTTCTTGTTTTTATGTATTTACCCAAGAATAGAATTTCATCCCATAGGTCAATTGCTTCTTAAAAATTATAGTTTAATTATTATCAATAGTTAAATTAAGTGTAATTACAGTCTTGAACTAATTCAAATATGATTGTACCTAATTATCCTCATGAAGTGTTTGTGTTAAAGCCAGTAAAATTTTCCATATGATTTTAAAGGTTTTCTGGGGTCAAGAACATTTGAATTGCTTAGTTCTTCTACATGAATTACTCAATGGATACCTTAAAGAGGAGGGAAATTTTGAAGTGCAAGTTTCTGAAACAGTGCCGCAAATTCCATCTCCTATGGAAAAATATCAGATATTTAAAAGTGAACAAAGTTCAGATGACCTACGGACAGGTCTGTTTCAATATATACGGGATGCTGGTAAGTAGCGATAGCTTCAGTGTGATTGTGTGTGTGTTTGTTTATTTTACCTGCACATTCAGTAAATGATAACACATCAAGATCACTTGAAAAGTAAGTCAATACCTGCAGTACAAAAATAGTACATTGCCATTCAGTCTCTCTTAAGGGAAAATTCTTGATTTGTTCCTGTCTTAAACCATGTAAACATGATCAGCCAGCTTCTTTATATTCTTTTCTTTTATACTCATAATTTTTTCTTGTGTAATAAACCAACATGTTCCCCTTCGAAAGCATACAATTAATTATACTTTTGTTTAACAGAACCTTTGAAAATGCCTGGTGTCTATGAAGTCTTGTTTTACAATGAAACCGAAGATAACCCAGGGACGATGTTATGGAGATATCCAGAACCTAGAGTGCTCACCCTTGTACACATAACTCCTGTGCCCTTCAACACCACAGAGGATCCAGATATTAGCACAGCAGACCTTGGTGATATGCTACAGGTATGGAATGACTCTTCATTTCAAAATGAAAAACAGTGTGGGAAAGTGCTGATTTCATCATAGGAAAAATGTTGGGAGCATACCTCTCTTTTCCGTCAGTTGTATCAGAGGGAAATACACATGTATGTGCATATACAAACACATACGTATGTACACATACACACACACACACACACACACACAAGACACACATATACTAGAAATTGTATAATAAGAGAATAATGTCATTCAGATTCATGGTACATGGCAATCCTGAGAGTTCTTAATTCTACTCTTCAATCTGTTATAGGTAGCTTACATAGTCTCCAGCTAGTAATGGGACAAACAGGTGTCATTGAGCTCACCACACATTTTCTGAGGACCTACCATGTGCTCACACTCTTCAGAATTTTTAGAACTGTTCTATGAAATGAGGTATGTCCCCATAAGGCCAGAAAGGATGACTTAATTTTCATTTCATTTCCTGAGCTGAAAATGGTCTTGGGCCTTGTGGTAGGCTGATAGGAAAACCATCTAACCAGTGATCATATTCTGTATGATTTTGTGGAAAGTTTGTTGCTTGTCATTTCCCTGAGTGTGGATATCACTATGTTATTATTCTACTTATTAATATTCTACGGATCTGAATTTCTCCTAAAATTTGTTTTTCTCTTAGTTGTCCACCTATTACTAGATCACATAACCATCCCCTCGAAGTCATTCCTGATTGCTCTTTTTCCCTAACTGCTCACATCTAATTCATCAACAAGTCGTGTCAGCTCTACCTCCAAACATGTCCCTATTCCATCTACTTCTTTCTGTTTCTACTGGTACAACTTGAGTTCAAGCTACCATCTTCTGTTCCCTACTACAGTAGCTTCCTAATTGGTCTCTATGATTCCATCCTTGACTCCTTGTAGTGCGTTTTCCAAACAACACCTAGAGTGATCTTTTGAAAATGTAGGTTAGGTTACATCACTCCCCTAACTTAAAACCTGATGGTGGCTCCCTTTAAAACTAACAGAATTCTGTATCTTACTATGGCCTGTAAGGACCTCTGATCTCTGCACTGCCTACCTCTCTTGTATGTCTTGATCACTAATCTCCAGCCCCTGGTATAGAAATATGAGCCAGTTTTTTTAATGACTGCTCTATACTTAACAACTCAGAATAATAATACAAATCAGAGGAGACCACAGTACATATTAACATTGGTATTATTATATGATTATTTAATTCTTGTTTAAATTCCTGGTTATAATATAGGCAGATGTTCACCTTCTGAATTGATAACATTGAAATGTGTCATCATTTTGTCAAGTGACCTAGAGTATGCAGAACTATCCAGTTTCCCAAGATGTCAACAGTATCTACTTTCATTTTTTTTTTTTTTCTTGTGATGAGAACTTTTAAGATCTACCCTCTTAGCAACTCTGCTTTGATTCTTAAATCCTCACATTTGCTTCCCCTTCTGTCAAGGTCATATTCATGATTATCTTCTCTCCCAGTATTCTTGGATTATTTTTGCTAAATAAAATGACATTGTCTTTGAATCCTACTGTCTTGTTAGACTTGCCTAAGTGTAGAACATCTGTAGTATTTTCAGTCAAAATGAAAATACTCATATATCAAAGTTTCAGCATCATGTAAGGGCTTCTTTATAACTGATTTTGGGATTCAGATTTATAGTTAAATGTTAATTAACATAAGCCTGATAACTATTGGTTGGTAGTATTATGCCAGTTGTATTAAACAGAGCATTTAAGATAGTAAGTACATTCACTAGTGACATGTTCTTCATCTTCTCACTGCCACTGGAGAGGCAGGAGAGCTTAGTGGTTAAGAGAATGAACTATAGCCAGAATGCCTGGGTTCAAATTCTGGCTCTGCCATTTGCAGACTGAGTCGCCATAGATAAGTAACTTAATCTCTCAGCCTCAGGTTTTCTGTTTTGATTTTCTTTCATCAGTAAAATGAGGCCACTAATAATGTAATGCTTATAGGAATTAATATTTGTAAGACACATAGAACAATACCTGGCACATGGTAAGTGCTATGTAAGTGTGAGTACTACCAGTACTATTACAGTGATTATCGTCAAAAGTCTTTGCATTGGGCTTCCCTGGTGGTGCAGTGGTTGAGAATCTGCCTGCCGATGCAGGGGACACGGGTTCGAGCCCTGGTCTGGGAAGATCCCACATGCCGCGGAGCGGCTGGGCCCGTGAGCCACAACTACTGAGCCTGCGCGTCTGGAGCCTGTGCGCCGCAACAAGAGAGGCCGCGATAGTGAGAGGCCCGCGCACCGCGATGAAGAGTGGCCCCCTCTTGCCGCGACTGGAGAAAGCCCTCGCACAGAAACGAAGACCCAATGCAGCTAAAAATAAATTAATTAATTAAAGAAAAAAAAATCCTTTGAAAAAAAAAAGTCTTTGCATCAAGCAGAAGCACAGACTAGATCAGAGAGAGCTGGGGTCTAATGACTCTACAGACCAGCTGGAGTAGTCTGGGAGATCTGGGATAGTCCGAGGCACCTATACAGTAGACTTGGCACATAAGCACTGCGTGAAGGAAGCCTGGCAGGTTTCAACAAGCAAAGAGCTGGTATCAGAGAGGTCCTGCTACATTTCATATCTTGTTGGAGAGAGAGGAGCTGATACATGGCAGAGTTCAAAGACAAGGATGCTGGCCTAAGAAGCAAGACAGGGTTGTACCTACTGTAAGCTGAAGGGGAAACCTTGATCCCAATGGTAAGAAAGGACACCCAGAATTGACAGCTGGGATGGAAGAACAGAGCAGGACTGGCAGAAAGTTGCCATGCTACTGAGCTCCCAGCCTAACCTTATATTCCCCCGGCTAGGAGCAGAATTTGGCCCAGGGGTTGGGGTGACCTCATCTGTAGAAATAGGACAGCTTTTTCCTTGAGTGCTTGCAGTGCCCGACCCTGAGCATACTCCTGGGGACTCAGAGACAGA
This sequence comes from Balaenoptera acutorostrata, assembly GCF_949987535.1. Lineage (NCBI taxonomy): Eukaryota > Metazoa > Chordata > Mammalia > Artiodactyla > Balaenopteridae > Balaenoptera > Balaenoptera acutorostrata. The sequence goes on along the minus strand of NC_080080.1, from coordinate 37,195,928 downwards.
TAAGACACTGTCCACTCATCAGAAGCTCTCTGTCTAGCAGGCAAGTTTCTCTGGTTGTTTGGGGTAGAAGAATTTCCCTATTTTCAGCATTCAAGCATTCAGACATTCAACCTTTCTGTTGTCAGAATCATTTTCCTGCTCTATGTGATTATCTCTAGGTCTGTACCGGAGGCACCGCTAAAATACTGAACTACCAATCCTGAATAGCAGGGAACTTATGAAAAGAAAATCCTTCATCAACATGGTATAGTGTAGATAATGTAGACGTTAAAGTCTCAACTGCTGACTCCTGTTCCCCTCCCCCTTTGTATTTTACTAACTCAGTGACCTTAGGCAAACTGCTGATCTCTTGGAGCCTTAATTTCCTCAACTGAACACCGGAGTTAATGCTATTTACCTTGCAGAGTTGTCAGGAGATTTAAGTGAAATATTATCGCTAAAACAAATAAGTGCCTTACACATAGTGAGCTCTTAATAAATGTTCATTTCCTTCCCTCCACTTCTCCTTCACAAGCAAATGCCTGGACCACTAAAAAGCCTCCTAAGTGAAATTCTAGCCTCCAGTCTCTTCTCCTTCCAACCTATCCTACTAAGTTCTTAAAGGAACAGGTGGATTGTGTCATTCCCTGAGAAAAACCTTCAGTGGTCCTATCACTGCTAGACTGACCTTGAGGGCCCTGCAGAACCTCCCGACCCAGCTTTGCCTTTCCTTCCCTTCCGCATGATCTGTGCTGTAATCAAACTGGCCTATTCAGCATTCCCGAACCAGCCTGTGGTCTCCCACATCCGTACCACTCCCTCTTCATTTGAGTCTCTCCCTTTTCTGCTGAAATCCTATCCACACATCCAAACAGCTCCAGTGCCATCTATTCCATGAAGCCTTTCCTGGACACCATCTCCAAACATGACACTGCCTTTCTCTGCAGTTCTGTAACACTTCATGGTACCACTTTTATGCTATTTCTCACCCATTCCTCGCATTTTAATTATCCATATCCTGTCTCCCTCCTAGACTGTAGGTTTCCAAAGGAAATGATCACACCTAACTTTCATTATGTTCCGTATAGTATCCACTGCAGTGGAGATGCTCAGTATATTGAATGGATCAATGAGTACATGGATGTCTGTGTTCCTATTCTGTATAATTCAAAAGCATTACATTGTTTGTCATTATTTTATGGCGCTATTGACTGCAGTTGGTTTTACAAACTGAATTATGGCAGGATGCACTGTGTTATGCTTCAGTGGCATTACCTACTATAAACACGCAGTCTAATGTCATTACGTTACACAGGCTCTTGGTGAGATCATTGACTCTTCTGCCAAGGCCACTGCCCCCTAGGCAGAGGCTCGTCCTTAAATACAAAAACAAGTTCATCTCCTTGGTTTTAGTCCTAAAAACAGAATCAAGCTTGGATTAATTTTTTCCTTCAGGACCATTTAGTTCATAAGAAACTGACCTTATAGAGTTCACTTGTATAGAACCCTTAAATATATCTGTTTGTATCTCTTTCCATAATTAATATTGGGATTTATAAACAGGCTCCACAAATGACTTTATGGACTTTATGGAATTTATTTTGCGATTGTACTGAAAAATATGGAAAACATGTCTATACTGTTAAAGTAGCCATAGGTTCAGAATAAAGACCCTGAAATTAATGTTCACAGAAAACCAAAGGAGCTTATTTTGTGGTCAGTTTTATCACATTAAATTTTTAAGTGTTAATAGTACATTTAGATGTCAATAAAATTAGGATCTGTAAGGTAGAGTAATACCATCAACCTAGAAGGAATGTTGTGCTATTTAAATGAGCTGAAATGTAAGAAATTTCTGGCACTGTGTCTGGCACATACTGTAAGTTTTCCTCTCTCCTCGTCCTGTTGTGTACACTGCCTACTGAGGATTCCATTTTGGAAATACCCGTGTTCTCAGATTGTAAATTTTTAATTCATCCTTTATGGTGGAATTGGTGATGGAGATTTTAATTCTCACACAGATCTGTCACGGTTGGTGCTTGTTCTTGTTCTCTCAGTACTGTATTATTCTTGTTTTTATATTTATTTTCATTTATGTATTGTACTAAATTTTTAGATATCTTCGTTAGGTATGTGACAGTAGCCCATACTAAATAGCATCTTTCCCCAAGGATCTCAAGAGTGTAAAGCTTGAACATTACAATTCAAGATAAACACTAAATGTTGGGTTGGGATCACTGAAGCAATTTAAACAGATGTGAAGTAAAGTTAAAGGAGTGAAATGAAGGATAACATACTGTATGGATTAAAAGGAAAGATACAGGAGCTAAAGTCAGGAATTTCTCTAATGCAAGAAATATCTAGGGTGTATGTAAGATTACTGGTGTTAAAGTCAAATAAAAGGGAAAGAGAATGTTTAAGTAATTTAGGGAAAAATTAACACATGTTAGAAAAATTAAACAGGATATTTAAATTTAGATCTACACCTTCAGAAAATGTGAATATAGTTAACAAATGAGAAGATAAACATATATCTGTTATTTTTATTTCCACTTCATAGCATTTACCATCAACAAGTAATTGTTGAATATCTTCCCAATATCAATATAGGATACTACAATGTATAGACAGTGAAGATATAAAGAGATAGAAGATCTGTCCCTACTCTTGTAAGGTTTATAATCTAATTGAAAAGAGAGGACATAATTGCATATGTAAACTCAGAAGATAGAATAGCTGAATATATATTAGGATAGACCCATTATATAGAAGGAATCATGTAATTTGGGGAATTCTGACATCTGAAGAGTAAATTGAATTAATTGGCAAAAAAAGAATAAATTTGTTACTAAAGCTCTATAATTTCATAGCACTTTCTCAGTTAAAAAGGCATTTTCAAGCTTCAGAATTAGGTGCAGAACTCTTATATGACTAGAGTCCTTAAAAGATATCTTCTCAAGGATAACAGGAAGAAAAAGACAAAAGCAAGCTGTGTCATTTGTTTATTGCTGGTGGAGAAAGACAATGGTAAGCCAAAGAAATCAATGCACTCATGCCCAATTCATTTTTGTTTATCCAGTTTAAAAGTCATGGAAATTAGTTTTTAAAGTAACACTAATATGACTAAAAATCAAAGTGAAACCACATTGGAAGACAACAACAAAAAACATATACTTGGAAGCCAAGGAGAATCTTAATGGTTGAGATCTGTGTTATTTTTGCTCCAAAGTGTTATGATCATCTTTGTGTTTGACACCCAACACTGTGCTAAGTGCTTTGCATACATAACCTCATTAAATCTCCTTTTATTCTGAGGGGTGGGCATTATCCCCATTTTATAAGTGGGGAAACTTATAAAGAGAAATTAACTGTTCTTGAAGCATAAGAAGAGGGAGAGCCAGAATTTCATCTCAGGTCTTTCTGACTCCAAAACTTACATTCTTTACCTTATTTGTAAAACAATGGAATTGTTTTGACACGTCTACAAATGGGACACATCTACAATACATTTGTAGATGTATTGTAGATGTATTGTCGCATTTAAGTGACAGTGAGGGACTCTGTTGAGAAATGTGGAAAGAAGGAAAATAAAATTATTCCTTTGCTTCAAACTGTTAAATCATGAAATAATGAATCAGACCAAAGATATGCAAAATAACCTTAAATAAATAAAAGGACCCCCAGAAACAAGATGGTTTGGGTATAAAGATATCTAAAAAAAGAATGTTTCCTTCAGAAGGAGAACTGGTCAGCTCTAGAGGCCTAGGATGGTCATGGAAGCATTTGTTGGAAGAAGCCCTCCTGGCAGCATTCAAAGAAATGGTGCCTAAATGTCTGGTTCACCTGGTAGCTAAATCCCCTTTATGAAGATGAATGTAGCAGCTGTCAAATCTCTGTGTCTAACATTCAAGTCATCTAACCCCCCAAACAACCTTCTAATAGTTTGTCTCCTGATACAATCTGTCTACAGAGAGTTTCATACACTTCTCAGGCCAGCATCAGTATCCAGGCTGCTTGGCAGTGATACATCTTATGGTAAATTAATAACTTGGCATCTGGTTTATATATCAGTCTCTAGTGAACTTTGTTACATGACTCAGCATTCCTAAATCTAGCCAGTGCTAGGACACCATGGAAATTTCTTGAGACTGGAAGACCAATGGCCAGATCTTAAATCATGGTGAATCCATCATGCTAAGTACCTTCTTGCGGCTACCTGCCTTCCCAGCATGCTGACCTCTCCCAAATGATGGCTCTATTGTGCAGTATGTCACAAACCTTTCCAAACAAAATCCCACTCTTACTACCTTGAAGAGTTGGGAGGAGTAAAGATAATGTATATAAAGCATCTGGCATAGTGTCATGCATAGTTAAAAGCTCAGTAAATTATTATTACAGTGCTCTGTAACTGCTGTCATTATCATCATATCATCATCCTCATCGTCATCCTCTCAATTGATCAGAGAACCTTGATCCCACTGTGTTAAACCAAGAAAGCCCTGTTTTCTTAGAAAGACACTTTTTGTGTTTGTAGTCTGTTAATGTCATAATAATTGTTGAGAATGACGGCTCTGCATGTGATTAATGGAGTGCTTTCACTGATGTGAATGGCTGCTAGATGAGACACCACCTTCCCACGTGGTCATGGTCAGTGCCTCCGAGGTAGTATGTCAGCTACAGTCCTCTAGGTTGCAGGTAGCAGAAACCCCACTGAAGCTGGCATAGCAAAGAATAGAGGAGAGAGCTAGTATCAAGATACAGTGGGGAAAACAAATACCATATGCTAACACATATATATGGAATTTTAAAAAGGAGTACTGATGAAGCTAATGGCAGGGCAGGAAAAAAGACGCAGACATAGAGAATGGACTTGAGGGCCCGGAGGGGAAGGGGAACTTGAGGTGAAGTGAGAGAGTGGCATGGACATATATACACTACCAAATGTAAAATCGATGGCTAGTGGGAAGCTGCTGCATAGCACAGGGAGATCAGCTCGGTGCTTTGTGACCACCTAGAGGGGTGGGATAGGGAGGGTGGGAGGGAGGCTCAAGAGGGAGGAGATATGGGGATATATGTATATGTATAGCTGATTCACTTGGTTGTAAAGCAGAAACTAACACAACATTGTAAAGCATTTATACTCCAATAAAGATGTGAGGAAAAAAAAAAAAAAAAGATACAGTGGTGAGTCCTAGAGGCCAAGGGCAAAATGCAGCTGGGCCTTTAGTAAAGGATAGGGCCAGGAGTGGAAGACAGGAATCCAGGGGAGTATTTACCCACTCTTACTTTTCTCTGCGTCTTTCCCCATATTTGCCTTATTCTTCCTTTTCAACAGACTAGCTTCTTTTTTCCCCTGCTTCTCAGACCACTGGTAGTCCCCAACAACTCCCAGAGCTCCCAGAGTCACATTTACAAGTCCAACCTCTGGTCCCGTTCCACATTCCTGACTGACCTAGTTTGGTGTCAGGTGCTCTTGGCCCATTTAGCTAAGGCCATGGGGTGGAATCACATTCACCAGCATGACTGTGAATTAGGGGTCATTTGTGAGCTTTGCAGATACCCGCAAAGGGATTCATCCTGTATCATGTCTCTTAGCGCTCTTGTTTGCCACCCTGGCTAACCTGGCCAAACTCATGGTCAGTACTGGCCTCATGCAGTCAGCTGCTTCTTTCCTGTCTGACCAACTCTGAAGATCTTCACAGTGTATTCTACCTTTCCAAGAGGGAAGCCTTTTATATATGGTCTGTGGTTTCAGAGAAGAGTCGCCACTGACAGGAGGGTCTCTAAAAAGACTGCCTCACTAAAAGAAATTTACTCCTTTTTTGCTGTGGTTTTTTCCAGCTTTCTCTTTTGCAAATATCTGTCAAAGCTGTTTCTCTCTGCACATCACAGGCTGTCTGCATCTAGAGATAAACCTCACATCACTTTTTTAAATCTTCTCATTGTCCTCCCCAGGCATCTTCTCAAAATACAGATTAGGCAAGTTTCAATGTCTTACAGATACATATGAGATATTTTCTTTTCCCCAAGTATCTTTCTTGGTCAGTGCTTCCTTTTTAATGCAGTGACTATGTAACACATTAGCAACGCCACAGATTCTATAAATACTCTCTTGGTTCTAATGATATATGAGAGCTTTATACATAAAATAATTTTCTGTTTTTGAAACTGAGTTTACAGTGTGATGCCTAATGTCCGTAGCTTAGTGATTTAATTGTTTGGTTTTCTAATAACATTTTATCTTACATACTTATCCACAGACTGAACTGAAGCTTCATTAAACCTTATAGTTGTGTGGATTTCATTCTTTTTTCGTAATTATGTGCAAAAATGTTCCAAGTCAGAGAGTAATACTCAGTATTACCCAATAAATTAAAAACTAGACTTTTGCTGCTTTAAACTTGACATTACAAGCTTCCTGTGATTCTAAAGCACATGGACCTGATAGGTAAAGGTTATGATATTAGTACATGGTGACACTACAGAAAAAGAAACCTTCAGAGAACTACTTGCAATCAAATATGATTTGCCTCTTCCATGCACAACTTAAAAAGAATAAAAGGAAGAGTTCTTGGGTGTTTCTTTTCAGCTGTGTTGGGCGGTTCACTTATAGCTGCACATATGTTCCCAGAATCCTGAGCCTTTTTATTTTATAAGCACCTCCTGCCCACTGGCAGCTGTACTAATGTGTCCCAGAAGGCTTTGCTCCTATCCATCATCTTTAGGAGTGGTGCTTAAAGCCAGATATGAAATTCATTGTTGCTGAAATGCAGAAAAGAAAAAGAAGTCTTGCGGGCTTTGAGGAAGTAAGAGGCAGAGCCCGACTCTTAGGAAATAAAGGAAAGAAAAAGTCCTGTGTACACACTGGACACAATAATAAATGGTTTTGAATGATGGGTAACAGTGCTGGATTGACTACTAAGTGTTTTGCATCCAGATGCCATTGCCTCCTTTTTTGGACAATGAAGGGGAACCTAAAATAGAGTATTCCCTGGATACACTTTTAATTATTCTGTCTTCAAAGTGTTGTAAAAGTATTTTTTAAAAAGGATCTAGGAATATATTAAAAAGAGCTCCGCCTGAGAATTTTGAGGTTAATTCAGTAAATACTGGTAAAAAGGACCTGCGCTAGGGCCATAAGACATACAGAGGAGGAGAGGGTTCTAGTTCTGCCCTCAAGGCACTTATCGTCTTTTTTTTTTTTAACATCTTTATTGGAGTATAATTGCTTTACAATGGTGTGTTAGTTGCTGATGTATAACAAAGTGAATCAGCTATACGTATATTTATATCCCCATATCCCCTCCCTCTTACGTCTCCCTCCCACCTTCCCTATTCCACCCCTCTAGATGGTCACAAAGCACGAAGCTCATCTCCCTGTGCTTATGTGGCTGCTTCCCACTAGCTATCTATTTTACATTTGGTAGTGTATATATGTCCATGCCACTCTCTCACTTCGTCCCAGCTTACCCTTTCCCCTCCCCATGTTCTCAAGTCCATTCTCTATGTCTGCGTCTTTATTCCTGTCCTGCCCCTAGGTTCTTCAGAACCCTTTTTTTTTTTTTTTTTTAGATATCATATATATGTGTTAGCATACGGTATTTGTTTTCCTCTTTCTGACTTACTTCACTCTGTATGACAGACTCTAGGTCCATCCACCTCACTACAAATAACTCAATTTCACCTCTTTTTAGGGCTGAGTAATATTCCATTGTATCTATGGAGGCACCTATAGTCTTTTAGGAGGAATAACAATTACACAAAATAAGGCAAGGCAGAACTGCGAAGTGATATAGGAGACACATAACGAACTTGCCTTTTAATCAAGGAGAGTTTACATCTGACTGAAAACATTAGGAAAAGGCTTCACGGAGGAGATGGCAATTGAGAGGATCCTTGAAGGCCGAATAGGACTTCAACATACAAAATGAGGGGAAAGGGCATATGATGAAAAAATCAGTCTGAACAAAATTTCAGAATTGAATAAGAGAAGACAGAACTTATGCTTGGGAGGTGGCAAATAATCTGGTTTGACCAGCACAGATTATACAAGTAAGGGGTTAGTGGATAAGTGATAAGCTGCAGACCTAGGTTTTTAGTATGACCATTCCATGGAGGGAAAGAAGGTAACACATTCCAAACTTGTCCTTTTACATGTCATGTCTCTTCTATCTTCTCTGTAACCCTGTGCACTTGGTACTGTTATCTCTACTTTAGAGCTAAGGTTACTTAGGTTCTGAGAAGTTACATAATCTTTCCAAGATCATAAAGCAAGTAAGGAGGTAAAACCGAGACTCAAGTCTAGGTTTTTATGAATCCACAAGTTTTTCTTCTGTGTTGTACTACCTTGACTACTTTTTAGAGTATGGAGTTTGTATTTCATTTGATGGGCATTAGAGAACCATTGACAGTCCAGGACTTGAGGTAAATTAATCTGATAGTCTGGTAGAGAGTGGAATGGAGTAAGAAGAGACCAAAATTGAGAAGACCTGGAAATTCCCTGTCAGTCCAGTGGTTAGGACTTAGTGCTTTCAATGCCAGGGCCCGGGTTCGATCCCTGGTTGGGGAACTAAGATCCCACAAGACGCATGGTATGGCCAAAAAAAATAATAAATTAATTTTTTTTTTTAAATGAGAAGACCTGTCAGGGGTCTCAGAGAAGAGATGACAAAGGCTGTAAACTGGGGGTGGGGGTGGGGTAGGTGAGGAGAGGGGAGGTAGTAACTGGTGTGGAGAAAAATAAATGAATGCAGGAGACATTGTAGAGAAATAATCTATGTTCTTTACAACTAATATGGTAATTTAATGAGAGGGAGTAAGAGAAATCATAGATGACAGCTAGATTTAAGCTCCATAGGAAATATGGTAAGACTATTTACAAAATTTTGGAAATAAGAGGTGCGCCTCTCATGCTGGGCACTATCACCCTGCTCCTAACTGTGCAGATTATATCTCCTCCTGAAGTCAGCTACAGAAGTGAGTGTGTTCTCCCCTAACTACAGGTAAGAAAGCTGAGGGTCTGAAAAGTTAAATGAGTTGCCGTGGGCCTCTTCTCCCTGAGAAGTGCATGAATGCACACAAGATTTAACATACAATTTCAAGAAGTTTATAGACGCCTGTAAGCTGTATATGAATCTTTGATGAAGAATCCCAACAAGAAATACTGCCAGAGCTACTGGAGCTCTGTGTCCATTAGGATTAGGTTCAGATGTGAGTGATAGAAAAGACAAAATAACAGCAGCTTAGGCAAAACAAGCTTCTTTTTCTATCATACATGAGAATAATCTGAAGGTAGGTGGTCTAGGGTTGTATGTGTCTCTACGAAGTCATGAGGGCCCAGGTGTCTTCTTGCTTCCTGCTGCTCTGCTGTTCCCAGCACTTGCTTTTCCTTCATGGTCCAAGATGGCTGCACATGCTTCAAGCATCTTGTCCCCAGTCCAGCCGGAGGAAGAGGAGGGAACCAAAAAAGAGCAGAAAAGGATGTTTCTTGGAACCCACCCTGCACACTGTGCTGCCAACATCCCAGAGTCCAGAATTGTATCACGTGGCTGCTCCTAGTTAAAGGGGAAATTGGGACTCATTTGCTAAGGAAGAAGGGAAGGAGAGGTCTCGGGAGACAACTGGAAGTCCCTGCTGGCATCACAGCTGTAACTCTTGGGGATCCAGGTCCACACTGTCTGCTGTGCTAGCCAGCCCTGTGACCTGCTTCTGCTTCTGGCCTGCTTGTGAAATTGATTCATCACTGAGTCTATGGTGCAGTAAGAGAACTCACTTTCTACTTCATTAGTGAATAATCTGCTGAGGCAGAATTTGTGGAGAAAACTTAAAAAGCAAATGAGATTTTTGAAATAAAAATAAATAAATAAATAGTTTGAAATGCTAGCATTCCTTGGGCTTCAAAAAAGTAAGAGGTGGAGAAGGAATCTGTCAATAAGATGTGCTTTTAAAGTAAATGGAAAACATTTGCAAATTGGAAGAATACTGAAGTCATTTTTGTCCTGTCACTTTATTTGGTGGTAGAAATTTTATTAGCCTATTTCTCTTTTCCTATTAAATACTCTTATATTTAGAAAGGAGGGAGGGAAAGCTTTTTTTTTTTCCTGGAAACGAAGAACTATGCCTAGCAATCAGCATGTTTGATGTTTATTGCTCAGTATTAAAAAATGTTCACGCTATAAAAATTTAAAAAAAGGAAGGACAGTAAATATGAACTGATGGCCTATGATCATCTTTTTATGAATTATTCTCCCCAAATAGAAGTATTTCCCCCAATGAGAGTCACAGTAAAAACCATTATTTAAAAAGTATGACTCGTTTCCTGAAAGCTACAATACCTTGTTGAGAAAGTAACAAACAGAAAGAGAAAAGTGAAGTACAGAGAAGCAGTATAGCCTAGTTGTTAAGAGCAGAGATTCTGGGAATTCCCTGATGGTCCAGTGGTCCACTGGTCATTGGGGAACTAAGATCCCATAAGCCTAGTAGCCAAAAAAAAAAAGAGCAAAGATTCTGGAACTAAAGTGTCTGGGTCCAGATCCAGGGTCCACTGGGTGATCTTGGGCAAAATACTTAAGTTCTCTGTACTTTAGCTTCCTTATCTGTAAATTAAGCATAGTAATTTGAGTTGTTGGGAGGAATAAATGATTGCTAGATGTCAAAAGCACTTAGAACATTGTCTTGCACATAGTTAATGCTTTATAAATGTTAGCAAGTATTACTTTCCTCTAAGGGCTTACTGTCTCCAGGTGCCAATTTGTCTCTTATTCTGTCCTAGATTTTGAATGTAGGGGAAAAACTGAGTTTTGATTACAAACTAAAAATTCTTTATCCTTTTACCCATTCTTTTCATAAAGACATTGGTCTGAAAAATTCATTTCTTTCATATCTTTTCAAGCATGTATGGCCTTCCAATTTTCTTATTCGACTCCTAGTTAGGGGAAAAAAAAAAAATCAAACTTGAGAACCTTACCTTATTTTGTAGCAACATTTTAAATGCTATATCAAAGTTAAGAATCTTGATTCTCTTATACTATTAACACTTTTTTAGCAGCTTTTTTGAGATACAATTCACATACCATACAATTCACGCATTTGAAGGGTACAATTCAGTAGTTCTTAGTATATTCATGGAGTTGTACAATTATCCCCACAGTCAATTTCGGAACATTTTCATTGTCTCAAAAAAGAAATCTAGTGCCCTTCAGCTATCACTCTCCCGTCTCCCCCTCCCCCAGCCTTTAGCAACCACTAATTTACTTTCTGTCTCTATATATTTACCTGTTCTGGACATTTCATGTGAATGGAATCATATAATTTCTGATTTTTTGTTTCTGATTTCTATCATTTAGCATAATGTTTTTCATAGTCCGCCCACGTTGAATCGTGAATCAGTGTTTCATTACTTTTTGTTACCAAATAATAATACATTGTATGGATTTACCACATTTTACTTACTTACCATTCATCAGTTGTTAGACATTTGGATGTTAGCACTTTTTTTTTTTTTTGAAACCAGAAAACTCTTTATTGCAAAGGTACAAAAGGATCACAGCAGAGATGTACAGCAATAAATTAGGTGTGGCCAGGAGGGGACGGGCAGGCATGGGGCAAGCGTCCCAAGAACAGGGGCCACAACATAGGGTCTCTCCTCAGTAATTTATATTGTGATAAAAGTTGGGCGTTGGCACTTTTTGAATTCTTATCCACTTGGTCTCTGCTCTGTCCTGCAGACTTGAGGGGAAGGACCAAAAGGTGATGATGATGATTAATAATATTTACAAGGTGTTCTTATAAGCATTATCTCTAAGAGCTTACAATCCAAGCTTCGTGAAACAAATACCTGGGCAACTATCACCCAGTGTTATATAATAAGTGTTAATGGAAGTACTGGGAAGGAAGTCCATATAAAAGTTGATGAGCTTCAAAAGTAGGCTTAAATTCAGATAGTGGAGGATTTTAAATGTTATGCTGAGACATTTGGGCTTATTCCACAAACACATTGTTCTGTGAGGGTAGTCATTAAGGTTATCAAGCTGAGCAACAAGCGTGGCTGATTACAGAGCGAAGGGTGAATTAGAGGATACTACAAATATACTTTGTTTTTATTGTGCTTCACTTTATTGCACATCACAGATTTGTAGTTTTTATAAATTTAAGGTCTGTGGCAACCCTGCATCAAGCAAGTCTGTCGGCACCATTTTTCCAACAGCATTTGCTCACTTTTTGTCTCTGTGTCACATTTTGGTAATTCTCACAATATTTCAGACTTTTTCATTATTATTATATTTGTTATGGTCATCTGTGGTCTTTGATGTCACTATTGCAAAAAGATTACAACTTGCTAAAGGCTCAGATGATGGTTAGCAATTTTTTTTTTTAATATACACATAGGATTTTTTTTTTTTTCTGGCTTTATTGGGTCTTCGTTGCTGCACGTGGGCTTTCTCTAGTTGCGGCGAGCAGGGACTATTCATTGCGGTGCGCGGGCTTCTCATTGCGGTGGCTTCTCTTGTTGCGGAGCACGGGCTCTAGGTGCACAGGCTCAATAGTTGTGGCTCGCAGGCTCTAGAGCACAGGCTCAGTAGTTGTGGCGCACGGGCTTAGTTGCTCTGCGGCATGTGGGATCTTCCTGGACCAGGGCTCGAACCCGTGTCCCCTGCATTGGCAGGCGGATTCTTAACCACTGAGCCACCAGGGAAGCCCAATGGTTAACAATTTTTAGCAATAAAGTATTTTTTTAAATTAAGGAATGTATGTGTTTTTTAAGGCGTAATGCTGTTGCACACTTCATAGACTACAATATTGTGTAAACGTAACTTTTATGTGCCCTGGGAAACAAAAAAAATTTGTGTGACATTATTGTGATATTCACTTTATTGTGGCGGTCTGGACTGAACTCACAATAGCTCCAAGGTATGCCTGTATAGGTCGACTGCATAGAGACCTATTCAGAGCACAATTACTCAGCAGTAATGAGAATGACAGCTGGAATGGGAAGGAGAAAATGAATGTAAGAGATAGACATCTGGAGGTAGAATTAATATTAGATTTCAATGCCTAGATACAGATGATAATGGGGGGGGCGGAACTAAACCCTGTGGGTCTAGCCTAGGTGACTGGATGGAGTGAACATCATTCATGGGAGCTGGAAATGTCACAGAAGAAATGAGGTAGTCAGATTTGTGGAAGCGATACCAAGTTCTACATTGAACACTTACAATTCAAGGTTTTATAGATGAATGATCATGAATGAAATGCCTACCACAAGTTTGGAAATGTATGCTGACAATTCAGAAAAGGGTCAGATTATTTAAGAAAGGGTTTGGGGAGTCATTCTCATAGAAGTAAAAATCAAAGCCACGAAAGTAAAATAGAGGGAAGTCGCACTTAGAGAGAATGAAGCATTCAAAGATATGAGAACTAAGAATAGAACCATGAGAAATCTCACTATGTCCAATAAATAAATAGTAGATTTGGAATTGTGGTGGGTTGAATAGTGTCCCCCCAAAATTCATTTCTACCCAGAACCTCAGAATATGACTTTATTTGGAAATAGGGTCTTTGCAGCTGTAATTAAGTTACGATGAGGTCATACTAGATTAGGGTGGGCCATAATCCAATGACTAGTATCCTTACAAGAAGAGGGAAATTTGGATAGAGACAAGCACACATGGGGAAAAGGCCATGTGAAGGCAGAAACAGAGATTGAAATGACACAGCTACACACCTAGGAAAGCCAAGGATTGCCAGGAGCCACCAGAAGCTGGGAAGAGGTAAAGAAGGATTCTTCCCTAGAGCCTTCAGAGGAGCATGGCCCTGCTAACACCTTGATTTCAGACTTCTAGCTTCCAGAACTGTGAGAAAACAAATTTCTGTTGTTTTAAGCCACCAAGTTAGTGGTAATTTGGTATGGAAGCCCTCAGAAACTAATAGAGGAATCAACAAAGGAGTGGTCAGAGAGGAAGACCTAGGAGGCTACAGTGACAGCAAGTACAGGCATAGTGAAAACTTTAGGAAGCTTGGAGAGCTCAGCAGAATCATGACTCCAAACAGACAGAGTACTGTGGACTGGGAAAAAAGCTGTGAATTTGACAACTTGGAGATCACTGTTGACTTGGAGAGAAGTTTTAGTCACCAGGGCACCATGGCAGAACCATTCCCCTATAATAGCCCATCTCCTTCTTGGATACTGTGCTTGGGTCACATTGGGCTTAGTTGTTTGACATTCTCACTAGACTGTAAGTTCCATGAGAATAAGGTTCTATTCTTTATTCATCAATATCTCCCTGTCACCAACTGCTATGTCTCCCAGAGACCAGAACATAGTAGTTGCTTAGTAAGTATTTGTGGAAGGAATTAAAGGATGGAGAGAAGAAGTTAGGAATTAGAAGTTATTAACTTGGTTTACACAATTCTGTGGAGGAAGTTATTGGTCGGAGGGCTTAGAAGTAGAGAGTTGAGTGATAAGTTTCATTCCTTGGAGACAGAAGAAATTAGAGGCAAGATGTCAATTTTTAATAGTTGTAAGATGACAATGACAAGGCCTAAATGAAGGTTTGGTCTATATCTATATGCTTTTGTGCACTATCCAACAAACCTTGATAAATGGTAGTATGCCAAGGACTAAAAACAAACGTGGAAAAAGACCCTAAGTTTTCAAGATTGGAAGAGACAGTTTTTTGCTTTTTTTTGCCTCTCGTTTGTTGTTTATTTATTGTCTTCTTATTTAGTGCCAGCCATTGCTAAGAGCATTATATGATTACCGAACTTAATTCTTAAAATGCTACAAAAACTGTTATTCACGTTTTACTAAGGAAGCTACAGCTCAGAGAGGTTAAGTAACCTACTGAAGATGCCCTTCGTGAAACACACTTTTACATGGGATCCGTGTTTCTTAAATTTTGGCATGCATGGGGTGGTCCAAAGCAGCCTCCTTCAAGCACAGACTCTTTTTTGAAATGAACTCTTGTTTTCCAACCAAATTCTATGTTCTACTCTACAGTGCATTTTTATTAGTTTTACTGTTATAAAAGAGTATTCCATCTCATTACCTATAATTATGTTATAAAACTGATTGAAACCAAAGTATGTCAGCCAGTTTTCTCTATCTTGGTGTCACAATGTTTTAAAAGCCTAGACTTCCATAAATAAGTCACTGCAGATGGCAATTCTTTTTTCACTGATTTATCAGCCACATAATAGTGAATCACTGAGTAGGGATGCTCAGAGTACTGCCAAAGCAGCTAAATAATATGTTGGTTTTAGGCTACTCTCAGATGGAATTTCGATAAGTGGTTTTTCTTGATAACAGTTCTTGTATCATATATTGGACTGGAATGGTTGCTTATCCAATGTGCACTATAGGAGACAACCTCTTTTCACTATCTCAAGGAAATAATACTCATACAAGGGCATTTTCAATGAAGAGATGACTGATAATGGTTGTTCTTTACTTTTGTGAGTCTTGCTATATATAAAATGAACCAGAATTCTCAAAGGACTCATTTTCATCGCAACCAGCTTTCTTAACACAGCTCTCAAACTTCATTTTACTGCAATGATCTTGAAATATGTATAAAGTACATTCACAGTTTTATCTTACAGTTGTTGATTGGAAAGTATTTAGCCTTAGAAAAATGTTTGCTATATAAGCCAACTTTGAACCATTCTTTAAAAGTAAACAATGATTTCATTAATTTTACCCGTATTTTTACTCCCTATTGTGACCTCTCTTTTTCACTCCATAAGGAAAAGTCATTTCCAAACATTGACCAGTACCTTTTTCTCTTTAGCTATGTCATGGTCCATCTGTGTAAAATAGTAAGCTTTCAAATTTGCTTCCTATTTCATTGAAAATTTATCTTAAAAAATGAGTACTCTAATTATTGAATTTTTTTATCTTTTTAAAAATACCCTATTGAGCACATTAAGAAAATTCAAAGCTTAACTTTGATATAAGGTAATCTTAGTGATTATTGTAGTGTATTTTAGCATATTAAGAATTTTTAAATGGTCTTGAAGAATTAACTTTCCCACCGTTTATTCTATTGTAGGTTTGGCTCCATCTACAATAGATGCACAACCCTACATTTTTTTCCCAAGCAATACCTTGATCTCTTTAAAATTTATATACTATGTTAGAAACCTCCACTTGATACTTTATCATCAAGTATAAAGTAGACCTTCATAAATACCATCTTATTAATATAGCCAACATAGACCAATTAAATAACCACATCACTAAAGTCGATGTTGTCATCTAGTGGTAGGGTAAAGAACCTTAGTTGATTGGGCAATTTTTCAAGTATGTATTGCGTACGCTAAAATTTATCATTTGATAGTATCTATTGGTGATGGCATTTTTTTAAAATTAAGGTATAATTGACAGATAATATTATATTAGTTTCAGGTATACAACATAATGATTCAATATTTATATATATTGCAAATGTCCGGTCAACATCCATCACCATACATAGTTACAAAAATTTTTTTTTCTTGTGCTGAGAACTTTTAAGGTCTGCTCTCTTAGCAATTTTCAAACTTACAGTACGATGTTAACTGTACGGCATAGTTGCTATGCTGTATGTTACATCCATGTGGCTGATTTCTTTTATAACTGGAAGTTTGTACCTTTTGACCCCTTCACCCATTTTGCCCTCCCCACTCCCTGCCTCTGGAAGCCACCAGTCTGTTCTCTGTATCTATGAACTCAGTTTTGTTTTTTGGATTTTGGTATTTTTAGATTCCACATATGAGTGAGATTATACAGTATTTATATTTCTCTGTCTGATTTATTTCACTTAGTATAATGCCCACCAGGTACATCCATGTTGTCACAAATAGCAAGGTTTCATTCTTTTGTATGGCTGAATAATATTTAATTGTGCGTATGCACCACATTTTCTTTATCTGTTCATCTGTTGGTGGACACTTAGGTTGTTTCCATTTCTTGGCTATTGTAAATAATGTTGCAGTGAACATGGGGGTGCATATATCTTTTTGAGTTAGTCTTTTCATTTTCTTCAGGTAAAATACTCAGAAGTGGAATTGCTGGATCATATAGTAGTTCTATTTTTAATTTTTTGAGGAACCTCCATACAATTTTCCATAGTGGCTGAACCAGTTTACATTACCACCAGCAGTGCACAGGGGTTCTCTTTTCTCACCAACACTTGTTATTTCTTTTTTTTTTTTTTTTTTTAAAGATCTATTGATTGATTGATTGATTGATTGCTATGTTGGGTCTTCGTTTTTGTGCTAGGGCTTTCTGTAGTTGCGGCAAGCGGGGGCCACTCTTCATCACGGTGCGCGGGCCTCTCACTATCGCGGCCTCTCTTGTTGCGGAGCACAGGCTCCAGACGCGCAGACTCAGTAATTGTGGCTCACGGGTCTAGTTGCTCCGTGGCATGTGGGATCTTCCCAGACCAGGGCGCGAACCCGTGTCCCCTGCATTAGCAGGCAGACTCCCAACCACTGCACCACGAGGGAAGCCCCTACACTTGTTATTTCTTATCTTTTTTATAATCGCCAATCTAACAAAGGTGTGAGGTGATATCTCATTGTGGTCTTGACTTGCATTTCCCTGATAATTAGTGATGTTGAGCATCTTTTTATGTACCTGTTGGCCATCTGTGTGCCTTTTTTGGAAAAAATGTCTACTTAGATCTTCTGCCCATTTTTTAATCAGATTTTTTTTTTTTTTGGCTACTGAGTTGTATGAGTTCTTTATCTGTTTTGGGTATTAACCTCTTATCAGATATATGATTGGCAAATATTTTCTCTGATGATGGCACTTTTTTTAGCTCTCTTTTTCCCCCCCTTTTCCTTTTTATTTTCCTTTTTTTGATTCAGTGCAAATGTGGCCTTTTCTGAGATATGTGCATGGTTTCATGACAATTATTTGTTATACGAGCTCCACCTTCTAAAATGATTCTTACATCAGTTTTGAAGGAAGTTTCAAGCAATTTTTAAATTTTTCCTTGATTGATATGCTTATTATATTATTCCTAACAAAGACTTCTATCATCACATCAATTTTAGTTGAGGAAAAAAATCTGATGATTCCCTTTGAAAAAAATTCTAAGTTTCTGTCATGAAAAATTTACACATACGAAAGTGAAGAGTTTAGTATAATAAACTCTGTGTGTCTCTCACACACCATTAGTAATTATCAATGTCCTGTTGTCCTTGTTACATCTATTCCTCTCACCACTTTTTGTTGATCCTGTTATTGTTTTTCCTGGAGTATTTTAAAGGAAGTCCCGGACATCATATTATTTTACCCATTAATAATTCAGTAAGCATTGCTAACAGGTAAATATTTTTAAACATAACTTCAATATCTTTATCACAGCCAACAAAATGAACAATAATTCCTTAGTAACATATAATAGTCTATATTTAATTCTTCCGATTGTCTCAAAACTATTTTTTTTTGAGTTGGTTTGTTTGAATCAGGAGCCCAATGAGGTCCATACGTTGCATTTGATTGATATGGTTCTTATCTCTCTTTTAATCTATAATAGTTCCCCCTCTCTTTTTTCTCCCCTGTGTCATTTATTTGATGAAGAAATTGGATCATTTGACCTCTAGAATTTCCTATATTCTGGCTCACTTTATCCTTATAATGTTGTTTAACATTTTCCTCTATCCCCCATATTTTCTGTAATCTAGTAAGTAGTTGTTATGGAAGCTTCATTAGATTTTATTGGCATTTTTTTTTCTTGTAAATAATGCTTCCCAAGTGACACAGTATTCTTCCTGTTGCATCACAATGGGAAGCACATGACATCTGCTTATTACACTTTTAGCAATGTTAAAATTGATCGGGTCATCATCCATCAACATCAAGTTCCCCATCAACCTTTTGCACATTGGTTTTAGCATCCATTGATATGTACCACAGTTGGTCAGCAATTTCCTCAACCCACAGAAATTAAATCCAATGATTCATTCTTCACTAAGAGGGAAGAGGCAACTTGCATTTATTGAGCAATTTCTATGTGCCAGAAATTTTGCTTGGCAGTTTACCTACATCCTTTCATTTGCCCTTCCCAAAATCTTGTGCATTCTGTATCATCATTGTAGTTTAATAGGTAAAGAAACTGCAAATAGAGAGGTCATATAGCTAGTAGGTGACCCAGTTATGCTGGTTTTAGGAGTTGTTTTTACAGAAAATTAACCTAGAAAATATTAATTCTTATTTATATGAAGAAGTAGATTAGATAGTTTAAATATAAAGACCAAACTGAATGAGAATGAAAACATCTAAAGCATTTGTATTACTATCAATAAAGTGATGTCAGTGTCATATAAGCTAGGTAACTCCCTGGCCCCAATTACGGACCATTGGAGTCCAGCAAATAATTTATTTCAGTCTTAAATATCCCTTTAATGAACTAAAAATGTAAGCTATATGGTAGTTCATTTTACAGAAAGCCATGATGTCTGCCAAGGAACATTTTTATAAAATGAAAACTATATCATAAAGCATTTTCTAATAGTGAGACATGCTAAACAATGCAGTGTTGATGAGAGAAATCTTGAAATTTCTTCTTCAAGTCTTTAAACATCATTTGTCTTCATGGTTTGGAATTAGTCTTGTCCAGAGCAAGTTGATGTCTATATGACCTCCCAAAGTCCTTTCTAGTCCTGTGATTCTCACACTAATGAATTTAAACAGAAAAGGATTATTGGGCCAAAACTCGGAGTATCTTCAGAGCCAGAATGTAGGAAAAGTTACAAAATACAGATGTCTGTCAGGGATGAGGTCCAAAGGGAGAAAGAAGCAGGCCAGGAGTTAGAAATAGATATGTTGTTGTACCAAAAAAAAAAAGTTTTGAACTTGGCCTTTAGCCAGAAGAATTTTTTTTTAATACTTAGATCAAACTTTTAAGCCATAATATTCAGTTGAGGTACAATAAAGTCTTGGGGTTGAGGATATGTAGTTGGAAAAAAAATTATAGTTCATTACATTCAAGGAAATGCAGACCAGCTCTTAGTTCCTCAGACCTGTGCCAGATTATGTGTTTTAGAGAATCAATAATCCTATATTTTTCATTCAGGAGTAAAATCATTCTGATGCTCTTTGGAATTGTCAGTATTTGCATATCAAGAATTACAAATGAAAATCAAAACCTTTAAAATATTGTTTAATTACGTAAGATATGACAGAAATGTTTTTACTTTTTAACCCTGAAAGTAAGCCATTCTTTTTTTTATGGAAACATCTCTAAAATTAGTACCATTTATTTTAATTGCTTACTAAATTTTTAAGAAGTGGTTGTATTGGGGAATATAAAAGAATTTGTTCTTTGTGGTTTTTTTACTTTTTTAAAAGTGGCATGTTCCAAGAATACTTTTTTCCCTTGGGCAGCAGGGTCAGAGGAAGAGGATCAAGTAGGGAACACCCATGAAGGTGCCTGTCATTCTGTGTGAATATAAAAACTGATCTATGGGCTCAGCTTGTTGTTGGGTTGTTGTTTTTTTTTAATTCTGTCCATACTATTTATTAGATTTCTGTTTTACATTTTTTTTTTTTTTTGCGTGCATCTCGAGAGAAAAATTTGTCCCATAAGGTCTGTGATGTACCCCTAAAACAGCAAATTAGGTGTCTGTGGCTTTTATTCTAGTCTGTGATATGTTATGAATGTAACTAAATTGTCTAAAAAGCATTCCCAAAGCTCATCTTTTCCACATTACATTCTTTCTACATGATGATTCGCTTAACAGGACATAGGTCACCACCAAATAATGGTGGTCAGTACAGCCAGAAATTCTATCTGCAGATTTATGAAGAAAGAGCCAGTCATTCCAACCCAGGAAATTTGCCTCTCTGTAGATTTTCTGAGATGATTTTGCAAGACTTAGAAAATTATAGATATCTGTGAGAGCCTTCTTTGTTCCCTCAGCCACCTGAAACCTGAAAACAAACCAACTGAACAGAGCTGTGGTTTGATATGTTCAGTTGGTATGTAAATAGACATATTTTCTAACACCCTGTGGCTGTTCTTAATGGTAAATCAGGAAAGTATAAGGTTAAGAGTGATTGGCACTAAACTACTGTAAGTCATTATTTCAGGCAAATTTGACATGACATATAATAGGAAAAGAATCACAATCAGTGTCAAAGGCATTCATGTTCCCTTGTAAGGGTATAAATCATCAGTGTGCCTGACTGCTTTTCTTTTGCATTTCACTTTGGGACTACAGTGTTGAGGTGGCCATTTGCGAGTATGATTGTCCTAGGAAACTATACAGTTTACTCATGTTTGCTTTATCAGATTTGAACATATATTTGAAATTCCAAAGAGTTTTGTGTGTTGTGAACAAAATTTAATTATATAGCTGATGATAAAAAATTAATGCTTGCTGATTTTCAAGTTTATAGTCAAATTTTATCCATTTTTTTAAAAACTGGCTGGTAATTTGTGCCAATTACCTGTCATTTCTTGTCAGTTGGATTTTATGTATATTTGAAATATGACAGTTCACATTTTGTTTAATGATATGTGTTTTGTATTCAGTCATAATATTTCCAAGGTAGGGAAGACTTTGAGTTGAATCCTGAAAAGATGAAACACATCTTGTACATGTGTGAATTTATGTTATTTTTATATTTATATAGTGTTTATTTCTTGACCTTTTATATATTGTTCATTTCTTGACCTCCAGGGGGCCTTCCCTGATATCCTCCATCTCCACCCAAGCTGGGAAAGTTGCCCTTCTTTAGGACACCCTGGGCCTATTTATATTACTGAATTACTGATTCCTTCCTTCACTTTGGGCTTCTTGAGGGCAGAGTTCATAAGATGTTTATCTTTGCTCTCCAGTGCCTAACATAGTACTTAGTGGGTGTTGACTGTGACTGAGTGAAAGCTTAAAATGAAATAGAATAAGATTAGCTTAATGCATTGAGACTGTCTCCTAAAGGTAATTGCCAAAGTAAGAGGCCCTGCCTGCATATTCATCTTCGTCTGGGCTTTACATACTGTTGTCTTGATCAGTTTGGTGGATCTGTGAAGCCTCCTGAATGAACAGGCTGAAGACAAGGAGACCCTTGTAATATTTCTGGTAAGAGGATTAAACAAAGAGAATAGCAGCTAGGATTATAGCTCTTTCAGCACAGGAGAGTCAGGGAGTTACAAAGGTACACAAGCTGGAGTTCCATACGCACAGATATACACAGATAACTATGAGATAAGATTGTATTACTAAGTGCCAGTAAGAAGAGTTTAAGCTATATGTGTTTGGGGAGTTCAGAAGAGAAATCATTTCTAATTTTGATTATTAGAGAAGACTTTTTGATTTGTTTATTTTTCTAGAAGGAGATGAAGAGAATAGGTTTGAAAGATGGATGAGATTTCAAGAAGCATAGATGGAGACAAACTGATGGCAGCTAAAGGCATATGTAGTATAAAAGTAGGAGGTTAGTTTGGGGAGACAGGAAAGGGCCAGAATTTGGGCATAATTCCTTAGGAATGATAATGGAGTTTGCACGGTTTCATTTTTACCACATTGAGATTTATTCCCCTAGCACACTTAATCCAGAATACCAGAAGTCAACCGAGGTTACTATTTTGAAAAGTATACTGTACAGTCTGCCCTTTACTCAGGGGTTGATTATGCAGGCTTAGTTTTTTAAATTTTTCATACTTTTTCTTCTTTTTCCTTCCTGTTTTCTGCCTACAAATAATTCTTCTTCCCATAGTACCTCCATCAGAGTTAAAATCACAAGTCACTATTGCCTACTTATTAGCAGTTCTGTATAAGACCTGGTGAAAAGACAGTATGAAAAGATAAACTCTCCCACTGATGAACAGTTAAACCACATTAATTTGGACTGTAAAGACAGGTTCAAATTTACCAGAAAAGTATGGAGTAATTGTGTGAAAACAAATTTTTCTTAAACACACTTTAAATCATTTCTGGCAATATCAGGTACTTAACTATTTATGTATTACTTGTTGGCAAGTTCCATGAAGTCACGAACCATGTCTGTCTCCCTTGCTGGCCATTGTATCCCTAGCTTGCCCTTGACATAGAAACAATAAATATTTGGTAAATAAATTAAAAATACTTGATAGGCTAATTAATCTCACTTTTACACATACATTTATATATGTGTGTGATATATGTGGTACATATAAAACTATATACTAAATAGAATATAGATATTGTCAAAAATTGTGAAGGGTTTGAGCTTTACCCCATTTGCAAGTTAACAACTTAGGCTGCCAGAGTCTCATGGATGCTGAAGAAAATATGGGAGCGCTGGATCAGAGGTGAAGGATAGTTTATTACCTACAACAGTGTGTCTGCATATGTGCCAGTTCCCCAAGCCTCAGTTCCCTTAGGGTGACATGAAGAGAGCCAGGTGATGCTTAAACACACAGTGAGTTACATTAAAAGAGAGGAACCCCAAACTCAGGGAATCTGAAATTTTTGAAATGGGGAGTAAGCATGCCTGCCCTGTTCAGAGACAGAGAGACACTGTCTCTGTCTTCCATAGTTGTTTGCTATAGAAATGAACTTGAGAAGATAAGCTGGAGCAAAGACATGCCTTTTTCTAAGATATGTGGAAATGTGATAGACCTGTGGAAAAGTATCTCCCAACAGACATATACTCTAAAGGGCCTCTGTGAGGGCAACACTTTTCATCTAATCAAGGAATCAGCGAATTAAAGCCTGCAAGCCAAATCCAGCCCACCACTTGTTTTTGTAAATAAAATTTTATTGGCACACAGACATACTCATTTAGATATTACTTACATGCTGCAGTAGGCAAAGTCAAGTAGTTGCAGCAGAGAGCATATAGCACGCAAAGCCTCCGGTGTTTGCCATCATCTAGTCCTTTACAGAAAAAATTTGTTGACTGCTCAATCTAAACATTTAACTTTATGACAAGCCTTCATAAAATATTCCAAGCTTGCTTTTTTGTTCTAAAATATTTTCAGATTTTTTAAAGTTATTCTGTAATCCCAGTTGACTTCTTCCCAATTATTAAGGGTTACCCTGTCTGTACTATAGTTTTTTCTTATTACAAAGGGTTGTTAAGAGCAATTATCAGTGATTACTGTATTCTTAACTTTTTTAGTTTTAAAAACAATCTTATAGCAGATTATCACAATACAAGTATTTGGTTTATGAACATTGCTTATTTGTCAGGTTGCATGCTTTTGAACCTCTGCCACAATCAGGTAACTAAAATATGGGAGTCATCATAATAAAGTGAATGAGCTCCCTGGGTTCTAGAATCCTACAGTCCCAGGTCTGCAACTTACCATTGAGATCCTTAGCAAGTTGTTTAACCCTTCTTTATTTTTCTCATCTGTAAAATGGATATGCTCTTACTAACTTAAAGAATTACCATTGAGATTGAATAAAACAATGAAAATCTTAGCACATAGTATGCACTTTAAAATATAAACTTTCTTCCTAAAATATAAAGTCAAAAAGCAAGTCCTATATTTATATATCACTTTAGAGTTTTAAGAGCTAGAGTAGTCTTATTCCGTCCTCTGAATTTTTTATGGATAAGAGTATTGAGGCTCATATTGGTTATGTGACTTCAAGTCAAGGTGACAAAACTAGTTTGCAACTAAATTTAGATTAGAATTAAGTTCCCCTGATTCCCAATTAGTGTTCCTTACAGTATACTATGTACATTTGACTATTCCATACAGATGAGTAAAATACCTGAACAGTTACAGCTGAGACTAGAACACAGTAGTGAGTTTAGGGTTTGTGGCCTCATTAAAAGAAACCATAAAATAGTAAAGTTGCCCTTGCTCTAAGTTAGTTTTGACTCAGAAGTTCTTAATATATTTTTATTATTTGTCTTTATGGAAAATATTATCTTGAAAGATGTCATATTACACACCTGCATTTGCTTGAAACTTGGTAGCTTGATAAATTGATAAGATAACTGGGTCATATGTTAAGTTTTTTGAAAAACCAACCCAAACATAGATCCTAATAAAAGAATGTTACACATTTCCTTTTAAAGGCTAAAAAAGCATTTCTCAGGACTCTTAAATTACCATATTCTGATACCAAGGGAAAATAAAATCTGGACTTAGAGTCTTGTTTGTACTTAGAAGGTTTTCCGGACAGGAAGGCAGTCTTGATGCAATGCAGTAAGCCACAATACCAGTGGGGCATTACAGGTGAAAAATCTGCAGCTGTACCCCTTCACCACAATGTATTACAACTGTATGCTGGAATATTTCCTGTACAGAAATAGGGTTTGGTTAACTTTGTTTCCCAAGAGTAGATCACATTAAAATGTTATAAAATCATGATTTCCTGCATTTTGAATACTTGTGGTTTCTCAACTGGTTCCAATATTTTAAGTTTTTTTTTTTTTTTGTATGACTCCTATTAGTTGAAGATGTATAGAAGCTTTTCTTTTCCTTCTTCAAAATCAACTAAAAAGCAGATACATATAAAAACTGGTATTATAAGCTAAAAAATTTGAGATTATATACATATTTGTATTTTATGCCATTATTAAATGGTGGGTTTATACTTTGAAGTAGAAGCATAAAAAACTGACATGCTGCTATCAGAATACATTTTATTTTTAATTAACTATTGAAAAATATCTCTACTCAGTTGCTTTTGTTTTATGTGATGAATATGTTTCTCCTCTTACAAGTAATTGATTGTAGAAATGTTCTTCATGTTTAAAAGGACAGTTACTTAGGTCCAGTAATAATCATAAATAGAAACCACATCTGTATTTATAGAGGCAAAGCTGGTTTTTTACCTTGTTAGGTTTTAATGTTTATATTGCTCTTTACATATCTTAATTTCTATAATAATATATAGATGTCCATTTATCCTAATTTCTATAATAATATATAATAAATTATCCTAATTTATGTAATGATACAATGTATATATACATTGTCTCTTTCAGTCACCCATCAATCCACTATTTTATGCTCAGACCTCACATTCTATATTTTAACTCTCCACTTACCTACTGTCTAGTCATCAATTAAAAACTCTTTATCTACCTCTAATTTTTCTAGTGCATTCCCCACTAGGGAATATATTTGGTCTTATCACCACTTTGACATTGTGATAAATGTAGTGTATCCTTTTACTTGCTTAATGAGATAAAATAACTTTCTATTAACAAAATAAGGGTTTTACAACAATTAACTCTTTCAAAAGTTATCAACTAGGAATGTTCCAGTGTGAAAAAGCCTTTTCCCACCCAGGGGTGTAGGTCAGAAAGAATTCGAAGAAATCGATACTTGAGGCAGTGGATAACAGAAAACTTTAAAGCTAAACAAAAGTCTCAAAAGGAAGAGCTGGGGAATGAGATGTCCACACAGACTTTGAAAAGTTCCAACAGATTCCTGGGAAACTAGGAGGATATGTACATGCAAAAATCTGTGCACTTACCCCAGGCTGTGCACATGCTAAGAATGACCTAAGAAGGCCCTGTGCTCTCACCTCAGGCTGACCTTAAGGCTCTGCACAAGCAGGAAGGGAAGGCCAGGGGAGAGTTGAGGGCATGCCCTAATAGGCACATAGAGCCCCTCAGCAGAAACTGGGTATACTTGTTGTTTCCAGGCCTTTAAGGAAATCTCTGTCTAATTATTAACTGACCACTAAGCTCACCAAGTAGAGACTTCAGTGGCCACATATAAAGAAAACAGACTTTTTAGAATTAATTCATAAATGTTAGTAACAACAACAACAAAAAAAAATAGAACAAATATCAATGACAAGAAGCCCTGGGGAAGGGAGTCTGATTTCCACAGTTGCCATTATTTATTAATAATATAATAATAGTAATATAGTTAATATTTATTAATATAATAAAATTTTATATCATTTAAAATGTCCAGTTTCCAACAAAAAAGTATGTGCTCTGCAGAAAAACAAAGTCTGACCCATATACAGAGGAAAAAAGTAATCAATAGTAACTGTCCCTAGGATGCCCAGATGTTGACCTCACTAGACAGACTTGAGCTGTCTATTTTGAATATGTTCAAAAAAACCTAAAGAAAGCCTTGTCTAAAGGACTAAAGGGAAATATGAGAATGATGTCTCACCAAATAGAGAGTATCAATAAAAAGACAGAAATTGTAAAGAAAAAAAAAAAGAAATCCCAGAGTTGAAAAGTATAAAAAGTGAAATGAAAAATTTACTAGAGGGGCTCAATAGCAGATCTGAGCAGGCAGAAGAAAGAAGCAGTGAATTTAAAGATAGGTCAATTGAGATTATTGAGTGTTGAAAACAGAAAGATAAAAGAATGAAGACAAGTGACCAGAGCCTTAGAGACTGTGGAATACCATCAAGTGTACCAGTATGTGCGTGAGGGGAGGCCTAGAAGTTAAGGAGAGAAAGGAGAATAAAGACTATTTGAAAAGCTAATGGCTGAACACTTCCCAAATTTAATTAAAAACATTAGTCTGCACATCCAAGAAGTTCAATGAACTCCATGTAGAAAAAACTCAAAGATTTCCATACCAAACAATCAGCCTATCCAAAAAAAAAAAAAAAAAAAAAAAACCACCCTGACTGCAGCTAGAGAGAAGTGATTCATCATATATAAGGGATGCTCAGTAAGATTAACAGCTGATTTCTCATCAGCAACCGTGGAGACCAGAGGCAGAGAGATAACATATTCAAAGTGCTGAAAGAAAAAGGTAGCTAAAGAGAAAATAATTGCCAAATTAAGTAACTATAAATGACTGGGATTAATGGTAAGGGTCAAAATGTATTCTGCATTCAGATTTCTTTCTATGAATCCACTTTAAAGAAACTGAAACTGGAAATTGTAAATGATACATTATGGAGTCTATTTTTCTTCTTTAATCTAAAGGTAATTAAAGAGCAAAGGATTTATAGCCAAAAGGTCTGCCACTTACTAAATGTGTAACCTTGAACATACTACCTAACTTCTCTAAGCCACAGTTCACTTATCTGTAAAATGGGAATAATGTATTCCTCACTAAGATAATATACAAAAAAAGTTTGTAAATTGTAAAAGGCTGTTCTTCTACCACAGCTTCCATCAGTATTTTTATTACTGCTACTACCAAAATCACGGATGATGATGGAAAAGTGAACTGTTTTACCCCTACTGTACTGACCTGTTAATTGGTGTCCCGAGAAATCTGGAAATATAGTGGGAGGAGTGATAAAGATGGTATCCTCTGATGTAACCTAGCCTTAATAACTTACTACTGAATGGAAGTTCCAGCTTTGTGCTAACCAGCCCTACACAGTCAGCTAGGCTCTCTATTTCGTCATAATATAAAGGAAAGGACAGTTGAATCAGATTGATAGAATGTGCCACTTGCTAAATACTACCACCTCTTTATTATGTACGTAAATACAGGGAACACACTTCCTCTGTATCCTTTTCTTAGGTTGCTTGGTGGCACTGAGTGGGCAAAGGGGCAATGGCCCAGCTTTAGCAGTCCCTGGACAAAGAATTCAGACCTGTTTATCTATGAGCAGATGGGCAGTTGCAACCCTGCTAATAGTCTTGGCAGTACTATTAAATAATAAAAACAAATTAAGTGCCAAAATATTCTTTGTACCAAAAATATTTTTAAATGGCCAACACACATGCAAATCTTCCCAAATTAGCCATCAAATGGAAACAAATCTTGGAATCATATTTTAAATGCAAAAATACATGTGCTTTTACCAACTGGCAGATATACAACCTAAAATATATTCATATGCAGAGACCACATATGCTTAGAGTACAGTTTATTATATATGGCTGGCTAATTTTTTAGGTCCTGTCAAATAATGGATAGGAAAACAAAATGTAATAAAAATATATATAATCTTGACAGTCATTTGAAATGTACCATGTGTTACATGTGGAATGTTTTCCAGTGAAACCAATTTACTTGTTCCCACTTCCCATGACTCAGTACTAGATATTTAGGCTTTCTAAACTATTTTTGGCAACCAAACTTTCTTGGAATAGTCATCTTTCCTTCAAGTTATTCAGTGCAAGCATTAATAATAAATCCTCAGTTATAGATATGTAACTAAAAATCATTCACATCATCTCCTTCAAACCTAAAAGCACAAAATAAAGTTATTTTAAATAGATCACACAAAATAGAGCCCAGATTTATTCCTGAGAATAATTAATTGCTGCCATATGAATCACAATGTGACTGCGTTAGATTTTTAGTTTAATTCTGTTACTACTAGACTAGAGATCAGCTGGGCAATGTCTACCTCTAACTGAAAGGCAAAGGAGGATTAGTGAGCTAATGAAAAGTTTGTTAAAAGTGGGTGTGATTGCAAAATAATTTGAAAGGAGAGCTCAGTATATAAAACAAGACCTTTTTAGAATAGAAGACTGTAAAAAAAGATTATTTTTTCAGCACCTATCTTCATTCATAAATTTTAAAACTATTTATTGAGCATATACCATGTACCTCACTCTGTGCTATGAGTTTATTGGAGAAATAGCTGGAGTTCGTTAAGAATGCTTGTCAGAGAACACACGGAATGCAGCCAGGCCTCAGGAAGGAGCAGTAGGCTACTTTTAGAACCACAACCATCGTCCCTACCCTCCTAAATGAGGTCTTAATTCCAACACATGCCTCGCTTCCCTCTTTCCTAGTCACTACCCAAACTGTAAGATGTAGCCTCTCTTGCCTAGATACTGATTTGTATCCCCTTTTCCTTCTCTTACCAAAACTCCTTTCTCCTCTACCTCCCAAACCCTTCCACTGAGCCCTCTGGAACACCTGTGACTAGTGAACTTCCCTAAACCTCAGCCTCTTCTTCAAGAATTTCCTCTACCTCTTCACCTTAAATGAAATCCTGCTGTCCCCTGGGACTCTGTCCACCACTGTCATCCGCCCTGAGGTGGAAGCAGTTTATTCTCCCACATCGTTTTTACCTCCGGGTCAGGAGATAAGGTGTTCTGCTGCTCACCTATGCCACTTGCCTGTACTCTTCTCCCCTCCTGTAAAGGCTTCCTGCTTTTTTGAGACTCCTTCCGTCCAATTATATCA
Organism: Balaenoptera acutorostrata; assembly: GCF_949987535.1. Lineage (NCBI taxonomy): Eukaryota > Metazoa > Chordata > Mammalia > Artiodactyla > Balaenopteridae > Balaenoptera > Balaenoptera acutorostrata. The sequence continues at coordinate 37,165,932 of NC_080080.1, read as the reverse complement.
TCCTCACCCCTCTTCGTTGTTGCCGTCTGCTATTTGGTCATTTGCCCTCATTCTCAGAAGTCTTCAGCCCATGGCTTCCAGCCTTTTTCTTCACTGCCGTCAACATCCATGTGAAAGAGGCAGCCAGAACTCCAGCTCCTCACTCTAGTGACCTCCTCCTCCACTCCGTCTCAGTACTCACTCCCACACACAAGCCCTGGGACTTGCCAGCGTCCCAAACTGCTCCACCTCCTAAATCGTTCATTCCAGCATCCTAATCTTACTCACAGTCTTTCCATCTCTCCAGCCCGCTCATTCGGCAAGCCCCAGTACAGTCATTCATTAAACCATATAGAGATCCATAGTTCTCTGCTTTCTCCCGATCCATCAGCTTACTCTGTTTTCACATCCCCTTTTAACCAGTTTACGTTCTTAATTCGTCATTTAAAACACCTTCTTGCAAATAAGTACCCTGAACTTCATTGTTCTCTTTCTTTCCATTACACTCTCCTGACGAAAGGCTAAGGCTGGTTGAGTCTACAGGTATGTATCAACACAGTTAACTCCCTCTCCAACTCTCGAGAATAGCCAACTCCATACTCAAGATTTCCACTTGGATGCCTCATTGATGCCTCCAACTCAGCTTGTCTAAAAATGAACTTACGATCTCCCCTCTTCCACCTGACACCACAAACCTACTCCCCAGTGGGACAAATCAATCTTACCCATTCCAGTAAATGACATCAGCACCCATACAGTTGCTTGGGCCAGAGACCTGGGGGTCATCCTTAACACCTCCCTCTCCTATACCTAATCAGTCAACAGATTTTTATTTCTCAAGAATCTCCCACATACCACTCTATTGCCACCAACCATACCATAAGCCATCTACATTTCTAGCACAGATCACTGCCCTAGCCTCCTAATTGCCTGTTCACATCCGTGCTTGCCCCATTCTCTTTTAATACATTCTCTACACAGTATCCAGAAACTTTTAAAAACATAAATTTGACTTTAAGCATTGCTTCTTTGCTTAAAACCCTTCAAAGAGATCTCATTGACATTAAGATAAAGTCCAAAATCCTTATCGTGGACTAAAATAATTTAGTTTTTATTATCTACATTTCACAAATGAGGGAACTGAGACCCAGGGTCATTAAATAAGGTGCTCAAGGTCATAGAGCAGTTATTAAAGGTCAGGGCCAGGATTTCATCCTAAGTGAATGTAATACCAACAAGAGTTTTTCCTTATGTTGGAGAAATTTTAAAAATAAAGATTATATCTATATGATTTATAAACCTGTGGCTCAATATATATTTCAGTGGACAGTTGACTAAAATTACCTTTAAAATACTAATTGTACTGAGTGTTGTTATCAGCTTTTCTTTTGAGGTTTTGAGGACAAAAATGTTCTTAACATGGGGGAAAGGATTAATATGTGACTTTTGCAAATGCACTTATAGGCATACAATCTTAAACTTTTTAAACAGAAGTTTCATTTATTAATACCCCTTTATTAACCAAGGGAAATAGGGTGTATAAAGGAAAATACTGACAAACACAAAACACATATTTTATGATGTATTTCTATAGTAGTTCTCTGTTGTTTCCTAAATTTTGAGAGTAGCCTGGAATGTTCCAATTGAAGTATGTAACCTCAGAACCAGCCTCACACAAAGTTGTGAACTAAATAAAATTTTTCTTTGGCTTTCTTCCAAATCTCTCTTTTTGAACTTTCACAATTTCTCTTTGCCTAAGCCCCAGTGTTGGTACAGTTTACTTTCATTGCCCTTAAACTACCTAATGGCTTCCCACAATGGTTCCCAGCTTGCATTGCCTTTTATTATGGATTTATTCCAACTCTCTCCTGTACGTCAAAACTTGCTAGTACTTTTTCTTAAGGCCTCACTCTGCTTTCCAGTGTGACGGCCAATTTTCATAAGCTATTATACATTGATTTTCTTTTAACTAATTAATTTATTTTTGCCTGCGTTGGGTCTTTGTTGCTGCTCACGGGTTTTCTCTAGTTGCAGCAAGCAGGGGCTACTGTTCGTTGCGGTGCGCGGGCTTCTCATTGCAGTGGCTCCTCTTGTTGTGGAGCACGGGCTCTAGGCGCGCAGGCTTCAGTAGTTGTGGCACACGGGCTCAGTAGTTGTGGTGCACGGGCTTAGTTGCTCCACGGCATGTGGGATCTTCGCAGACCAGGGCTCGAACCCGTGTCCCCTGCATTGACAGGCGGATTCTTAACCACTGAGCCACCTACTGTATATTAGGTGGAAGTCCCTATTGTATTTTAATTTAATGGAGAACTTCTGGAGACAATACCAGAAACAAGTCTTTTTTTCACCCTATTTGCTGTGTAACCTCTCTACCAAGAAGATGATTTTTGAACTTTACATTCTGTTAATTTGTTACTAATAAAAAAAAAAAAGATAGGTATGTTAAATACGCTTTTCTAAACTCATTTGCCCTCTCCCATGAGAGTCTTATGTGTCTCACCCCACTTCCCACATCTTATCCATTTCTACTTAGGACTTTCTTAAGCTAAAGGACTGACTTACTGGCAGTCTAGAAAAGAGTTAGGCAAGGAGATGTTCCTTTATCTCTCAAGTAATAGGCAACATACAGGGAAATATTTTAATAGATATGCAGCAGAAAACCATATTGAACTATGATTACAAGGTTCCTGAACATCCAGGCTCAAGGTTTATTATTATTATTATTTTTTAATTATTTATTTATTTATATATTTATTTATGGCTGTGTTGGGTCTTCGTTTCTGTGCGAGGGCTTTCTCTAGTTGCGGCAAGTGGGGGCCACTCTTCATAGCGGTGCAAGGGCCTCTCAGTGTCGCGGCCTCTCTTGTTGCGGAGCACAGGTTCCAGACGCGCAGGCTCGGTAGTTGTGGCTCACGGGCCCAGCTGCTCCGTGGCATGTGGGATCTTCTCAGACCAGGGCTCGAACCCGTGTCCCCTGCATTGGCAGGCAGATTCTCAACCACTGCGCCACCAGGGAAGCCCAAGGTTTATTATTTTCTTCCCACAGGTCCAACCCATTGTTAAGAAATCTAACAAGCAGGACTCTTATTCACAACCTACCTGATTCTTTTAACAACACCCAAGCTTCAGAAGTGTTCTTGGAGCATGAGAAGGATAAATAATTAGTAACTAACATTTCTTAAGCTTTTATTATGTGGTATTAAATGGAAGGCTTTGTCTCTTTTAATCCTCACAACAATTCAAGAGATAGTTCTGTTATTATCCCCTTTTTAGGGATATGAGTACTGATGTTAGAAAAATTAATTTGCCCAAGAATTCATAGCTAATGGAACTAGAAATTGAATCCCATTAGGTATAACTCCAAAGTTTATGCTTTAATCTTCTATACTTCTTTGTGGAGAATTTTTAATGTGCCATGGATGGACTGAATCACCCAGGATATGTGTATTCGTTCATTCATGAATTATTCATTCATTCATTCAGCAACATTTTTTGAACATTCACTGTATACAGTTTGCCAGGTTCTGTGAAAATCCAAAGCTTAGCCAAATGGAAATCATTCCCTCAAGGAATGTGTCTACCAGCGAAAATGTCATGTATAGAAATAACTGTAACATGAGGTGTATAGTGATAAGAGCTATGAAACAGATTCCCATTTTTAAAAACTTTTGGAGTTCAGAAAAGGGAAAGCATTTCTGCATCTGGGAGGTGAAAAGGCTCAAAGAAAGTTGGTATTTCATTTGGACCTTGATAGATGGGAAAGATTTAAACATTAGACAGTGAGAAACCAGGGATTCTACGGGTATTTGAGGCTGAGAGACAGTATAGGAACAAAGACCCAGAGAGGGGAAAGTTAGAAAAATGTATGTCATGGAAGGCAAGAAGAGGGAGAATTTCAAGAAATGGTGGCTAAAAGTAGAATTTATGGATATGTCACTTGTCCTTATCATTAACCAAAACATATGCTCTGTTTCATCACACTGTTAGCCTCTTATGCGTATCCATTTTGTGCCCCTTTCTTCCATTTAGCACGTTGCCATACATGGATGTTCAAGTCCCTGTTTAAGGAAAAGAAACTCTTATAGGTGGAGGTAAAATTTATTCCCATTCAAAGATTTAGAATCACTTATTTAGGAAAGGAAGGTTAAGGAGAAATCTATTCATTCAGGAAGCTTTTATTAATATCCTATTATGTTCCAAAAACTGTTTGATGCTAATATTTTTAAAAATAATATGCCATTTTTGCCTTAAGGATCACAGAGTCAACTAAAGGAGACAAACATGTAAATAAGGAATGGCGAAATGTAATGACTTCTTTGATAGAGGAGTGAGTTAGATATGGAAGTGACACAAGAGAGGCAGTGACCGGTTCTGAGAATGGTCATAATTAGGAAATGCTTCCAAAAGAGGAGACACATCTGAGCCCAGTCCTTTTTTTTTTTTTTTTTACGACAGATGGGATCAACTCACATGTTCTATTCTGAAGCTTAATTTTTTTTAAGTTAATAATATATCTTGAGTGTCTTTTGTGTTAGTATATATAGGTATTCCGTATTCATTTTAACGGTTGTACAGATTCCAGTCTAGAGATCTGCATGTTATATTTAATTCCATATTGATGGATATTTGTATTTTTCCAATTTCTTACTAATACAGTACTGAAGTAAATACACACACATGCACACACACACACATACTTGTATTGGAATATCTGTAAAACAAATTCTTAGACGTATCCTTCCAAGCATTTAATAGATATTGCCAAATTATTCTTCAAAAATAATGGGTAGAAATGCTTTTTCCCACACCTCTACAGAAATTGGAAATGTCTTTTCAAACTTCCAGATTAATAAAGAAAAATACTACATTATTGCTTTAATTTTAATTTATGTAGCTATTAGTGAAGTTGAGTATCTTTGCATGTTTACTGGCTGGTTATATCTTTTCTTCTGTGAATTAATTGCTGTCAGAATCTGGGATTTTACCTTATGCAAGCTTATAAATTAGCCTGTTAACGTTTTATGGATGCTGACAGAAAATATTAGACTTTTGGGTCAGAAACAAAGAATATTATTGCTCGTGGCACAGCAAACAGTGTGTGCATCATGTTTGCATTGGTTTCTCTTGCCCCCAAGTCCCACAAGGGCGATGCAGAAGGGCCCCCAGGGGGATGCTCTGCATGCAGTAGATAAACGGCACAGCATGGAGCATGGAGCTTGTCAAATCAACCTCTTTGAGAGCAAGTCTGCTCTTTGTCCTGGAAAGAAACTTTACCTCATCACTCAAGGATACTTTCTGCAAACAGAACCTGAGAAATGGTCCCTGTTAACAGCTTTCAGGGCCTTGCATCCTTTGCATACCTGGCAAGAACATGCAGGGATGTTCAGGGCCTCTTCCAACAACTTTCTTTGCTTATTTTTCTATATGCTTACTTATCATTTTCTCATTGATTTGTAAGAGCTCTCTGCTATCGCAACAAGTATTTGTAGATCTGTCATTAACTATTACCTGTTTTATCCTAACCTTGCTTTTTATTAATTTTGATGTTATCAGTTGTGAGGTTTGTTTTGTTGTTTGTTTTACCATCTGCAGGTTTCATGCCATACACAGAAAAGGCTACCCTATTATGATAAAAATATTAAATGATTTTTTCTCTTATGTTTTCAGCTTTTAGCCTTTAATATTTTGATCCTTTTGGAATTTACTTACATATAGGAATGATGTAGGGACCCACTTTGGTTTTACCAAATGGCTGACCAGTTCTTGCAACCTCATTTCCCATCTTTCCCCTACTTGTTTGAAATGGTACCTTCATCACATACTAAAATTTATCTGTACTTACATATTATTATTTTTTCTTCTTCTAATCTATTTATATGTTACTACTCCAATCTTATCTTTTAATTTTAATTAGTATAGCTTTATAATAGACTTAGAATCTGGTAGAATTTGTTCCCCACTCTTTCTCCTTTATTTAAAAACTTTCTTGACTGTTTCCACATATGATTCTTGAATGAGTCTTTTGAAATAAAGTAGGTAAACAGGATGAATATAACTATGAAAAGAAATCCTAAACTACTGTCCTTTACAACTGTATCCCCTTTTAAAAGTCTCATTAATGTTATAACTTTTATGAAGATTCAAGTTGCATGTCAACAAATACAGAAGCATCATTTCTGCTTGCATCTTCTAAAATCTTCTTTCTTTTAATATAGATTCCTTGTAGTTTGGAATACTGGGATGAACTCCAGAAGGTTTTTGTTGCATTTCGAGAATTTAGTCTGTCTGAAAGCAAAGTTTGTGAGCTGCAGTTGCCAGATATCAATGTTGTGAATGACCAGAAGAAACTGGTATCCTCGGATCTTTGGAGAATTGTGTTGAACAGCAGCCAAAATGGAGCTGATGACCAAAGGTAACTCAGTGAACGAAGTGAAAAATGAAATAGTGGCATTATACTAGGAAACAATCGTCAAGTCATCTTATCTAGTGGCCCCTCACTTAGCTATATCGCAGCTGTCTAGCAGCTGCATCTGTCTAAACTACAGATGAGAACCAGGAAGTGAGATAGAAGCTGATGTTTCAAAGTCTGTGTACTAAAATTCCTGTGTTTTACTGTGAGCTCTCTCTAAGAACCTGTTCCTTAAATATAAAAGGAAAAAAGAGCAAAAAACAAACTTCAAAAAAAAAAATCCAGTTATCCTGAGCTAAAAAATATAGAGGAAAAGAGCCATACACACTTCAATAGACTCTTAATGACACAGTCATCAATATGTGTAAATGTTAACCCTGGGGCATTAAAAGAAACGTTAAGTAAATTGAATTGTCTCCTTCTTTTTGGAACTACTTCCTTCTTAAGGGGTTTTTAAAAAAACTTTAAAAGACAGACCTCCAGACATTAGGAAAACTTGACTAACCAAAATAATTTATACTCAAGATTTCAGATAACCAAAGTTTTATTCAGCTCTTGAATCTATTTGACTATAGTGTATCTCTAGAGCTATAGACTTCAGGTATTCTGAATCGCGTCCCCAGAACTTCCTGTTCTACACCGCGTACAGGATATCTGGTTAGTGACAAAACAGGGCCAGATTGTCCCTAATTCAAGTGTTTGCCTGCTTACTACATCCACTAACTTAGAGTAGAGAAAAAATGGCTTCAGCAATTTATTCTTCAAGTGCTCCTTCTAGTTTACATATCCTTATTATGTCTTTCTGTTCATGCTCCCCTAAATGACAAGAAAAAGAAAGTAAATCACCATCAATGGAACAGTTTTTCTGGTCATATAATACGTGTACTATGGGCCTGTGCCTATCTTGCTGCCCATCACTTTCAATGTCCTACCTTCTAATTCTCCTGACGAGTTTGCTCTAGCATTATCTTATTCTTTGTATATAATCCACCCCCGTTTTTCCCCCCAAACAACATTTTGACACTAACAAAAAGAAAAAAAATCCACCGTTTCAACACCCTGCGATTGAACTGTTTTCTCTTTTTTGTTACCTTTATTTTTGCCCATCATTGTATGCCTTTACAGGGTTATAATCATAGCACACCATTTTGTATTCTAATTCCTGTTTTATATTATAGATAGTTGTGAATGCTTTCTCTTTTTGTAATTAACAGTAATATATGTTCATTGAAGAACATCTGGAAAATAAAGAAAATAATACCACCCATCATCATATCACACCGAGATAACCTCTGTTCACATCAGTCTGTAGCATCACAGTCTTTTTCGTTGATTACTTTGTATGCTTAATAGTAATACGTTTTTTACTTTATGGTTTCTATTTCTAGGTCATTTGGGCTCTTTAAAAATAATTGCCTTCCCAGTATATTACCTAGTAATGTACGACTGGTGAAAATATATTAGAGGAGTGGGGTCTTGATTTTACCTATATGAAATGCAGCAGTGAAAAGAACACCACCCATCCTGGGAGGAGTTAGCAGATGGATAGAAAGATTGCCTGTTCTAAGCATAGGTTACCTAGTCAGAAACCAGGAAATCTCAGAAAACAGAGCTATGGGTGATGGAATTTTTTTAAATCTGAGTTTCATTATTAGTATCAAGTTAGAAATCATTTCTTGATTCTAATTATCAAGGAATGCATTTTCATCATTGAAACAAGCATTTTGGACAAGGTTAATTCCTCTGAATCTGAAACATTCATAAAAATCACTTTGTGGTAAGCTTAGCACTGCAGAAACGTGGAACCTTTAGGGAATGGAAATTTTTGCAGACAGTCAAATTTAGGCAGTTTTTCACCAAGCTTTCGACACTGTAATCACAGATCTTTTGTCCTCACCTCGGATTTTTCAACTTGCCTAATATTTCACAATTGATCTTGCTTTAAATTGTTTGACATTAAGCATTTTTTAGGTAGAAATTGATATTAGTGAAATTAAATTTAAAGAGCTGGTTTAAAAATCAACATAATAAAACACTATTAAGACATTTTTCAAAAAGGACAGTAAATAAATTTCATCCAGTTTCTTGAAGGAAAACATCAGTGCTTTGATGATATGTCGACATTTCACGTAGAAATAAAAGTGCTACAGTTAGATCCAGTATATTCTGTCATGAGAAATCTAAAAGTGGACAAAAACCTGACACTTTTATGATTAGAGATTATCTTCTCTTAAATAATATTTATGGTTTGAGAAGGATATGCATCAGACTGTTGTACATTACTGGAAGAAAGTTTGTAAAAATAAGTCCCATGAAGCTTAATCTAAAAAAAAAAAAAAATAGCGTCTTGCCCACAATTGTCAAAAGTGCAACAGTGTAGGATATTTAGTGGTAATGGCATCACTGTGTGTATGTAAATAGAAGCACTATTTATTAGAGATTTTCAAGTTAGCAGACCTGGGTTTAAGTCCTGGCTCCATCACCAACTAGCTGTTTGTCCCTGAGAAACTTGATTTCTAAGCTGAGGCCTTAAGGAATGGGTAGGAGCTAACCAGTCTGAGGGGTGGCAGGTAGCCTTCGGTACAAAGGACTGGAGACCAAAGATTCACTCTCTTAAACCTTGGTCTGTTTATCCCATACAGGCATGTTATCTTTAATTCAATCCCCATGTATTTGTGATAATTATTTTCCACTATCTTTAATTAATGGTTTGCTTGATCATATGAAAATGAATGATGGGTAACTGTTGTTTTTTTCAAGGTAGCATTGGAAGGAGAGTAACTTAAGCTTAGTTTCCACAATAGTATTGACCTTTAGGAGAGTTCTCTTTCTATTTGTGGTGCACTGGACTGAAGCAAGAGATACAGCCTTTAAGCCCTGATCAGGGTATCCATTTCAGCTATTTATTTTTAATCTCAGCATGTATGTATTTGCCCACCCCCACTGCCCACTGCTGAAGCCTAAATAAACCCCTTTTCCCAGTAGGTCCTGACAAGAAACAGACAGCACACTCAGACTGGTTAACTGAGGAGAGTTTACTGTAAAGACTATTTACAAAAGTGTTGGCAAGGTGAAGGGATAGGACAGTACCCTGAGGCTAGAAACCATGGGAACCATCCCACTCTTAGTCCTGAAAGAGCCAGGTAATAAAGCCATTACCAAAACTAACCCAGAATGGGTGGTTGTAGCTGTTTTTGGTGGAGGGACCAGCAACGTGCAGAGACGTGGCTAAGAAGGAGCCAGGAGAATATGAGTCCTCCCGCCACTCTCTTCACACCTTCTGATCTCCCTTGGGCACCTTCCACTGGCCGAACCAAAAGACAAGCCGAGGACAAAGCAGCTTGTTGATACGGTCAGGGGCAGAGAAGAGGATGGGGAGGGGTAGAAAGTGGATTTAGAGAGCAAACAAGATAGCCAGCAAGCACACGATGTGTTTGGCATTTACAGTTTCTTACCTAGTGATGGGACCTAGGTGGAAAGATGAGAAATGGCTGGCGGGCCCAACTCTCAGGCTTTGGGCCACTCTACTAGGTTCCCTGAGTTTGGTATCAACCAGATGTCTTCTGATGGACCAGAACAACTTTCTACTTTGTTTCCCCCTCTTACCCTCACCCCAACTGGCTAACTCCAGAAGTATGTGACTATCTAAAGTCACAAGTTACAGGCAATTATTGTGTTACACAGTAATAACTGTGAAGATCTTGATATATATGTCCAGTTAACTTTATGACAAATTGTTTGATGATAATGCTAAACTGTTTACCTGTGCCGAGTCTTTGGTGGTTTTGTCTATATTACATGGTCACTTTCTCACAACGTTAAAACGTGAGAGTAGGTTGCTTACAAGGACTTTTTATCCCCACCCCCAAAACGTTGGTTCATAGAAGAAGGCATCCTGGAAAAAGAAGTGTGTGGCTCTTTCTTTGTGTGATAAAAATGGAAACTGTTGAGTTTTTTAGAGTGCAAAATAAAAAAAAAATAAGATTTTCTCCTTCTCCCTAAAGATCCTGTAAGTCGCTGTCCACTCATATTTAGTGATCTTTGAGACAGTGGTCCACAGCTTTTTGTGTATGTGAGGAAGAGATGCTTTTTATTTACCAAACCTTCATTCTTGTGTGTATAGCCAGTGCAGGAATCAGAGGGAGAGCGTTGTGATGGTAAAGTCCCTGGATCATTTCCTTTCTCCTCACTGGTTGAACTTTCTCCTACCAGAAGGTCACTGTGGCCTCTAGATATTGTTTGCCTCCATTTGGCTACTCGGATCTGTACTTTTAGATGTACCTAAATTTGCTGGGTACCATTTTTTTTTAACCTTTTGACTTTCATAAACCATTCAGACAACAATCTTGACGTTTGGAACTGCTTTGCCACCTTGTTACAAGGTATTGACAGTAGTTCCCTGTGCTATACAGTAGGTCCTTGTTGCTTATCTATTTTAATTTTTTTTAAATTTATTTATTTATTTTTGGCTCTGTTGGGTCTTCGTTGCTGCACACGGGCTTTCTCTAGTTGTGGCGAGTGGGGGCTACTCTTCGTTGCGGTGCACGGGCTTCTCATCACAGTGGCTTCTGTTGTTGCAGAGCACGGGCTCTAGGCACGTGGGCTTCAGTAGTTGCAGCACACAGGCTCAGTATTTGTGGCTCGCGGGCTCTAGAGCGCAGGCTCAGTAGTTGTGGCGCACAGACTTAGTTGCTCCGGCATGTGGGATCTTCCTGGACCAGGGCTTGAACCCATGTCCCTGAATTGGCAGGCTGATTCTTAACCACTGCGCCACCAGGGAAGCCCCGCTTATCTATTTTATATGTAGTAGTTTGGATCTACTAATCCCAAACTCTTAATTTATCCCTTCCGCAACCCATCCCCCACTATCCCCCTTGGTAACCATAAGTTTGTTTTCTATTTCTGTTTTGTAAATAAGTTCATTTATATCATTGTTTTTTAGATTCCACATATAAGTGATATATGATTTGTCCTTGTCTGGCTGACTTACTTCACTTAATATGATAATCTCTAGCTACATCCATGTTGCTGCAAATGGCATTATTTCACTCATTTTTATGGCTGAGTAATATCCCATTGTGTATATATACTACATCTTCTTTATCCATTCATCTGTTGATGGAATTTTTTTAATAAAATAGAAACAATCAATGTGAAAAGGACAAATACTGTATAATTCCACTTATGTGAGATACCAAGAGTAGTCAAATTTATAAAGACAAAAGTAGAATGGTGGTTACCAGGAGATGAGGGAGAGGAAAATTGTTTAATGGGTATGGACTTTCAGTTTGGGAAGATGAAAAAATTCTGAAGATGGATGATGATGTTAGTTGCACAACAATGTGAATGTACTTAATGCCACTGAACTGTACACTTTTAACTGGTTAAAATAGTGAATTTTAAGTTATGTGTATTTTACCACAATTTTTAAAATATTTTCAGTAACCTCCCCCTGCCATTTTATAGGTGTACTAGGTTACAACAGAGGTGTATTTCTTATTTGGGGTTAGAGTTAAAACATTCCCCAAAAAAGACAGATCTAAAGTGTAGAGAGAACATGGTGTAGCAGGCACACACATCGACCCTTGTCTTCTCTCCTCCATGCGGTGCTCTCCCAGGTTGGACAGGACAGTGTTTTTGCAGTAGGCAGGGGAGAGTTTAGGTGAACCAATGTTGAGAGACAGTGCCACACTGGGATGAATGACAGTGTGATATTGTCAGATCCCTCTTGGGAGCTAAAGGTAATCACCAGCAACTAACATTAAACTAAGTAACCAGTACAGTACCCTGTTTGCCAACCAGGAAAAGAGGGATGAGATTTTTTTTCTCTTATGGAGTGATAGACATTATGCTAAGCAGTTTCTATGTAGTACCTCCTTTAATACTCAAAAAGTAAGTCCAGTTACTATACTTACTTTACAGATGAGAAAACAGATTTAGCTAGATGAAATAATTTGCCCATGATTACAGTGTAAGTGGAAGCAGTGCAAGCATTTTCATCTCGGTTTTCTTACCTCAATCATTCTCTGCTTAATCTCTATGCTATATTATAAAACTCTTATTACCACAGAGGGATACAGAGAAAAGCCCAAGGCTTTATCAATCAAGTCAGATCATTGTTGGATACCTGCAGAGCTATAGGGGTGACATCCAGGGGTGAATCTTTCAGGATGATGCCTGGGTCCCTGCAGTGCCTATGGATCAATCAAATCTAAACTTACTAAAACACTCCTTGTTTAAAGGAATTGATACCCTTCTATGGGTCACCCAGGACAGTAAATAAGTCCCTTTGGCTTAAATGAAGGTATGGATATGTAAAACTCCTGCCATACTTTCTACTTTTTAGAATATTTCCTCTATTCTACAAATTTGAATTTCCATTAGGAACTTATTGATATTTGAACTAACTACTGAATCTTGAGTTCTATGTATTACTATTTGAAAGGTTTTGCCCCTTGGAGCCATCTTTACTTTTCCATTTCTGATTATTACACATCTCATGAATTACGTTTTTCCTTTTGCTATCTGGATCAGATCAAAGTCCATTGTACTTAATTAAGGAAATGATATAAATGTAGTTGCTATAAGTGTCCCTAGCAGGGTCATTGTTCTCATCTTTATGACTGTTTAGCTCTATCATAGTTAGATATTTTTAATCCTTATGTAAAAGGTAAACATGTATCTGCTACTTTTATAGTGTATAGTGATGATCACATTAAGTTGAATATCAAAAAACTATAAATTTACTGATTCAAAATATAAAGCATTTCATGTGCATATACCATATTAATTTTGTGTTTAAGACATTTTAATTTTGATATAACTCCAATTTTTAAATAAAACTCTAAATTTTTAAATACAGATTAATCTAGTAACATTTTAGTCAGGATTTCAAGATGGAAAGAGTGCTGACCACTTGAATATATATGTTAGGAGTTACTACATAGACCTAAAAATATCTTTTAACCATTGATTTGTACATTTAATTTAGGAAAAGTGAAAAATCAATCAATTTGTTATAAATAAAGATTTTGACATGTACTTATTTGTGATGTCTTAGCAACCTTTTTCAACATGTTACAGAATTTGCTACTCTCAAGAGAGAGAAAAGTAAATCTTGGAAAATCTCAAGAGTGTCAAAAATTGCAGTTGGCAAGAGAAATTCTTCAGATAAACACCTCAAATTGTGTACTTACTGTTTTAAAACTGATCTCAAAGTACTCTCACCTGGATTTTTAATAATATCTTGACTAACGCTATACCCTATTTTTAACAACTTCTTAAAGTATTATAAGGGAGAGATTTCATATGTGTAAAACACACGTACAACTAATACAGTTTGGTCTTTCTGAATAAATTCAAGTTTTAATTTTACCTTCCTAATGAGATCTCTTTCTAACTTTAATTTTTTTAATTGAAGTATAGTTGATTTACCATGTTGTGTTAGTTTCTGGTGTATAGCAAAGTGAGTCAGTTATAAAATGTATATATATATATACACACACACATACACACATGTTTTCACATTCTTTTCCAGTATAGGTTATTACAAGATATTGAATATAGCTCCCTGTGCTATACAGTAGGACCTTGTTGTTTATCTATTTTAAATGAGATCTTTATCTGTAACTCCACAGATAAATTCCTAGAAAGCTATTTGGGTTAGTATACCCATTTATAGAAGTTTTAAAAATATGCCTAGCTGCATTTTCATGCATAACATTTCATCAGAAACGTAGTGCCCCAGAGTTGTGTTTTCTTTGTATGCAATGGAGTTTTTCTAACATTGCAGTAAATACCACCACATGACTATAAACACCTTGAAGTTAAATACTTAGTAAACCTAGCTTTCATTTTCACCAGCCTGTTCACAACCTCTTTCAAAGCTCAGCTGAAGATTCACACTCTGCAAATCCCACATGATTCACCCTGTGCCATTCTGACTTCCTCTTGTATTTCCACTCTGGCAGCACTTCCAACTTTCCTATTCCTTGATGGTTGTTCTGTTTTATAATGTTTGTAAACGTCTACATATTTTATATCACCAGTTAGACTGTGAATTGTTTGAAAACCAAGGATTTATTTCTTTAGTTTTTCTTGTCATAGTTCTCCCTAGGATACTGTAAACCAGTGTTTCTTCTCCAGGCTCCTCATGGATTTGGGAGCCAGGCTACCATAGCTGTAGAGCAAATTTCAGATTTGGAAAGAAGAGGGTGGAAGACGGTAAGGGGGAATAGGGCAGCATCTATTTAGTGATCCACAATTAGCAGAATGCATCTTGGCCCCTCCCAATCCCCAGGTCTCATGCTTCTACTAGCATTGAGGGGACGCAGCTAGGCTGCACGTTTCCCATGCACACCAGCAGCCGCTATGTACAAATTTCTTCCCTCCTACAGATGCCTTCACTATTTATTTTAATCGACTTTTACTGGTATAAAATGGTGTTGGGAGGATGGACAAGTAAAGAGAGGACACATGCGGTGTAATTGTCCATGGAACCTTGGTTCTTCTGGGCATGGTCATAACTTTTATGGCACCTAATACAGTATGCAGTAGGTGTTCAATAAAGAGTATTGGCTAACTCATATGGGAATATGGATGTGGATGACCTGGAGAAGTAAAACAAAAGAAAGATTTATGGTGACACTGAAAATATTGGGTTTTTTGAACAGCACAGTCATACTCTGAATTGTGTTGGTCTTAACTTACGGACAACTTGTTCTCATATTAGTTTAAGTGAAATGTGGATGGAAGAAAATTGGGTTGGAGGTCAACATGGCCTGGGGTTTCAGGAATCCTTCAAAATTGTTCTGCTAATAACTCATAGAGAATAATCAACGAGAACTTAATTTTTTTTAATTTATTTATTTTATTTGTTTATTTTTGGCTGTGTTGGGTCTTCATTGCTGCGCACGGGCTTTCTCTAGTTGTGGCGAGCGGGGGCTACTCTTTGTTGCGGTGCGCGGGCTTCTCATTGCGGTGGCTTCTCTTGTTGCGGAGCACAGGCTCTAGGCACGTGGGCTTCAGTAATTGTGGCTCGTGGGCTCTAGAGTGCAGGCTCAGTAGTTGTGGCACACGGGCTTAGTTGCTCCTCGGCATGTGGGATCTTCCCGGACCAGGGCTCGAACCCGTTTTCCCCTGCATTGGCAGGCGGATTCTTAACCCCTGCACCACCAGGGAAGCCCCAGAACTTAATTTTTTAAAACAACTTGTTTATGTGAGCAAATATGGAAGATTTGATGAGAACATTGACTATAGGATTATGGGAGCTAGCTTTAAAAACCCCTATAGAAAGACATTTCATTTATATGATGTTGGGAAATTTAGGTTATTGAACTTCTTTTATTAATTATCTCCCACAGCTCTGCAAGTGAATCTGGTTCTCAAAGCACTTGTGACCAACTTGTAACTCCAACAGCCCTGGCTGCCTGTACCAGAGTTGACTCCTGTTTTACCCCATGGTTTGTCCCATCTCTTTGCGTTTCCTTCCAGTTTGCTCACCTGGAGTTCCATTTTTGTCATCACCTTGATCAACTAGGCACAGGTACTCTATTTTAGCATCGGAATAACATTCAATTAATACTTATTGTTTTATCCCTGCACAAAACTCCTTCCCTACTGACCACCACACACATGGTGGAGGAAACTTTTAGAAGCAGCATTCATCTCCTCTAACAGTAAGCACCAGCAAAGTTATTCTGAAGTTGATTTCGTATAATAGGTGTCCCCCTTACATTTGAACCATCTTATGGACCTTTTATATAGGGTACCATTTATATTGAATTGCCATGATTTTGCACACTTCCTAATGAGAATTTTCAAGGAAGTTACAAAAATTGCAGGTTTTACTGTTACTCCAATTATGATCTTTTTGAAAGAAATACATCTGTTTTTTTCCTATCTTATGAGCCATTACATGAATGGCAAATAGTTTCCAAAAGTACTTGATACTACCTTATCTCGAAAGTACAAATACCTTCTACAAAAAATGGGCAAGTTCTCCAATAATTTAAAAGACTAGCATTTTTACAAGTTTATAAGGTAGAAGAATAAGTTTTTCCACACACCAAAAGTGGCCTTTTATAAGTTTGCTCATGTTCATGAATAATTATTCCTAAAAGTCTGTACCAAACCTTTTCTACTTAATACATTTTGATTCTGGTATTAGGTTTTCAACCTACATGTAATGGAAAAAGGAAAAAAATCAGATTAAAACTAAACACAGCTGCTGTTAAGCATCTTGCCTTTTCAGCAAAAATGGAGTTTAACCTGTATTTTCTAACTCTGTTTGGGTCATGTTTTTGGTTTTGAGATTTGGTGGGTAGATACAGAGCACTTCTATGAAATGCTTCTTAAATATTTACCTCCTCTTCATTTTATTTGTTGTCTTTTGTGATCAAATTTTTATCTGTGCATGTAACCTTTGGAAAGAGACCTGCTGATTGAACAAAACAGTTTTGTTT
Organism: Balaenoptera acutorostrata; assembly: GCF_949987535.1. Classification (NCBI taxonomy): domain Eukaryota; kingdom Metazoa; phylum Chordata; class Mammalia; order Artiodactyla; family Balaenopteridae; genus Balaenoptera; species Balaenoptera acutorostrata. The sequence continues at coordinate 37,149,081 of NC_080080.1, read as the reverse complement.
GCAAATATCAAATGGTAATTCAAATGTTATATTACCTTCAAGAGAATGTTTGAATTTATTAACCAGCAAATATTGCATTCAGTAACCAAGAAGTGAATAATTTAAATGTCATCTCTTTATTTCCATAAAGTGTTGGCTCATCTCAACTGCTGTTTTTCTTGTTTGTTTTCTCAACAGCTCCACCGCAATACCTACAGCCATTTATTTCTGATAAAAATGTGCCATCTGAACTAGAATACATGATTATTTCCTTCAAAGAACCACACATGTATCTTCGACAATGGAACAATAGTTCTGTCTGTCAGGAGATGCAGTTCTCAGCTCAAGCAGACTGTAAACTTCTAGAGTGCAGAAATGTTACAATGCAAAGCATGGTGAAACCCTTCAGCATCTTTGGACAGATTGCAGTTTCCAGCAATGCAGTAGAAAAGCTGATTGATTGCTCTATCAACGTTGACTCAATATTTGTAAACTTTGGGCAACATGTAGTTCATTCTCTAAACACTGCAATACAAGCTTGGCAACAGGTATGTATATTCTAGAACAGTTTACAGTTTGTCCGTGTGTGATCTTTTACTAGGCACTTTATGTTATCACTTCTAATAATAAATTAAGCACAAACAAAAATGTGAGAGAATGAAGAATTTGATGGGCACCATAATATCTGGGGCCTCCTCTGTTTTGGCAAAGTGATGCATGTTATTTTTAAAACCTTTGGAGAACATGGGTTCTCTACTCATGCATCAGAGATGATGCCCACATTTTTGTGACTAATGTACCACATCTGTGTGGAAAGTAACACATTCCCAGAAATTTTTTCCGAGTATTATGGCTTTAGTTTGCCAAAGCTCAACTTGGTATGTATCACATTGTCGAAGCAGCCATTGCAGAAATGAAGAACCTGTGTGAGCCTTTCTGATATAAGCAGTTCATCTTTTCAAAGAGAAAAGGCAGTGAGAGGAAATTATGTGAACACAGTACAATCTTAGTCTTTCCCCCATTATCTTTCTGCCATTTTGACTCACTAAAAAAGCACTCGATAATAGATTTTGTAACCAGCTAAAGACTCTTGATTAATAATTTTTTACTTTTATCTTTTGTCAGAAATTATCCATATCAAAAAAGAGATAGAATATACGTCTGTTTTGAATGACATATTTAAAATGGGGAAGCTGCCCACGTCCACTAGCATGAAAATAATTTCACAGAATATTTGGATAATATTGATAATATGCTCAGTGATTTAATAACAAATCACCTCTGCTTCCCTTACTGATTTTCAGTATAATATTGCATTTCCATAAAGCTTGTGTTGTTGTTTAAGCTGAGACATTTCCCTACATTTTGTATGTTACAGGTATTTGTGCAGACTAACTCCCCAAGAGAAATGGTCCTTCACTCCGCCCTGACCTCATGTGGGGATGGGGCAGTGGTGGGGGGAGGGGCTTGAGTTCTAGAATTTTTATGGGAATGAACTCTTTTCGTTATATGCATGAAGACCTATACAAGACTAAGGAATTAATTACCTAACATGGCACTACAATAGCAAAGGGAAAGAAGATAACACATCTGTTTCATATTTTAAAATTCTTTTTTAAGGGCATTCCATGGTTTTCTTGCTGCAGAGGACATGCGTAAAATAAGAGCTAGTGTGATCTAAATCTTTGCAGCTGGTTCGAATAGCGATGTGAAAAAAACCTCCGTGGCTCCAATTTCTGTTTTTTGTCATATTTTGAACAATGCATTTAATAAAAAACAAACCTAGAAAATATAAAAGAGTCATTGATAGAGCATTTAATCCCAGGATATTTTTGTCTTGGTATCAGGACCATTGTAAGAGGACTCATGTGTAGCAACTACTGCAGAATGGCCCTCAGAAATATCAGTTTCCTCCCAGAGTAAAAATATTCTCTTAGACACAGCTATACATATAAATAAAATACGATGCATAAATATTTAAATGTTTTAAACTACATCAGAGTGTGAATGACTGACTGGCTAACACAGTGCCTTGAAGGAATATTCTGAGTTTTTTTAAAAATGGAATTGTATATTTGATTAAGTAGAGCCATATGTCACGTAGCATATCGCTGACAGGTACATTCTGTGAATAGTTGGTTCTGATTTATACAGGGATTTGGCAATGTTAACATGAGCCACAAGAGGATATACTTCTGTAATTGTTGCTGTAATTTTCTTGTTTCCTCCCATGTCAAGCGTACTTGCCACCAAGTTTTAATGTGGTAGGCATCTCTAACCCTGTGTATTCTAAAGTAAATACAAAAACGCACTACTTTGAAATTACAGGACATTTGACATTGAAACGGGCTTATAGAGGGGTTATTAAGTTCATTGTTTCTAAGATGTTCTGAATGTGGTTTATCCCCTTTAGAGGGGAAGCTTAGTTACCCAAGCTTGGATTTTATTATGTATATAATGCATATACAGTATAATTATTGCCAATGACAAACGTGAATTTAACAGGCTGGATAAGCAATTTGAGTTTTCCACATACTTTTTATTGGATTCGTATCCGAGACAAGTCATTTGTATCCAGTGTGGATGGACCAGACAGTTGAAGCATGAAACAATTTGGCCTTTCACCTTTAGGTCACAAGTTTAAGATTAACAGAAGCCTTCATCAGTGTCTGATTTCTCTGGCTGTAGTTTTTTTTTTCTCTTTTGTAAATGATTAATGTTTTGTGAAACCAGATTAAGGACCCAAAATGCCACTTGCAGTTTGCTTTATATTTCTTTGTCACATTCCCACATTTGGACCAAATAGGATTTAAAGGAGATTTTTATTTAAAAATCAAGGTTATGCTCATGTGTCTTATCTTACACCATAATGATATCTCTCTTTAATTGCAAATGCCTGTATAACACTCCAGCACAAATCTTAAATGTAAATAAGCCACCTCTTAATTACGAAAGCATTCTGAGGTTTCGCTTTTATATGATGTCATATACAATATGTACAAATTTTTTTATAATATGCTAGAATTTAAACATTCCAAGAAACGCTTAAAACTTATTACAGTTATAATGAACTCCACAGATGAAGGAGCAGTAGAGAAACAGTTCCCTGAGGACTTCGAGTATTCTTTAGAAAAATGTAAACAACCCCCTTGTGTTCTTTCATTTACATTTTTTCCTAAAACCCTCATCATTTATTAAAGGTCAGTTTTTAGAGATGAGGAAAGTAATATGATTTTTTTTCTAACCAAGCCCCATCTGGTAACCTAACCTCTGTGTAACCAGTGGATTGATCCCAATTCATTATGAAAATTGAATTTCAGTCTCAGGATGTCTATCTAAGTGGGAGTTTGGAATCATATCCCTTTCTTCATGTTTGTACTGTTGGACCTAACGGAGAGAAAAATGTTTACAAGGAGAGCAGTTTATGTTGATTATATAACGCTAAATGGAAAAATCTCATCAAAACTAATTATACACTGTGACTCCAGTTTAATTAAAGGTTTACAAACCTTTAAATATATAAGATAGGATTAGATAGGATAGACTAGAATAGGAACAGGCAGGACACTCAGAAGTGAAAAATTGCTGGAAAAAAAAATTCTCCAAAATGTTCACAGCAGTTATCCCTGAGTATAAAATTAGAGACTTTGTTTTTAAAAATCAGTACTTTCTGTATTTTCTAATTTTTATACTGGGAACATATATTACATTTGTAATTTTAAAAGTTAAATTTACTCATGTTTGTTTCATAAGTGTTTATTGAGTACTTATGTGTCAGGCGTTATGCTGACTACAGGAGCAAAAGTTGTAAATAACAAAGACCTGGTTCCTGCCCTTATGCAGCGTAGAGTCTAATGATGGAGACAACAGTACCCCATAATCATGCAAATAATTACTCAGTCCCAAGAGGGATCAGTGCTTTTAAGGCAAAATATATAGTGTTGTGTGAGCATAAAATAGAGGGACCTAAGGTGATCCGGGAGGATCTCAGGGGGCTACTTTACTCTGAGGGCATGACCTGAAAACAGGAACCTGAAAGCTGAGTTGGAAGAAATTAGTCGAGCAAGAAGGAAAAGAGGTCCAAGCAGAAGAAAGGCACTGAGGCAGGAAGGAGTTTGATGTGTTGGATGAATTGAAAGGAGGCCAGTGTGGCGTTGGAGCAGCTGAAAAGGGCTGGTGGAGCTGGGGTCTAGCAGGCAAACGGAGAATGGTTCAAGATGCAGCAGGGGCCAGATCAGGCAGGACACCTAAAACCCGCGGGCAGTCCAGTTTTGAAATCATAACTCATGATTAAAAGCCACAGCAAAAAGTAATATGGTAGGCAGCAGATAATTATTGGTTATAACTGCTTCAGTCTCACTTAGCCAGAGACTCCTTTTATGATTCGTGTGGTTGTCAGGCAAGGTTCCACTCCATGAGAATAGAGAGGTTTGGTGAGAATAGATGGATGATAGAGCGAACACTTTAGGAAACCCTCAAGAGTATCTAGAAGAATGAGGTATTTCAGGGCCTCTTCACCGACTGCAGCTGTAGAGCTCTGCCTGCCCACTTTGGGGGCCTTCTGGATGATTAGGAAGGGATTGTACCTCCCAAGATAACTGTTCTCATGAGGTTCTAGATCAGGTCTTGGTCCAGGCTGGATTCCAGGTGTGTTCATCCATAGACCCCTTGGCTTCAGGCCATGTAATCACTTAAATTTCTATGCTCATGAGTGGTATACCCCTTTTTACTCTCCCTCCCCTCAGTAAAATGGCAAATGACAGAGTGTGGCATTGTGACATTATTTAGATCCACAACCAGGAAATAGAAGCCAACTGGAGAATCATCAGTTACATATTACCTCCCATTGTCTGCAGGTTCATTGGCTAGTTAAGATATTTTTCTTGCGTTCTCAAGTTAACCATTTATTTAGCTATTCTTTTCGTTTACCAAAGGTATGTTTATCATTTTTTAAGCCATAAGCTAACCAAAGTGATAAAAGAGTAAGCACAGAAATTCTCCATCACATTGCCAGTGCTTCGATATAACAGCAATCCATGGAGATACCATTAAGTTGAAAAGGAGGTACCAACACAGGAACGTATTACTAATTTGCTGAACCTTAGTAGATTAATGGAAGACATTTGCTGATTGATTATTAGCTGAAACAGACACCAACAACTGTTTTTCAACTAACATTTTTTGTCTTGAAAACTGCAGCTTGGCTTATACTGACTCTGAAGTTGATCTGTTTTGTGTGTTCAGCCTCTTAACAATAGCGGGAAAGTTATGGTTTTATTTACATCTCTCCCTGAGCAGATTTACACACACACATCCACCCTCCCCCTCAAGGGAACTGGGGATGTATTACCTAAATGATCCTTACTTTCTGTAGGGTACAAACTGTGGCTTTGGTAATTGGTCTTGATTGTCAAGTTTAGAACGCCGGGAACATGGTAATTCTAGCCTGTGGTACTCTGCTCAAAAACGTGCGCTACCCAGTACAGCATTCTTTGTAGCACGTTAATTCATTTAAAAATGTTAAAAGTTTGAAGGATCTCATTGTTCTTTTACTCTTCTGTGTGTATGATTTATTTTGCAGGAATATAAATCAAAACATATTCTTGGAACATTTAAGATCTCTTTAAGGTATTTTTTGTGCTTATCCTGGAAGTATAGAATACTTTGTATACCAGAGCTAATGACAACAGATCTTTTAGTATTTCTGTGTTGTAACAATCGCCACTGGGCAGACAGCTGCCAAACATCTTGCAATTAATCTGATGCACATTGGCTTTCCTATTCTTTTTCTTTCAGAATAAATGCCCTGAGGTAGAGGAGTTGGTCTTCAGCCATTTTGTGATCTGTAATGACACACAGGAGACACTGCGGTTTGGCCAGGTGGATACTGATGAAAATATTCTGCTGGCCAGTCTCCATAGTCACCAGTACAGCTGGCGCTCTCACAAATCCCCACAGGTATTTGAGAAACAGCCTTACAAACACAGCAATTGTTAAGGTTGCGGATTCATTTCTTCTGCATTTGTGTGCCTGTGTCTGGTTATTTCCCTTTTTAAGTCTCCCACGGGGTCGCACAGTATGGCTACATCTGACAGAAACCCAGAAATGTTTAGAGGAGGGAGCACAGTGTACCCATGCTCCTCTTGGAGTGGACGTTCTCCTGTTCAGCGTAGGTGCTCTTGAGGGAGCCTGGTGTGGTGATTATGAGGTTGAACTCTAGAGCCAGAGTACATCAGCTTGGATCCTGGCTCTGAATTACCTTGCTTTGCTTTCATGCTTCAGTTTTCTCATATGTAAATTGGGGATAATAATAGTCCCTGTTTCATAGGGTCGTGAGAACTAAATAAGTTAATATGTAGAAGGCACTAAAATCGTGCTTGATATACTGTAAACATTGTATGTCAGGTATTATTTTTCATTTGTTTATTCAGATTCTTACTGTGTATATAGTCCGTGCCAGTGATGTCTTAGGCACTGGGAATTCAAAGGCAGAGAAGTCTTAGTCCTTGCCCTCCAATGACAGCTCACTGTCTGTGACAAAATGAGCGCAATGACAGACTATGCCCAAGGGAGCACTGAGAAAAGACATACCAAAGGACGTCTGTTTTCCAAGTAGTATAATTCCATTTTCCTGTCACTTTAGATGGGAGTAATTAGAGGGATGTGCCCTGCAGGGGTAACTGAGGATGAATTAAATACCAAGATGTTGTCGTAAATGAGTAAAAGAAATCCTAGGAAGTACTCTCAAGAATAATGTATTTCTAAAACTCTGGGTAATAAGGAAACTACTGTCTGCTTATGATTAAAAGAAAGTCATTAGATTAGAGAGTTTTCCCATCTCGTCTGTAGACCAGCTCTAGAATATGTTAAACGCTCAGCTTTTTTTTTTTTTTTTTTTCAGTAGCTCGATTCTGATTTCTTACTTGGTTTTTCATCATATTGCCACACTATTAGTATAAAATTTGGAAAAGTAGATATAGTGCAGTTCTTCTTAAGTCTATTTATTTAATTCTGGTTATTCTAACAGGACATCAAGACATCATATCTCCTCTTTTAATAAAAGTTCTTACAAAAATGAGTACATATGAGTATGATATGATATTGCACTTGTATTTTTAGAATGAACGACATTCCCTTATTTTCTTTTTTTTTTTTTAATTTATTTTATTTATTTATTTGTGGCTGCATTGGGTCTTCTTTGCTGCGTGTCGGCTTTCTCTAGTTGCGGCGAGCGGGGGCTACTCTTCGTTGCGGTGCGCGGGCTTCTCATTGTGGTGGCTTCTCTTGTTGCGGAGCACGGGCTCTAGGAGCACAGGCTTCAGTAGTTGCGGCTCGCGGGCTCTAGAGCGCAGGCTCAGTAGTTGTGACGCACAGGCTTAGTTGCTCCACGGCATGTGGGATCTTCCCGGACCAGGGCTCAAAACCGTGTCCCCTTCATTGGCAGGCGGATTCTTAACCACTGCGCCACCAGGAAAGCCCATGCCCTTATTTTCTAATTCTCCTTTTGAGAAATGTCTGTGTAAGTGAGTTTTTAAGTCGTTTGGTGGTTTACCCCTTGTAACATCATTAAAGGACAATTGGTTGGTTGGTTGGTTCGTTTCAAAATTAAGTAATTATTTTTTTCTTATTAATTGCAAAAGTTAGAACATAGAGCAGATATATAAACCGAAAAAGGAGAAAGAAAAAGACCACCTATAATTCCAACCACCCAGAGGCAATCCATGTTGTGTAGCCTTTTAGAGCTTCGAAAGTCTTCTATGATCATTGCATTCCCAGAAATGAACTAGTAGTGATGGGAAAGAAACCTCTGAGAAGGTGCAGTAATGTGTGATCGTATACTGTACCTGTAGCCGCTTCACCCATTCATACACACATGCTGCAGGCCTTAGCCAATAAAAGGCAAAGCAGAGGAAGCTTAACTCCCTTCAAAGTCATTTTAAGCTGCATAGACTACCATGGCCCTCAGTGACCCTCAAGATTCCCTGGAGACTGGAGCCAGGATGGGAAGGGTGATCGTAAGAACAGCAGGCTCAGGGGTGTGGAGGAACAGTAGTCTTCATGTTATGGATGTATGGTTTCTAGATGGGAAGGACATAAACAGGAAACAAGAATGGCTAACCACTGCCACACTATACCTTTCATATTTATACTCTTCTGCACTTGGGTCTTTTTGCATTTATTACTAGTCTTGTTTTCATAATATCCCTGTGTGATTTGTGTTTCTTGTTATGCATATTTTATAGATAAGGAGACAGATATGTTAAGCTAAGATGGTGGAAGAGTTGGGACTGAATCCCATGTCTTTTCACTCTCAATATAGTGTTATTTCCACAACATTGTCAAACTCTCCTAGGTTTTGGCAGCGTGATTTGTCTGTTAGAAGAGCCAAATGGTGAGGTTTTGAGAGGAGGGCTGAGAAATCACTGGTATAATACTCCACAGTTAAAGCTAGACTAATATGGGATTCTTGGTACAAGTATGAACCCTTGCAAAGCTTTAAGAACCAAAAACAATAAGAACCTTTTAATGACAAACTGGAAACATAAGACAGGTATCTATTAAACTTTTTTTTCCTCTTTTTAATTTGTAACTGCATCTTCTGGATACAAATTTTAAGGTGAGCTACAGTCATTATAATCTTTAGACTAAAACTTAGATCGTATTTGTAAAAGGTGTCTCTTTACTACAGCTACCTATGCTACGTAAAGAACTGCGTTTTAGGACCCTCTGAAGCCAGAGAGGTCTAATGGGCCCAGAGGGTCTTCATGGAATTCCATACACCCACAATTGCAAATTCTGCTGTGTTCTAATGAGAGGTTACATCTGAGGATCAGAAAAGCTAACCACTTAGCTTCGAACTGCACCTGGAGGTAGTCATAGACTCACAAGTGAGCAAACTGTTCCTTTTTCCAGACTCCAGGTCATATCCTGCACTGCCCAGCAGGCTTGGTTTTAGGAACATTTGTGTCTGCATGTTTATGCTACCTTGGGTGTTAGTCAATTCATAGTCTCAGGGAGGATTTCTAAAGTTCAGAGAACTTAACTCCACTAAACAATGTAGCTTATATTGCAGAGATCAAGAAAGTGGCAATGACACCTGGAAAGGTTTCAAAGAGGTCAACATGTCTTAGAACCACACAGGAGGTTGCTAGCAACAGTAAGTCCCAACAGGATGGAAAAAAATACGGACACAACCAATTCCAGAAATCCAAAGCTGAAAAACCTTTTAGAATTGAAAAGTTATAAACTCTCCTTATAGTTTCTAACACATGCTCTGAGGCAGAATCACTTAAAATGCTGGATATCCCACAACAGTTGCTTGCCTAAGCAAACAAAGGAAGAACAAAACTTTTTCCTAGGGAATAATTGAACATGTTCAGCTGCACAGTCATATATGCCACCACAAAGGGCCCTTAAATATTCCAGTTCAGTAGACTTCAGATCAGGTTGGACGAGAACAGTGACCGGCAAAGGACTGGTCTTCAGAGAAGTACTTCACATTATATGAAGTTGAATCTGAGGACTGGATATGTGAGTTTATGGAATCTTTCCCCAGAATATGGGCAGTATATGCAGCTCAGAGTCAAGGGAAGCTTTGTTTAATTTAGCCAAACTGACTGTAGTGGCGCTTCCATCATAGTAGGACTTGTGTGTAGGCTGTTCAAGTTAACTTCCTTTTCTGGTTAAGAGAGAGCACTGTTAGGTAATTAAACTGCTTGAAATAGGAATGCCTCTATCTTGTATGTAAGGAATTACATTTGCTTTTATCCTCAAAACATGCCCAATTTATAGATTATGCTTTTTTTTTTTTAGAATTCTTACTGCGAATGACTTAATTTTAGTAATCAAACCATCAGTCAAGGTGAAAATGAGCTCTAGACAGAGCTATAGAAAGTAACAAAATATTGTTCCAAAATGGATATAGTAGGAAGTTTTATAAGCTTGTGAAAATGGCAGATATTTAAAAATGCGAAATGCAACAAGGTAAGAATCAATTTGGAAGAGCAGCAGAGCATCTGGGAAATACTCATCAAAGTAATCAGATTTAGGGAAGAAAATGTAAATCAGACATTAGTTTCATCAGGCAGAGATCGGCCAGCTTTTTTGTGTAGGGCCAGACGTGAATATTTTAGGCTTTCAGGGCCTTAGAGCCTCTGTCAGAGCTACTCAACTCTGCACAAAAGCAGCCGTAACAAATGAGTGTGACTGTGTACCATAAAATTTTAAAATAAATTTCAAAATTTATTTTAAATGAGTGTGACATAAATTTTAAAATTTTTGAATAAAATTTTATTTATAGACAATGAAATTTGAAGTTCAGTAATTTTCACACATCACATACCAGTATGCTTCTTTTGACTTTTTTCAACCATCTGAAAATGTACAAAACACTCTTAGCTCACAGGCTATACAAAAATAGGTGGTGCACCACATTTGGCCCACAAGCCATGCCTGATCTGCCAACCCCTGCTCTCAGGTCTCTCAGTGGACAAAATTCAGGAGACTAAAGGTTTGATATAAAATTGTCTTTGTTCTGATCTAAATGGGATTCCCATCACTTGAAAACTTGGTAGCATTTTTCAGAAATTATGAAATGACAGGTAATAGTTTAAATCTAACACTTATAAAATCAACCTGTGCTTACCACATAACAGTAAAATATTTGTATCGTTCTTGTTCTCAGCCCATATAGACAGGAAGTTCCGCAGTCCTCTTTGTTTGGATGTAAAAATATTTAAAAGTGAGATCTGATCATTTTTCCTCCTGCCTAAAGGAAAAGTGATGGTTTTTTGAGTATCTACCTATGTTAGGGAAATTCCAGCCAGTTGTCAATTTTATTAACTAGACTGTCATTTCTCACTCAGTCACCACTCTTTCCATATCCATTTATATAGTGCATGTGCACACATATACCTAGAGAATGAGCACATTTCTTGTTGCTACAGTCACAAGTTAAAAAATTTAAAAGTAGACTTAGGGAGACAGGTAAATATTCTGTGTTGGCAAAACTGTTCGAACCGATAAATTTGTCAGGTGTTCGCCTCTGCTATTATATGACACACAGCATATCAGAGTTTGCTTAGAAAGGGCAAATGAAAAGACACTCTTACACACTGAAGGTGCAGATGGAATTGATACTTCCTTTCTAGAAAGCAATTTGATAAGAAGCATTATAGCTATTAAAATGGTCATAACCTTTGACCCAGTAAATCTCCTACTAGTAATCTACTCTCAGGAAACAATCCAAATTAAAACAAAGGTTTATACACAAAAATGTTTATTATAATTTGACTTATACCATCAAAAATCTAAAATCAAAATGTTCACTTTTAAAGAAATAGGTACATAAAATCTGGTGTATCTATGCGATGAACTTTTATGGGACCTTTAAATTTTTACATAGGAAGGTGAAATGCTACCATATCATATCAGTCAGAAAAGCAGAACATAAAATTCTACACATACAATATGATCTTAATAATATAAGAACAAATGCACAGAAAAATACTGGAAAATATGTCAAAATACTGGCAGATATGTCAAAATGTTACCAGTGGTTGCCTCTGAATGGTGTATTTTTTTAAGGTGGTATTTTTCCAATGTATTACATTTTTATATACTTCTCAACTTTTTAAAATAGAGGATATAGATTATTAAATCAGAGAGAAGTTAAGTAAAAACCCTGAAAATATTTATATATAGACTAAAAGACAGGAATTTCAAATGCTAATTAGAACATTGGCAAGTGTAATGACATTGTTGGCCAAAAAGTTCGTTCGGGTTTTTCATAGCATGTTATGGAAAAACCCGAACGAACTTTTTGGCCAAACCAATATATCAAGAATGGTTATTTTTAATGCTTCTCTTATGAACTATTGCAATAGTTTTTCTCAATTCTTCTCTTAGTTACATCTTTGCCCCACTTCAATCTACCTTGCAGACTACAACTCGAGTCATTTTCCTAAATGTTTTGATACTTTCCTGTCCAAAAATATTTACAGCCTCCATCATCATCTATTAAATATACCCAAATTATCTGGCATCCAAGGCCTGCCTCAGTCTATTCACAAACCCTCCTCTCTGCCATTATTTCTGTCTAGCTGCTTATTTGGTCTCCTTCCCTCCCATTCATTTTTAATCAATAAATGATCATTTCTTGTGACCTATTGTGTGTAATTAAATAAGTACATTTTTCTAAGATACTTACTGTCTGATGAGGGAGTCAGAAAAGTAAACAAATTATTATCGACATGATCTATATCTATGAGGATATTGTGGCAGTAGTTCCAGACAGGGAGAAATGATGGGTAACTGAATTAAAACACTAGCCATAGGGAAGAAGAGCAAGAGGACCAGGAAGTACAATCAACTGCATCTGAATATGGACAAGGTCTTAATGAGAACTCAAAGAAAATGTTTCCTAACATGAGGAGGGGAATCTGCCAAGGCTTCCTAGTGGAAGGCATGTCTGTACTGAATTTTCATGTTTAAATAAGTGTTAGGTCAGGGAAAGGCAGTGGGGAAGCGGTTCCAGGTAAAGGAACCAACATGTGTGAAGGCCACAAAGGCATGAAACAACATGGCATGGTAGGACTTGACTAATTTGGCTACGGTGTAGAGTACCTGTGTGGAATTGCAAGACAGTAAAGTAGATGAAGGCCATGAGGGCCCTTGTATGCTGTGCACATGAGCAGAACCAGGGAGACAGACAGGCAGGCAGCATGCCATGTTCAAGGGAATTCAGGTTTTGTTCAGAATAAACTCAGGCATAAATTTGCATGCCATGCTGAAGAGATGTGTGCTAGGAAACTGGCTCTTTGGTGGTGATGGGAATACCCTGATTTGCAGGGTTGGCCGATTATCATGGTGTAAGTACTCCTACCATAGCTGATTTCAAGCTACCAATGATTTAACAACCAGCTCACGAGATTCCTGAATATTTAGCAGTACTTTTTCACAAACAAGTATGAGCCAGCGCCAACACACCACTGTTTGGAGGAGTTATGTTCTGAAGAGCCTGGCTGTCCATTTTGAGGAGATATACCTAAATGTGATGGGCAGCTTTTGGCTGCTGAAGGATTTTAAGTCGTCACAGGATCACAGTTGCATTTTGGAAAGATTGCCGTCATGTAGTTGACAAGACAGTCTAGAGGAGGCTGAGAATACATGCAGAGGGTTGTATGGGCACCACTGTATAGTCCAGGAGTGAGAGAGATTGTAGTAACTGAGCCAAGACAGAGTAGAAGTCAGAGATCGGTGAAAATGCCTAACAGACTGATCTTTCTGTGAATAACAGCTATAAATTGTGAGCAAAATACAAAACAACTACCTCTGGAGACGAACAAAGGCAGGCAGATTTTGAAGGTGAATAGAATCTTCGAGCAAGTAATCTGCACAGAACGATTTACCCATTTTTTGTTGGCTTTGCTTTGAGGGCAAACACAGTTGTAGCGGTGCAGGGGTGGCCCACTGTCTTTCTGGCCCAAGGTAACAGGTGAAAGAGCTCAGGCAACCAAGGCTGCTAGAGAGTGAGGAGAAAATCTTGGAAAATGGAATGCCAGAGAATGGGAAAATAATATGTTGAAATTTGGCCCACCTGTCTGCTTACTACTGAACCACACATGCATGGGGCAGACTGAAAGCAGATTGTACCCAAGCCTTAAAGAACTGAATTAATCTGCACTGCCACTCACCCAGGTGTAAGAGTTTTAGTTTGACTCTAAACAAATTAATTACCTGTTAAAAATATTAACACTCTGGAGGAATTATAAGAGAATCCAGAGTGTCCACAACATAGCATCATTTACAGTGTCCACAATATGACCCCAAATTACTTGACAGATCTCAAGAATCTCAAAAAAAAAAAAAAAAGTTACTTAATTTCAAGGGAAAGATAATTAACAGATTCCAACACCAAGATGACCCAGAGGTTGGAATTATCAGGCATATATTGTACTTTAAAGCAACTATGGCAACAGTAAAGAGATTTTACAGGTATAATTAATTCCTAAATTAGTTGATTTTTTAACATTTTTTCAATTGAAGTATAGTTGATTTACAATATAATATTAGTTTCAGGTATACAACACAGTGATTCAAAATTTTTATAGATTGTACTCCATTTAAAGTTATTATAAAATATTAACTATATTCCCCATGCTGTACAGTATATCCTTGTTGTTTATTTATTTTATACATAGTAGTTTGTACTTCTTAATCCCCTACCCCTATCTTGCCCCTTCCCCCTTCTCTTCTCCCACTGGTAACCACTATTTCTCTATATCTGTTAGTTGTCTTTTAGTTTATCAAAACAGAGGTGATTCTAGGTGGGCTAATTTAATCAGGTAAAAGCACTAAAAGAGAGACTGGACCCTTTTGTGAGGAGAGAGAGAGATACATACATTCCTCCTGGCCTTGAAGAAGCAAATTACCATGTTGCAGCTGCCTATGAAGAGAGCCATGGGGCAGGGAGCTGCGGGAAGCCACCAGCACCTGCAGGTGGCTCCCAGTGCTGGTCATTAAAAAGTCAAAGCCCACATCATATAGAGACCGGGGAATAAATTCTGCCAACAACCTGAGTGAGCTTGGAAACGGATTCTTCCCAAGTCAAACCTCTAAATAAGAATGCAGCCCAGCTGACACCTCAGTTGCAATCTTGTGAGACCATAAGCAGCTAAGCTATGCTTGGACTCCTGACCCACAGACACTGTGAGATAATAAATGTGAGTTGTTTTAAGCTGCCAAATTTGTGGTAATTTTTGACTCAGCAGTAAAAATACAACATGACACAAGAAAAAAGTCAGTAAACTTGAAGATGGATCAGTAGAAATCATCAAATCTGAAGAAGAGAGGAAAAACAAGATTCAAACAAAATGAATAGAACTGCAGGGACCTGTGGGACAATTTCAGAAGATCTAATATATGAGTAATTGTAATCAGAGACTGAGAGGAGAGAGAGAGAATGGGGCTCCCAAAATTAAAGAAATAATCTCAGCAAACTTCCCAAACTTTGTGAAAGACAGAAATTTACAGACCCAAGAAGCTCAGGAAAAATTCCAAACAGGTGTTTCAAAGAAATTCACACCCAGGCACATCATAATGAAACTACTAAATACCAAAGATAAAGAGAAAACCTTGAAGCAGCCAGAGTTAAACTATAGGGGAAACAACAATTCAGATAACTACTGACTTTTCTTTATATATAGTGGAGGCTAATAGACAGTGGAACAAAATCTTTAACGTGCTAAGAGAAGGTTTATTAAGGAGAGATCCATTTGGAAGATATTTTGGAGGTTATAATCACCAGGATTTGGTAAGTGACCATGGAAGAGAAGGGCCTGGATCGACTCCAGGGTTTCAGACTTAAGGGACAGGTTGGTGGTGTTGTACTTGGCCACAACAGGGAACTGAGTAGGAGGACAATGTTTTCCATACAGAGAATGGGGCAGATGTGAGAGCACAGCACAGTGTCCCTAAAGTCCATTTTGGAC